>NC_143558.1:95503666-95818000 GCF_054136105.1 Typopeltis vanoorti
AATCCTCAGTATCTTGAGCACTAGGATTTTGTTCATCTAGGTTACTCACTAGATAATGGAAGGTCCTGCACATTGTGATTTTTGATGCAGAAAGATAAGTTCTTTTTGAAAGTATTTTACAATAATTGACTCATTCTTTCTGGATTATTATTTTTGAGTGTTTGTTTAAGCATTATTTACCTAATTGTGTGGTTTCTAAATCTTTTATTTTTGTTTTAATTGCATGTTGTATTTGTACATTTTGATGCGGAAAGATAAGTTCTTTTTGAAAGTATTTTACAATAATTGACTCATTCTTTCTGGATTATTATTTTTGAGTGTTTGTTTAAGCATTATTTACCTAATTGTGTGGTTTCTAAATCTTTTATTTTTGTTTTAATTGCATGTTGTATTTGTACATCGTGGCACCGATGTGTAAAACAATGGCAGACAATTTCGACTTGTGCGATTTCTTCACTTTCAATCAGCATGAATGAAATGTATCAGGGGAATGTATGCACTTTGAAGTATGAAAGATTTATGGTAGGAAAAAGAAAGTGTTGAAAGTGTAGGTCTGTTCGTAAGTTTTTTGAGAGTGAACACCAGAAGTGTGAGGAGAATAAGAAAAGCAATGACAGTGAGTTTAAAAATGAAATGTGAGAAAATGCAATTGTGAATGGCCAGGTTGATGCTGCATCCATGCAGTATCAACCTAGAATGAAGTGATAGTAAATGAAGAGAATGACCAGATGAGATGATAATGGAAAAGATAGCCTGCTTATGTGAAGTTCTTCACAGAAAAAAATGTGAGATTAAGGCATTGTATTCTTTTCCTTCTGTGTGACAGTGTGACACAGAAAGAAAAGAAGGGAGAAAGAAAGAAAGCAGAGCCAATAGGTGAGGATGAGGATCATACAAAATTTGTATGATTTGTATGATTGATTTTTTATGAGGATCATACAAAATTTGATGAGGTGATTTATTGATAAGATCAGTGCTTGAGGAGAATGTGACAAAAGTATGTTTCCCTGGAGCCAAGATTATGGATGGCAGTGATGCTGTGAGGATGTTATGCTGCAGAGAAATGAAGTTGAAAGAGATATTTATTTCAGCTGGTATAAATTGATCTAGCAGGTGTCAAGTGTCATATATGAGAAGATATGAAAAAGTTTCTTGTACAAGCAAAAAAGATAAGTGGGAAAGTAAAAGTCGTGAATTTGTTGCCACAGTATGATAGAGGTGAGCTGAGATGGGAAGCTATAATTTTGAATGAGTCAGTGTGCAGATTTGAGGAGGAATGTTGGGAAGTTTGTGGACATGTGGAGTGAATTTGATGGAAGGAATGCAAGGTGGATGGCTTGCATTTGAATAGATTTGGAGTCTGAAGTCTCGAGAAAGTATTGTTCATGAGAGTTTGGAAGTTCAGAGTCAGGGAAACTAGAATGTTTGGTGTGTGTGAAAGAGAGAGAGGAGGTGGGAGGGCGGGAGATGCAGTGAGTGTGGATCCAGACAATGTAGAGATCAATAAGTTGGACAGTGACCACAAATGCTGAACGTTGCTTCCCGAGTTCTTAACTTTAGTGGGCTAAGCAACACAAGGTGTAAGGGATGTGTAGTGGGTTGAAGGGGGTATTGTAGTTTAATACACTAATGTGCTGAATTCTCCCTTGAACATGAATCCTTCAGCCTCAAATTTATCAAGTGCCTTCACATGGTCCCAGCATGTTACAAAATTATAGAAACAATAAATGGTGGTAAGAATAGAAAACAAAAAACATTGGAAACATATACTGTATATTGTCTATTCTAAGCATATGTTGAAGAGGTAGCCCTCCAATTGTGAAAACGTCCTCCTTCTTTATAGAGAAAGCGGGGGGGTCAAAAGATTGGTGAGATTCTCAAAAGAAATGCTTCAGCAGATATCCTGGTGGAAATACATCAAAACAATACTCAGAATAAGTACTTCATTTAACATCTTTTGGGGAAGAATAACAATTATGGTTATTCTTCATCCCAAAAGATGGAGTGATATGGAGTTGGACCTCCTCGGTGTTCCAGATTAGGAGATTTCTGAATCGAAAGATAGGATAGTGATAGCCACATGATAGGCATTGATATGCATGTGTCATCAACACAAAACAATAAAATGAATAAATACTTTGAGTTACCAATATTTCACTGGGTTTCCACCCACTGTCTTCATAGCACAAATTACACTGCTGTTAAAAAAAACAAAAAAAAACTAGATTGTTGCAGAAACAATTCAGGTTGTAATATTTTGTCATGGCACCTTCTGTGGGTGATAAAAACCAATTTAATTCAAAGAAGTCATTCTAAAAGAAGTGGTCTTAGAATGACTGTCTGGGATTTTTAGCAAATTAATGCAGCCATACTTATGCAGCACAGTTTTCTTCTTCCATTTAATCCTGTGTGAAAGGGTATTCAAGCATAGTCTGCCAGTCTTGACTTGCCATGAAGTGGTAACTAATATACTTTTTGTTAGTTTGGTCCTAAGTAGGCTAAGTTGTACACATATTGAACTTTATATACTACAAGATAGACAAACAGAAGCTGATCCTTCTAAGATGGTATGGAGATTGCTTGATGTTTGAAAGCAGCCTCTTGATTTATGAAGAATTTTAGCTATCTTTTTAGATGATAACCTCACATATAAGGAATAGTTTTTGTCATGATTTTGTGTGTCAGGTTTGGTAGAAATTGCAAACATAATAGTTCTGTGGGCCTAACCTCAAATTCTAGACCACCTGACCTCTCTAGTTAACTCTATTTTATTTGGCCACTAGGGGACACCATGATAAGCATTGGTTCTTTTTCAGTTATAATTTGAATTGTTTCTGCAATAATCTAGTTGAATGTTTTGCATTTTACAACAACTGTGATTTTAGTAGTGAATTTATTGTCACAGCTGCTTTCAGAAGAATTGACTAGTGCCTTCGGCTAGGTCATAATTTTGCAATGACAAGTGCCTGTTATAGAAATTTGTTTGTATGTGGCTATTATTCTAATAAACTTGAAACATCCCTAGAGCAATATCCCAAAAGAAACAACCCTAAAAACTTATACAAAAAAGCAGAACATGGTAATGCAACTTGTCATTAATGGATCAAACATAATAATGAACAGAGAAATGAACAATCCTCTATAAAGGCTGTCCTAATTTACTAAGTTAGATCAGGATTTCACTAAATGACAAAAGAAATCATTAAATTATTTTAAAAAAAGTTACATCGTAACCCAAAGAAATTGACAACAAAAAAACCCTTACCATGTTGATGGGTACAGGATTTTACTATAATAATTTACTGCACATAAATATTTCATCTGATGCAAAAAAAAAAAAAAAAAAAAAAAAAAAAACACAATTTCTTTTTATTAAGTTTGCTTAATTATGCTTAGCTGTAGTCGAGGTTTTACCACTTGGTTATACTATAAATTTAAGATACCAAGAAATTTTATACTTGGTTTAATCCTTTATCCAAGTGTAAGCAAATGAGTTTGTGCCTGAACTATTTTCAGGACTGGGGCAACTCATATAAAGAAGCTAATGACTTCACATCACTTGCCTTGGTATCCTATAATGCAAAGCATATCTCCTTGCGGACATGTATAATGCTAAGCATTATGGGAAGGGTCACTACCCAGACTGGTTTCGACCTTTATTGAAGTCTCATCAGTGGGAGTCAGACCCAAAGGTGATACTAAGGTTGAAGTAATGTGCAAGTGAAACAGTGAGTAATGATGTAACTTTTTCATGTAGTACTAACTTCTGATCGGCTATTTTCCCTCAATTAATCATTTATCTGTCAAGACTCCAACATTATCAGTTCTTATATTTCTGCCTTCTAAGACACTTTATACAGTATCAATTCACATTTATATTGGTCTTCAATTGGGTATTTTTCTTGCCAAAGAACTCTTGTTTTGCTAATTGATCCTGTTCCATTCTGTTTAAGTGACCATACCACTTGAGATTAGCTCTGGTAACACATTCCTGAATGCTAAAATGACAAGTTCTTTCCAAATATCCTTATTTTTAAAATGATGCTGCAACTGATGCCATCTTTTCACTCATTGAATCTTTCTCAGAGTTCTCAGATTTTTAGCTCCAGTTTGAACAAGTATTTTATTTCTAACCCAGCTTGCAGATCCATGAAATGGTTTGAACATTGTCTTGTATATTTCTTTGTTTTAAGTTTACATGGTAGTCATCATTCATAGCGAAGAATTTATGGAGACAAAACACTGGTTGGAGTAATTACTTATAATTAAGAAAATAACATTTAACATGTTGACCTGTATAGAGGTCATCATGCTCTTCATGTGCATCTTCATGAACTGTTCACTATGAAGGCTCTCTTGTATACAGCTAGTTTAGTGTTTTGATTAAGTTCTCTCTCTCGTATTCTATATAAGTTAATTCAGATAGCTCCTCACCATATCAGCTTTCTTATTGAATTGTCATCATCATCAAATTCCTGCCATGTACCCTCAAGGGGTGTACAGGATATGATAGCACTACGTGAAAAAAATTACATCGTTACTAACTTCCTATCTACAATTTTCCTCCAAATCAGTCTGTTACTTGTCAAGACTCCAAAATTATCAGATCTTATATTTCTATCGTCTAAGGCACTTTGTACTGTATCAATCCACCTATATCTTGGTCTTCCTCTGGATCGTTCTGCTGACAACCTGGCAGAGAACACTTGTTTTGGTAATCTTTCTTCGCCCATTCTGTTTAAGTGACCATACCACCTGAGATTAGCTCTGGTAACGCATTCCTGGATGTCGACAATGTCAAGTTCTTTCCAAATATCCTAGTTTTTAATATGATATTGCCATTGATGCCATCTGTTCATGCCTATAATCTTTCTCAGGACTCTCATATCTGCTGTCTCTAGTCTTTGGTCAAGTGTTTTACTTCTGACCCAGCTCCATAAGTTAAAACTGGTTTGAACACTGTCTTGTATACAGCTAATTTAGTGTTCCAACTAATTTCTCTCTTATTCCATATGAATTTATTCAATTGACTTCCCACCATACCAGCTTTGCCGATTCTGTTGTTTATTTGTATATTTAATTTACCATCTTCAGTAAAAATCTTGCCTAAGTAGCTGAAATGTTTCACTTGTTCCACAGGTTCTCCATTCACAACACAGTTGACATTTTCAATGATTCTACTTGTTTTCATTGTCTTTGTCTTTTTAATGCTGACCGTCATACCATATCTATTACAACAGCTATTCAATTTAGTCAGAGAATCTTGCAGACTTGTAGCAGATTTATTTAGAAGTATAACATCATCCGCATAAAGCAAAGAGCTGACATTAACATCTCATCTCCAATTTTGATATCAGGTTTAATACCACTTTCCTTCATAATGTGATCCATATAGATAATGAATAACAGAGGGGATAATGTACATACTTGTCTCAAACCACATTTAACATTAAACCATCTTCCTGTACTTCCTTCATTTCTAACTGCTGACTTACAACTCAAATAAAGACTAAGTATTGCTTGATATAATGCCCCATTGACACCATATAACTGTAGCGTATTGAATAGCATCTCTCTTGGCACCTTGTCATATGCCTTTTCCAGATCGACAAAACTTAATTATAGATCTTTGTTATATTCCCATGCTTTCTCAACTATTTGTCGTAAAGTGAAGATCTGATCCTGACAGCCTCCACTTGGCCTGAATCCATCTTGTTCTTCACCAAGCTTTTCTTCCACAATTCTTCTCAACCGTTTCTCAAGTATACTTGCATAAATCTTGCCAGGAACACTCAGTAGGTAAATACCTCTGTAATTCTCACATTGTTTTATTTCCCTTTTTATATATGGGTACTACGAGAGCTCTACTACAATCATCAGGAATTCATGCCTCTGTCCAGGCTTTCTGAACTATGTAGTGCAGCCACTGTAAGACTCTTATACCACCATACTTCAACATTTCTGGTCAAATATCATCTAGTCCTGCTGCCTTTCCACATTTCAAGCCATCGATGGCTTTTTCTACTTCAAGTATGGTTATGTATTCCTGACCGCATGCCTGTTGAGTGTTTTTTACCACTGTGCTGAATGCTTGTTTCATTTAGCAATTTTTCGAAGTAATTACTCCATACTTCCAGGATATCTTTTTCTCCCTTTTTCATGTCACCTTTATCATCTCTGATTCCTTTTACAGCACTCTTTCTTTCATTTCTAAGCTTCTTCAAGAATATTTTGACACCTTCTTGATATTTATTTTCTATATTCTTGCCAAAGTCCTCCCATGACTTTTGTTTAGCTAGTTTTACACAGTGTTTAGCTTTCTTTCATTTGTCTCTGTATTCTCTAAGAGCACAAGCTGACTTATTTGCCAGGAACTTTTGATATGCTTTCTTCTTTTCCTTCACTGCCTCTTTAACTTCCTGTGTCCGCCAGGGAGTTCTGATTTTCTTATCCTTGCAGACAACTTCATCAAATGCCTCTCTGGCAGAATCAATCAATGTTTTCTTCAGAGTTTGCCACTGAATCTCCACGGTTTGATTCCTGTTCTCAAACTCTTTCATTTTTTTCTTCAATAATCTTTGTGTATTTTAGTCTACAGTTCACCTCCGAGAGCTCTTCAACTTTTATTCGCTTTAAAACTTTCTTACATATCATTCTTTTCAATATGAAATTCAATTTTATCCTGCTCAAGACTAAATAGTGATCACTTCCAATTTCAAATCCTCTGTACACTGGTGTCCTGCACCAGGGAGAAAACATCACTATCAACAATAACATAGTCATTGAGACTTTTCTTATTCCTTGCCTCTTCTCTCCATGTGAATTTGTGCACATTTTTATGTTGGAACATGGTGTTAGTAATAACCAGTCCATGTCCTGAGCAGAAATCCAACAGATATTTGCCATTATTATTAGCTTTGCTCTTTTCTCCAAATTTTCCCAAAATATTTTTGTATGTCTCACAATCATTTCCTACTCTGCTATTTAGATCCCCAACAAGGACCAACTTTTCCTTTTTCATTGGGTCAGTTGCTTTTTCTAGAGCGTCAAAAAATTCCTCCACTTCTACCTTAGTAGAACCTTCTGTGGGACCATAGGCACAAATAAGTCTCATTGTCCAGTTCCCCATTCTCATATTTGCCCACATTACTCTACTTGAGACTGGCTGCCATTCAAGAAGATTAGCCTCGTATTTTGTGTTGAATACTATGGCTACTCCTTCTTTTCTTTGATTGTCATTGCCTGAATATAACATTTTGTATTTATTGCTCAGAAAGATCTCACCAGTTGTTGTCTTTTTAGTTTCAGTCATCCCTATTATGTCGATCTGGTACTTATCTAATTCCTCAGCTAGCTTTATTTCTTTGACTACTGGTCAGTTCTCCACATTCCTTTAAAGGCTATGTGGGGGTCTCCTCTCAGTTATACAGCTTTGACCATTGTCTATTTCCATATTTAATTTGTTGTGTCCACTAATAATTGTACCTAATAATTCATTCTTAAAATATCTTTTTTGAACCTTAATTTTTTTATAAAAAAATTAAGGTATGTCTCAGGGCCTAGTTAAAAGAAAACCATGAAGCTGAAAGACAATAAAACATATTCAGAATATAAATTCTCCATTGAGGATGCAGTTGATGTTTTCGATGCTTATGCATCTGTGTTTTTTAATGTTGATTTTTCACCAAATTTATTACAGCAGTTATTCAGTTTAGTAAGCGTATCCTGCAGATTTGTACTGGATTTATTGACAAGTATAACATCATCTGCATAAAGCAAACAGCCGAGATTAACATCTCCAGTTGCAATCTCCAATAATTTCGAAATCACATTTATCTATATCTATATGGATATTTATGGATAGGAATATCCATATTTATATATTTATCCATATCTATATGGATCACATTTATTGAAAAATTAACATCTGCAATAAATGCGATTGATATAGATAATGGATAACAGTGGGTATAATGTCCACCCTTGTCTCACACCACCAAGTACAGCAGACTGCATTATCTACACCGATGCCATCTACTGTCCACCACCACTAGTATTTTCACAGACACTTGCATAGACAAGTAATTTTTAAGCAACTTAATATGAGAAAAATAAGCATTCAAATATATCCCTAGTATTCATAAATAAGTACAGCAATTCTCGATTAGTGCGCCTTATGGGTTCTTTAAAAGAGGCGCATTGATCGAAAATGCACTAGTCGAATATAATATCCTATGGGAAAAAGTATAATTCATTCTTCAAATTTCTTTTTTGAACCTTAATTTTTTTATAAAAAAATTAAGCTATGTCTCAGGGCCTAGTTAAAAGAAAACCATGAAGCTGAAAGACAATAAAAGATATTCAGAATATAAATTTTATTATTCTACTAATTAACAAAGAATTGAGCTAAAGTAGTTTGGCAGGCATTTTGTTTATTTTTTCATACAACCGACGGTATGTCCCTATTGCCTCTTCTACTCTTCTGCAAATTTTACTGCTTCTCTTTCTCTTCATCAGGGTCAGCCTCTAAGCACTGCTGCTTAAAAACTTCGATTGTACAAAAAATATTTTCAAATTGTTTCTGTGAAATCTCTTTTGGCTGACTATCAGTGGTTAAATTTTCTTCATATTCTTCGGGATCTTCCTGCTGTGCATCTAAATTTAGCAGGTCGGAATCGCTCAATTCTTCAGAATGAGATTTAATTAGCTCTTGGATGTTATCATTGAAGGCAAGAAAGAAATGAAGGACGTATGAATTGGTCGCCGAAATCACGTGCTTTATAGATAAAATTTCCCAACTGTTATATAAGCAAAATAGTTCCACTTTATGCTCCCATATGAGGAATATATCATCCACGTATCTAAGCCATGTCTAAGCCCTCTCTCCTGTGTTAGCCAACATTTTTTTCGAGGAATTTGAACAAAAAGCAATCTCCTCTTTTACTTTAAAACCGAAAATATGGCTTAGATACGTGGATGATAAATTCCTCATATGGGAGCATGGTACTGAAAATCTTCACAAATTTCTCGACCACTTAAACAACCGCCATCAAGATATAAAATTGACTATGGAGATTGAAGAAAATAGTTCCATCTGTTTCCTAGATGTTAAACTCACTAAGACGCCTGAATCAATTAAAGTCTCTATATTTAGAAAGCCAACTCATACAGACAGATATTTGCATCCTCATCCCATCACCATCCAGCGCAAAAGTTGGGTATTATATCAACTCTAGCGAATCGTGCAAGATCTGTACTCTCAGATGAAGAAGAACTGAAAAAGGAACTACATCTTAAATGGACCTTTAAAAACAATGGCTACTCTCTAAAAAATATTAACAACCAATTATCCCACCGTCAACGTAGCAACGTAGAGACACAGGACGACTCCAAAGGTCATATCGTCTTGCCATTTATCAGCACACTATCCAAAAAACTGAGTAGAATTCTAAAGAAGTTTAACATAAAAACGTGCTTCTCGACTATGCCAAAAATAAGATCACGCTTCAACAACTATAAACAACCTCACAACCTTCTACAATTCCCAGGTGTATACAAGGTCACTTGTGAATGCGGAAAGCCTTACTATGGGCAGACAGAGAAATCTATCGTACTACGTCTCGAAGAGCACCAGCGTGTCATTGCTTATAAGAGAACCAGAGCAACTGCTCTGTCAAGCCATGTCCTCTTTTCAATAAACACGAACAACGAAAGCCACCAACATGAAATAAACTGGCCATCAACTTCAAACCTACACATCTCCCATGATGAAGTAGAGCGCCGCATTGTCGAGTCAAAAGAAATCACCTTGGACCCTTTTCACACGAATAACAATCTTAGCTATAATTTGGCTGACTCTTTCAAACTCTACTATTAGATACTGGAGATCGCGTGATTCCACACACGCACAGGTGTACAACAATAGAACTTTAACTCGGACTGTAGTTCAAGCTCATAATAACTGTAATTTACAGTCGAATATTATGGCTTTATAATTGTATAGCTTTAGAGTGTGTCAATGTTAATTTCGTGTCTTTTAATATCTTTCTATATTCTTATTGCCTGATGAAGTCATTCTTGACGAAACATGTTGCGTTTTTTTCAAATAAATGTCATTGTGTTATAATTCTCGGGTTTTAAGTCAGTTAATTTAGAAAAATGAATATATATATATATATATATATATATAAATATTTTTCTATAAATAAATATATATATAAATAAAGAAAATATTTCTATTTTCTTATTTATATATATATATATATATATATAAGAAAATAGAAAAAAAATAGTTATTGTTTTAATGTATGGAAATATTTTTTTTTTCCCGAATAGAGGCTGTCCCCTTCACAACTGTAGTTATTTAACTACTGGTTCTTTGGGAGATTATGAAAATATAGGCACTTGTGATCATGATGATAGCCTACATAAAATAAATTCTCAACAGTTAGGTGTCCATCCACAGAAAGCTGTAACCAGGTAAGAGACACATAATAATGATCAATGAAATTAGCAAATAATAATCAGTCAAATTTCAAAATAGCAGGCATTTCTGATGTAATGAGCGTAAATTACTCAACACGGTAGTTGTAATAAAGTATGATAAAATTTCTTCCTTGTATTTAAATTGCTAATTAGCACAGAATAATTTCTTGCCTTTAAAAAAGATGCCTCTACAAGTTTAAGATAATGCATACATAAGATTCACCTTATATGCTGAAATGAAAATGCAATTCTTTATTGAATACATGAATTATATAATTATAATGAAAAGTATTACAAGAATACTTAGTTCGAATACAAAACATAACATTTATTCACAAAATTCTCATTTTGTGAATAAACAGCTCATCATCTCTGTAGTACAGTTTGCTATCTCAACAAATTGGAGGGGGGGGGGTTGGCTAATGAGGAAATTTAGTTTAAGAGAATAGAAATATTCAGTACCTTAAACACCTCTTTCAGATGATGTTATATCACTTTACAAAAAATGCCCTCTCCTATAAAATAAGGCAAATTACTCTATCCGTTTGTCTAGCTGATAAGAGAATTGTGTCTTTTTATCCACAGCCTATGTGGATGAAAGTATATCCACATAAGCTGTGGATATTAGGAATTGTATTTGGAAAGTATATCCTAGTATGCATAACTTATTCCACCAGAATTGAGGAAAACTTTTGTTTGAATAAATCTTGATAACCATCTTTAAGAAAGAAGGTCTTTTTTGGAATTCTTAAGTAATTGGGACTTTATATCAGAAAATTGTAGGTATGGATCTTGGATAATAAATAATTATTTATATTAAATCTATTGTAAAAACCATTGCAAAACAATAACCTCTTTAGAAATGTTTTTGTGAACACTTTATAAAAATCAAATATCTTATTTTGTATCCAAGTTGAAAGACTGGGATTTTTAGTGTTCAGGGATAGTTTTCTGATCAGGTTATCTAGTATTTAGCTAATAATTAGAAATACCAATATCTCGAGATCTGAGTACAACTTTTCATCCATGTGTTAAGGCTATGGGCTGGGGAGACATCATGTTGGAGGTTTAATGGAATATTAGACAGCACTAGGAAAGGATTAGAAACTAATTTTTTAATGTTTCCAATAAAATGTCTCAGTCACTGAGACATCTTCAGGGAGTACAATTAACACTTATAACACACACACACACACACACACACACACACACACACACACACACACACACACACACACACACACAAAGACAACACAATACTAAATGAAACAAGTGGGTGACTCTAAAATTCTATCTAATGCCCATAGTGATGCACCCTCTATGGGCATTTGTAGATGGCCTAGGATGTAAACTGGGACCTCTAGCATTATTGTTTTCTAAATTTTGGAAAGCTTTATGCATCCATATTTGTTTAAGTTAGGTTGACTTGTGAGTTCTGCTTCAGATTCCAAAAACAGTCTTATTGGTAAGCTTTGACATTACCTCACTGTTTACCAGTATTCCCATAAACAACAACACTCTTGAAAAACTTTTTTTCTTCAGATATCTTAGACCCTTTTTTCCTTTGCCATCTACACTGGTTATTTTTCTTGGAAGAACAAAATTTATAAACAGAGGGAACTGCTATGGATTTCCTCCACCTGTCAATTTTTTCTTGGAAAGATTTTGAAAAACAAGCTGTAGACTCCACTCCTCTCAAACCTTCTATCTGACTATGATATGTAGAAGATGTGTTCTCTAATTGGCCTTATGACCCATATGCATTCCTCCTTCCTCAGTCACCTCCACAGTGTACATCCAAGAATCCAGTTTACGAACTAAAACGAAAATAACAATAGTTTACCCTTCCTAGACACCTTCCTAATGGTAACCTCTCCTTCACTGTATTTCGAAAACCCACTCACACAGGCAGATACATTCACAAACTTTCCCATCACCATCCTGCTCAACAATACAGCATCATTAAAACTCCAATCAATAGAGCCTATGTATAATCTTTGTTCCAGTGGAACCTCTCTTTCAATCGAACTCAACCTTCCTATCCAGTAGCTACATTCTCACAGAATTTAAAAAAAGAATCAGATCTTCCCCCATTCCTTTACCTTCCCTTCAGAAGGATTTCAGAAATGTGTTTCAAATTTGTGTTTTAGCTTGTCATGAGAATCATTAAAGATCTTTAATGATTCTCTTGACAAGCTAAAATGCAAATTTGAATAACTGGTCAGCATACCTAGATCCAGTAATAATACTATTGATATACATAAAGTAGTTATAAATGTTTCCGGACGTCCACTAACAGACTGTGAACGTTTTGTTTTATCAAAAGGACATGATTTCGCTGTTACGCCGAGTAAGGTGCCAATTATGGATTTTTTTCGCAACATAGACAGGGATATTCGATCCTTATCCCAAAACACAGCCAACAGATTACGTTTTGAATGTGCACAAATTCTTTTTCATGCCAAGCCTCCTCGTCCTAATCTTTCTTACTCTGAGTTTAAAGCATTGAAATCACTGAAGAATAATAATAATTTAATTATTATGAAAGCTGATAAGGGGAAGGCTGTAGTGATTCAAGATAGGAAGGAATATGAGAGAAAAATGGCTCTTTTACTTCACAACTATTCAACTTATAGGCCTCTTACATCGGATCCTACCCGGAGTCAATCGAAGAGACTTAATTCTCTTATAGATAATGTATCTACATGGAATGAAGATCAAAAGAAAAAACTTAAGACCTTCTTTGGTCGTCCACCTAGATTGTATGGTCTTCCAAAAGTTCATAAACCAGGCATTCCGTTAAGACCAGTTATAGATTGTATAGGTTGCCCCACTTGCAAAATCTCAAAATTTTATCAAATTTACTCTCCTCTTCAACTAGAAGAACTGATACTTATATAAAAAATACTTTGGATTTCAAAAATAAAATTTCAGATCTTCGTTTGGACGTTTCTGATATCATGATCATTTTAGATGTTGTTTCTTTATTTACAAATGTGCCTCTTTCGAAAAGTATTGAATTACTACAACAGGAATTTCCTTCAGGCATTGTAAACGTATTTGATTTTGTAATAAATTCTGGTTATTTTTCCTTTAAAAATAAGTTGTATCAACAAATTGAAGGAACAGCAATGGGTAATCCTCTTTCTCCTGCTATCTCCAATTTCTTTATGGAACATTTTGAACAATGTATCTTTGACAACATTTCTCCCAGACCTAGTCATTGGTTCAGATATGTCGATGACATTTTTGCTATATGGAATGGCTCTTCGGATGAACTTCAACAATTTCTCACTAAGTTAAACGCATTTCATCCTAGGATCAAGTTTACCCTAGAAGTAGAATCAAATAAGCAGTTAGCCTTTTTAGATCTTCTAATTCTTCGCCAACCAGATGGTAACCTACATTTCTCAGTTTCATGCAGGCCATTATATGTATGTGGAATCTCATCACCATCCCAGAAAGAACTACAATATATAACTTCTTCCTTTCTATCTAATGGTTATAAGAATAGCTTCATTAAAAGAACTTTGAGTAGTTTTAATATGCCTTCCTCTTCAAACACAGAAGAAATAACGTGCATTACTATCCCTTATGTACAAGGCATCAGTGAACGTATAGCAAAAGTTTTAAAACCACTGAATATTTTTGTTGCCTTTCGACCGTTTAGAAAAATCTCCACCTTTCTCACTTCTCCTAAGGACAAGTTTCCACATCTTAATCATCCAGGTAGGTGTCTACCAGATTCCGTGCTCTTGTGGATTATTTTATTTTGGACAAATGGAAAGATCTGCCTCTATTCGGCTAGAATAACACCAATCTTATATTGAATACTTTAAACCTGAAAAGTCTGGACTTGCAGAACATGCCATCTTCACTAGACACAGAGTTCATTGGAGAAAGACGAGTTCTTCACAAAAGTCAGTTTCTTATGGAACGCCTTTATAAAGAAACATGTGAAACTCTACTTCATTCTCCTAACTTAAACAGATCCGACGGCTTACGTCTATCCCCTTTATGGGAGATAGTACTTTACAAATCAGCTAATCTTTCCTAACTTTTTATTGTATTGATTTTTTTTATTTTTATTTTTTATTTTTTTTAGGAAAGTTATTGACCTTTTTAGTTATCTTACACCAGCTACTTAGGTGGCGCTTTTTTGGAATTGTCAGTTATTGTTTAATTTGAGCTTAATGTACTGAAGATGCCTGTGACACACAGGGGAAAATTATGCTATTAAATAATCTTTGTACGTGAGTTTTTTCCGTTATTAATTTTGTATCGACCTATCTATATAGTAAGCACCTTGTATTCAGTGAATCATTTTTTTTTATTCGCATATAATTAATGTTTCTTTACACAGGTGATGGTACTTGAGCTGTTCACTTGATGTGTTTTGATTGCAGCTGGGAACAGATACATTGCCACAAACTTGAAATGTGAAGAAATTGTGTGATTTCATAAAAATACTAAATCCAAACTCCATTTAGAAAATAAATTACAGAAACTTATGAATTTTCATATTTCCAATCATACTTTGCCTGTGCCTGAAGAAGGTTTCATTAATAATTTCTGTTAAGTGGGCACTATTTATCTAACTGTGCACATTTTTATCTTGAGATTGTTTGCTTGAGTTGGTATTTTCAAGACTTTGGAATATTATTTAGATGTTATTCAATTTGTTGCATTTTTTATTGTTCACTTATACTTAAAATTCAGGCATAGCATGTTGATAGTGGGAAAATTGTGAATGGCTCTGCAACAGGCATGAAAATTTTCATTGAATATTAATTACAGCACATGATTTTAAGTGCAGTATCTTATTAGAATTAATTACAAATTGCATTAAATCTTATAAATTTACACCAATTATATATCAAGTTTGTCACTGTGTGCGTTAACAATTTCTGTTCATGATTTGTAGAAGGATATTTTGGTAGGCAGGACATAAACTGCATGTCCTGCCTACTAAAAACAACTTATAATTGAGATTGAGTGAATTCTTGAGTTACTTTACACCCCAGTATTGACACATTTTTAGTAAGGTGATTATTATGAAATAATTACTAAGAAAATGTAATATGTGAATCTGTTTTCCAGGCATGAAAATCACTTAACTTCCCATCAAACAAATAGAAGTTCACCTGCTGCTGCTGCTGCTGGAGATCATAGAACAGAAGATACTGAGGTATATAGTTCAATTTCTCCTATGTTTCCTCTGAACAATAATGCAAATTAAAGCATAAGCAATTAAAACAAGAATATAGTTTCTTGCCTTGTCTAATTTTTTATTATAGGAAAAATATTCAAAGATATACAAAAGAAAAATCTCTGTATATCTTTTTTAAATGTGTAAATATGTATATGTAAAATGTCTATTTTTTATTTATCTGATATAAGTTTACACTTATGTTTTGGGACAAAATTATTGTAGAATTTAATTTTTGATGTTTTTTTTTCATTTATGAATTCTGATCTTCTTTGCTTTGTTAATAAGTTATCTTAGTAAGATTACATCAGTCCTAATGCCTACTTCATTCTTAATAAAACACTTTAACTCTCTCACTATAGCAAACATATAAGAAGTACTAATGACCACAGTACTTTGTTATGGTGGAGGGATTGCAAGTTTATTTACAAAAGTGCAGCTATAAGACTTTAGTCGTTTATTATAATGAGCAATCATAGGTTGCTATATTTAATCATAGATTACTATATATCATGATATTTTCTAGTTATTACTCACCTAGCATAGTTACATAGTCATTATTGACGTCATTAAAGGTTATCATTTTGAGTGCACACATACACAAAAGCTAAAGTACACCTCACTACACACACACACACACACACACACACACACACACACACACACACACACACACACACACACACACACACACACACATGTATAGAATAATTGATTTAGCCAATTGATTCTAGCCTTGTGTGTGTATTGGGGGGTAAATAAATGATTAATTGGTTGCATGAAATAATTAGCTGAACAAATTGACTATTTGGCAACTTGTTGCATGTTTACTTTTGGTTATAAGCAGAGCTTGAAATTTTCGCTCATCTGTTCTTACATGATGAGTGAGAATTTTTAGTTGATTAAAAATAAAATCAGAAGACTATCAGTTATAGTTACGTAATGCCAATTTTTTTTTTTAATGTTGTAAATGTTTTTGTATGTTAACATTACTTATAATGGTTTTCAGCAGGGAACCAGGGTGAACAGCGAAAAGTCAACTACTGGAACAAATCTGAAAAAGCATCCCAACTCAACATCACCAGAGTTGAAGATCAGTACTATCAACATAAGAAGCCTGAGTGGCAAAGAAATGGAGATAGCTAAGGAATTAGATAAGTACCAGATTGACATAATAGGGGTGACTGAAACAAAAAATACAAAAACTGGTGAGATCTTTCTGAGCACTAAATAAAAAATGTTATATTCAGGAAATGACAATCAAGGAAAAGAAGGAGTAGCCATAGTATTCAACACAAAATACGAGGCTAATCTTCTTGAATGGCAGGCAGTGTCAAGTAGAGTGATGTGGGCAAATATTAGAATAGGAAACTGGACAATGAGACTTATTTATGCCTATGGTCCAACAGAAGGTTCTACTAAGGTAGAAGTGGAGGAATTTTTTGAGGATTTAGAGAAAGCAGCTGACACAATGAAAAGGAAACGTTGGTCCTTGTTGGGGATCTAAATAGCAGAGTAGGAAATGATTGTCAGACATACAAAAATATATTGGGAAAATTTGGAGAAAAGAGCAAAGCTAATAATAATGGCAAATACCTGTTGGATTTCTGTTCAGGATATGGACTGGTTATTACTAACACCATGTTCCAACATAAAAATGTGCACAAATTCACATGGAGAGAAGAGGCAAGAAATAAGAAACTCTCATTGACTATGTTATTGTTGATGGTGATGTTTTCTCCCTGGTGCAGGACACCAGAGTGTACAGAGGATTTGAAATTGGAAGTGATCACTATTTAGTCTTGAGCAGGATGAAATTGAATTTCATATTGAAAAGAATAACATGTAAGAAAGTTTTAAAGCAAATAAAAGGCGAGCAGCTCTCAAATGTGAACTGTAGACTAAAATACACAAAGATTATTGAAGAAAAATGAAAGAGTTTGAGAACAGGAATCAAACCTTGGAGATTCAGTGGCAAGCCTTGAAGAAAGCTCTGATTGATTCAGCTAGAGAGGCATGTGGTGAGGTGTCTTCAAGGATAGAGAAATCAGAACTCCATGGTGGACACAGGAAGTTAAAGAGGCAGTGAAGGAAAAGAAGAAAGCATATCAAAAGTTCCTGGCAAATAAGTCAGCTTTAGCTCTTAGAGAATACAGAGACAAATGTAAGAAAACAAAACACTGTGTAAAACTAGCTAAACAAAATTCATGGGAGGACTTTGGCAAGAACATAGAAAATAAATATTGAGAAGGTGGTAAGATATTCTGGAGTTTGTTGAAGAAGCTTAGAAATGGAGGAAAGAGTGCTGTAATAGGAGTTAGAGACGATAAAGGTGACATGAAAACTGGAGAAAAAGATATCCTTGAAGTATGGAGTAATTACTTCGAGAAATCATCATCATGCGTATCAAGGATTTAGGCCTAGCATGGCCTGTTCTGGCCTTAGAAGTCATCGTTGAATTGTTTAAGAGGGCGTCCTGGTTTTCTTTTTCCTAATGAATGGCTTGTACTTTAAGAAATAGAGGAAAGAGTGCTGTAATAGCTTGTTTTGGTAATCTTTTTGTCTTCATTCTTTGAACGTGTTCCATCCATTTATGTTTATATTTTTTAATATTTTCTATTACTGGTTCTTGGTTTAATTATTTCATAATTTCTTTGTTTGTTTTGTGATCAAATAGGGTATACTTTGCAGTTTTTATCATAAACTTCATTTCTGCTGTTATTAATCTTTGTTTGACTTTTTGTTTTATTGTCCAGATTTCACTTCCATACATTAAGACTGGTAGGGCTAAAGTATTGTATACTTTTAGTTTGGTTTGTTTTTGAACTAGGTTTGATTTAAATATAGAGTTAATTACACCTGTTATTAAATATTTTGCAATTTTTACGTTTATATCTTTTTTATTTTCATATGTGATCATAGATCCTAGGTAGTTAAATGAATTTACCTTAGATTTTGTTATCTATTACTATTTTAGTTCTTGCTGGATCTTGACCTTTAAAGGCCATAGTTTTTTATTTTTATGTTGATGTTATCATACTATAATCTTTGGCTAGCTCATTTAGATCTAAAAAACTTTGAGAAATTGCTAAATGAAACAAGCAGTGATAGCACAGTGGTAAAAAAACACTCAACAGGCATACAGTCAGGAATACATATCTATACTTGAAGTAGAAAAAGCCATCAAAGGCTTGAAATGTGGAAAGGCAGCAGGAGTAGATAATATTCGAACAGAAATGCTGAATTATGGTGGTATAAAAGCCTTACAGTGGCTGCACTGCATAGTTCTGAAGGCCTGGACAGAGGGACGAATTCCCGATGATTAGAGTAGAGCTCTCATAGTAACATATAAAAAGGGAAATAAAACAATGTGAGAATTACAGAGGTATTTCCCTACTAAGTGTTCCTGGCAAGATTTATGCAAGTATACTTGAGAAACGGTTGAGAAGAATTGTGGAAGAAAAGCTTGGTGAAGAACAAGCTGGATCAGGCCAAGTAGAGGCTGTCATGATCAGATCTTCACTTTACGACAAATAGTTGAGAAATCATGGGAATATAACAAAGATCTCTATTTAAGTTTTGTAGATCTTATAAAGGCATATGACAAGGTGCCAAGCGAGAAGCTATTCAATACGCTACAGTTATATGGTGTCAATGGGACATTATATCAAGCAATACTTAGTCTTTATTTGAGTTGTAAGTCAGCAGTTAGAATTGAAGGAAGTACAGGAAAATCGTTTAATGTTAAATCTGGTGTGAGACAAGGATGTACATTATCCCCTCTGTTATTCATTATTTATATGGATCACATTATGAAGGAAAGTAGTATTAAACATGATATCAGAATTGGAGATGTTAATGTCAGATCTTTGCTTTATGCCGACGATGTTATACTTATCAATAAATCCATTACAAGTCTGCAAGATTCCCTGACTAAATTGAATAATTGGTGTAATAGATATGGTATGAAGGTCAGCAATAAAAAGACAGTGAAAATAGGCAGAATCGTTGAAAATATCAACTGTGTTGTGAACGGAGAACCTGTGGAACAAGTAAAACATTTCACCTACTTAAGCACAATTTTTAGTGAAGATGGTAAATTAAATATGGAAATAGACAACAGAATCAACAAAGCTGGTATGGTGAGAAGTCAATTGAATAAATTCATATGGAATAAGAGAGAAATTAGTCAGAACACTAAATTAGTTGTATACAAGACTGTGTTCAAACCACTTTTAACTGATGGATCTGAGAGCTGGGTCAGAAGTAAAACACTTGACCAAAGACTAGAGTCTGCAGATATGAGAATCCTGAGAAAGATTAGAGGTGTGAACAGATGGCATCAATGGCAATATCATATTAAAAATGAGGATATTAGGAAAGAACTTGACATTTCAGCATCTAGGAATGCGTTAGCAGAGCTAATCTGAGTTGGTATGGTCATTTAAATAGAATCGGTGAAAGATTAGCGAAAGAAGAAAGATTAGCAAAACAAGTGTTCTCTGTCAGGTTGGCAGGAAAAGACCCAGAGGAAGACCAAGATATTGGTCTGCCTCTGGATTGATACGGTACAAAGTGCCTTAGACGACAGAAATATAAGATCTGATAATATTGGAGTCTTGACAAGTAACAGACTGCTCTGGAGGAAAATTGTAGATAGGAAGTTAGTAATGATGTAAATTTTTCATGTAGTACTATCATATCCTGTACACCGCTTTAGGGTACATGGCAGGAATTTGATGACGATGATGATTTTGACTTATAGCATCCATCGAGGAATGTTGGTCTTTACAAATGCCTGTTAGTTCGATTATCACTTATCTTTTCATAATGGAATACAACTACCGAATGGATGAGATGCACACATCATTTTGTCTTTAGAGGGCACTCAGTTGTATCTTGATATAACTAATCATGACACAGCAACATAAAATAATATGCAACAGTAATTATAATATTTCTTCAGAAAATTTTTGTTATTCACATCACTTTTTTTAGACATATAACAATTATAATATGTACCTTGAGGGTACATATGCCAGTACCCTCAAGGGGTATTTTATCAACAAGTTTAATAAAATACCCTTTGAGGGTACATGGCAGGAATTTGATGATGATAAAATAAACAATATAATCCTGCAAGTTTTGTAAGTCATTGGGCTTACATTGTTTCTAGTCTTTTATTTGTGTATAATTTTTGTTAGTATATCCCTTGCATCATAAGGGGTACTACAGCTTACAAAACTTGGGGTTTCATAAGTTGTAATTTAATGCTATTATTAAACTACAGTTTGATGATAGCAGTTTATTTTATCACTAATCTTGTCATAATGGAATACGACTGTAGTTTATTGTTATCATTAAACTCGTTATTTCTAAAAAAAATATGGTTTTAATACCGAAATTGTTTTTACAGAACTGCTAAACCCAGAAACTTACATATTCATCTAGGATCTTTCTTATCTTATGCACAATTTGACCATTAATAATGGATATTAAGAAATCTGGGAAAGAAGTATTTATTTTCCCCAAATATATTTTTATATTGATTCAAACTTAAATATTTTTCAATTGTTTTGGAAGTTGCTCTCAGGTCATATCACATCACTGGCCCTGTGTGTCTATTCAGTGATGTTTTAGAGATAATCAGAATTAAGAAATATATTAATATAATTATAAGCATAGACTGTGGATTTTATATTATTGAGTTTTATGATGCTGAATGTTTTCAACATTTGTTTATAATGGCACTCAATAATTTATTATTAACAAATTTGTTAGAAGCAAGAACTTAGGAAATATGGCATCATTAATAAAAATAATAATAAATTGTGTCACTTATAATAAAATGCCTGAATTTGTTCTTCACAGATTGATAACTACACTAATATGTTGTTGTTATTATTGCATGTGCATCTCCATGGAGTCCTAAGAGTCATTGTAGATGACCCAAGATATACACACACATCTATCGTACCTCTCCTTGAAACCATTAATAGACAAAGCACAAGCACTCACAATTGACTCATGCAACCCATTCCATTCATTCACCACTCTCCAAGCACAAAATCTGGTCCTTGCACCCTTAATCTTTCTTACCACATATCAAAGATACATTATCACTTTTATCTTTTCTTGGTGTTTATCAAATATCCTGTTCTTGCAATCTTTGCTACTCTGGATGGACTGACCATTCTACTACTATTAGAATCTAAGAACATCAAGATTATGTAAGATTTTTGGATTCTGAAAATTCATATTTTGCTTTTCATGCCATCGACGCTTGAGAGAGTTCACTGGGAACCACACTATGATGTTACACTACAGTAGGTTCAAATTTTATCATCTATTTTTTGAATTGTGTGAAACCCTATGCCACTGTCCTAATCTTAATCAGACTGATGGTATGCCTATTTCTAAGTTTTAAAAAGTGATTGCAGTTAATTGTTCATATTTTTTATATTTTTTATTTATTTATTTTTAAAATAATTAATTATGCATCTATTTGCACCTCTCTGAACTCGAATACAGCTAATTCTCTTTTTAAATGGCTTTTTTTTACATGATTTCAAAATAACAATTTAGAAAACAGAAGGAATTCTATTTTTACATGGTATATTTTGATTTTATATGGTTCAAATGACTCTTGTTTTTAAAATTTTTGTTTGAATTCATTTCCATTGTAATTATCATTTCCTAGAACAGTACATATGAAGCTGGTTGGAAGGAGTTAAGCTGTTTGCTAAACAATCATTTCTTTACAATTTGAAACATTTACACGTCTTGTGTTTCGTTCATGAAAGTTTTGTTCGTGTAATAGAGTTATACAGGTATATATTAAATTTTGAAGTTTTGTACGCTTAATATCAAATTAGTAAAATTAATCATTGATTATTTTCAGATATTTTCATAACATTACCCCATTAATCACAATGTCAAATAATTCATTTCAACAGAAGAAGAGAAAAGCTATTTCTTTAGAAATTAAGATCCAAATTTTAGATCGTTTAGTAACTGGAGAAGGTTCAACATGCTTAAGGAAATATTTTGGACTGAACGAAGCTACCATGAGAACAATTAAGAAAAATAAAGAGGCCATTAGAAAATCTGTTCTTTATGGGAACAAAATTAGGCGCCAAGTCGTCATCGTGTACAAGAGACATTATAAAAGCCAAGAAGGAAAAGGCCCTAGTGATGTGGACAGAAGATTGCTCACAAAAAGGAATATCTTTAAATGGATATGTCATCAAAGAGAAAGTATTATGGTTGTACGAACAGATTCAGGAAAAGGAGCCAACAACATCAAACAACAATTGTGATTTTTCTCCAAGCACAGGTTGGCTTACAAAATTTCTCAAAAGATACATGCTTCATAATGTAAAAATAAAAGGAGAATCCACATCTGCAGATGAGCCGGCAGCTAGGTGATTTCTTTCAAAACTGTCTAAAATTATTGATAATGGTGGCTACATTCCTGATCAAGTTTGGAATGCAGATGAGACCGGCCTTTTTTTGGAAACCAATGCCAAGTAGAACTTATATAGCGAAATCCCCAAAACATATTGATGGCTTTAAAGCAGCTAAGGATTGTGTGACTTATTATTTTGCAGCAATGCTTCAGGAGATCGTATATTAAACCATTACCCATTAATCGATCCCTAAGACCACGGACAATGAAAGGTGTGGATTTTAACATGTTATTGGTGCACTGGAAGGCAAACAAAAAAATGTTGGGTTACAAAAGAAATTTTTAATGAATGGTTCCATCACTGTGTCATTTCAGAAGTTAAACTCTATTTGACGGAAAAAGAAATCTGGACTTTAAAGTTTTATTGATTATAGACAATGCTCCTGGTCATCCTGTTTTAGAACACCTGAATGTGGAATTTTGTTTTCTTCCACCTAATACAACATCCTTAATACAACCACTAGACTAGGGTGTGATCGCTACCTTCAAAACTTACAAGAGAAGAACATTCCAATACATTTTGGATAAATTAGATAAGAATAATTTACTGACAGTTATTGATGTGTGGAAGAAATTTTCTATTTTGAATTGCACCAAACTTGCTAATTTGGTGTTATCAGAAGTGAAACCATCAACTTTAAATGCATGCTGGAAAGCTCCTTGGCCAGAATGTGTGAAAAAGAAAAATCCCGTACCCTTTCTCATACAACTGAATATCCCAATATCATCAGATTAGTACATGCAGTTGGCGTAGAAGGATTTGATGATTTTTCGTCTGCAGATATTGAACAATTGATGGTTGACAAGACTATTAGTGATGATGAAGTGATAGAAGCTGTCCTTGAGAATCTTGATGAAAAAGAAAAAAAGTGATGATGATGAAGAGATTCCACTCACTGCAGGATTAAAGAAGGGCTTCAAATGGCAAATTGCAAAATCATTTTCTTAGACATGATCCGAATACTGAACAAGCTGAACAGTTTAAACGTGAACCAAAGTCATGTATAGTGCATAAGAAGAATTATACAAAGAACTAGTCAAAACAGGATCTCAACGATTAATTACAGAGTTCGTGATAAAAAAAAAAAAATCAACCTTCAGAATTATTGGAAATTAATGCTAATTTAGTTCCTTTTACCGAAGAAAACATTTTGCCATTGCAATATGAACAGGAAGGCCAAAGCGTTTCAAGTGATGGAAGTGATTTTATTCCAGTCTCACACAAAAGAATGCGGGTACTGTCAGAAAGTAGAAGCAAATAAAATTTGACTAATAACCATATGCGTGGTGTATTTGAGCCTTTTCAATTTCTGTTTTATTAGTAACACACTATTTTCTTTAAGAAAGATACATATGCATATACTTTAAATAAGCATTTAAAATAAAAATAAAATATTCCATTAAAATTAGTTTCATTCAATGATTTTCATATATTTTATTTGAAAATAGCTTATTGTTCATATCAGGTTTTCACATCTGAACCATGGAGAATTGGGTGTCGTTTTTCCTTCTACTGGACAGCTTCGACTGAGATATGCGATATATTCATGCTGTATGACTCATTCTTTATTCAGAATTTAAATGTTGCTACCAGTTTCTGTCTTCTCCCTGAAAGAAGCTTATGATATAGAATGAAAGCCAAAAGGCTATTTTTCTAGCAACCTTAATAATAATGAAGGGGATACAAATCCTTTGATGTTTATCTGCCAGTAAGCGAAACTCTAAGAACTAGGACTAAGATCTACGAGTTTCATGCCAAAAAACTATTGGCAAATCCAAGTGTAAGTAACCACTTGTAGTACAATACGTTTTGATACGAGTTGCCTTGGTGTTGTACTACCAAGTGGTTACTTACACTTGGATTTGCCGATAGTTTTTTGGCATGAAACTCATAGATCTTAGTCCTAATTCTTAGAGTTTCGCTTACTGGCAGATAAACATCAAAGGATTTGTATCCCCTTCATTAAGCTTATGATATATTGAGCGAGATGTTGTTATGTTCCATCAAGCCATTTTTGACTCCTGGTGATTCTATGCACATACATTCTCTATTTAGATCTGTCCCTGACCATATCTTTCAGAATTTCCAAGCGCATTCCAGTTGCTTCTTTAACTTCATCCACCCATCTAATTCTTGGTCTTCCTCTTCTCCTGCTTCCATCAACTTTAGCAAGCATCATCATCTTCTCCAGATTGTCATTTGCTCGCATAATATGTCTGAAGTATGACAATTTTTGTTTGATGATCATAGCTTCGAGGGAGCAATCTGGCTTTATTCTGTCTATCACTGATTTATTGGTTTGCTTTACAGTCCATGGTATTCTTAGTAAGCATCTCCAAACCCATAATTCAAATGCATCTATCTTCCTTCTTTCACTCTTTCACATCCATACAATACCACAGGGAATACCATTGCTTTCACAATTCTGATTTTTGTTGCAAGGCTGATATCTTTAAAGCTCTTGCTTAAATTTGTCATTCCTTTCTTTCCGAGTAATAATCTTCTTCTAACTTCTTCAGTACTATAATCATCTTGATCAATTTGGGATCCTAGGAGCACAAAATTGTTAACTACTTCCATTTTCTCCCCATCTACTTCAGAATCATTAAGTTCACGTGTTGCCATAACTTTTGTCTTTTTAGCACTTTCTTCTTTAACTTTCATAATAAGTTCCTCCAAATCTTCTTTGCATTCTGCTAGCAAGATGGTATCATCTGCATACCTCAAATTATTAATATTTCTTCCACCAATTTTAATTTCAACTGAAGACTCCTCCAGCTCTGCCATTCTTAAAATGTATTTGCTGTACAAGTTAAACAGTTACTGAGATAAAATACATCCTTGTCGCACCCCTTTACCTATTGTGAAATACTCAGTTTCTCCAAGATCTGTTCGGACAGTTGCTTCTTGTTCATAATAAAGATTCCTCAGAAGGCTAATGAAATGCTCTGGTACTTCCATTGTTCTTAACACATTCCACAGTTTCACATGATCTACAGAGTCAAAAGCCTTGCTATGGTCAAGGAAACAAAGGTAGACATTCTTTTGATATTCCTGTGCTCTTTCTATTGTTTCCTTGACTATAGCAAGGCTTTTGACTCTGTAGATCATGTGGAATGTGCAGAGGAACAAGAGATTTGATCTCTTGTTCCTCTGCCTTTTTGAAATCCTGCCTGTTCATGTGGCATTTCTCTTTTCATGAATGGTTCCAGTCTTTTCTGAATGATCTTAAATAAGACTTTACTTGCATGAGAAATCAGTGCTACAGTTCTGTAATTTTTGCACGCTCTTGCATCGTCCATCTTCAATAACTGATTTTTTCCATTTCCTAGGCCATTTAGTTGTGATCCAAATTCGCTGACATAGAGCTGTTAAAATTTTAACTGCCACTTCTCCCAGAACTTTGAGCAGCTCAATAGGTATTCCATCTCCTCCTGGTGTGCCTTCTTACTGAATAGCTGTTGCAGTGCCCACCTCACTTCACTCTTCAGTGGTACTGGAGAGTGAAGTGAGGTGGGTACTGTATGTGTATAATCCTGCTCTTCAAATTTTTCAGTAATTTTGTGTACTTTCTGTACTGTCCTTTCTGTCAAAAAAAGATGTTTTTCCATCTTTCTTTGAGTCTGCAGCTTCTGTAAGATATCCTTTATGTTTACTTTTCAATATTGTCAGCTTGGCACTAAACTTCCCTGTTAGTTCTCTGATCTTTTTGAAAAGATCTCTTCTTTTTCCTTTCTTGTTTTGGTCTTGTATTTGTTAGCATTCCTGGTTAAAGTATTTTTCCTTGTCTCTTCTGGCTTGTCAAGCGAGATGTATAGGAGAAATAAATTATATTTGGTTTTCTTTTACACGTATGAAGGTGTTATTCAAAAAAATATGACATGCCTAATGCACATCTCTCTATTAAACAAGTAGTAACTTAATATGGTGTTTAGTTTGTAGCTTCACATATTTTTGATTCATGAACATGAAAAGGCTTTACGAATGGAAAAGGGTATTTTCTGCAAAGGAGGCTTCGCAGATCATGGTCAAATCTGCCTATATCTTTCCTGCCATAACAGGTTCGTGTAAGTGTTCATCTGATTTAGAATCTTTTTTTCTTCTTTTTTTTTTTATATGTGTTTCTCACCCAAGAAAGGTTTTCTTTTATCAACATATAGTACATTCATACCATGATTGGGCTAAGGATTATTTTCTATTTTTTTTATTAATTAATTATATATATATAATATGATCAACTATCTAATTTATTGATAGTTGAGGAACCCTGCTTTAGGGATCAAACATGGAACTTTTTCAAGACACTTCCGTCCACCAATAATCAGGTAGTGGTCTCACATCAGACAGTGAAGTTCATTTTCCACCTAAAAACAATCACAAACATCCATTGTGATTGTTTTTAGACAATCACAAACATCAAAATTGGGATTCAAACCTATTCAACAGTACGCGATGTACTGTTGGTTGGAGCACGGATTTGCTAATCACTCAGCCAACCAGGCTGGCAGTGTAAAATCGTGTTCACAAGGAAATTTATGCAAAATGCCTTATATACCGATTTTACTAGTAAACAAGATTCCAATAAAAATACTTGTGATTTAATAGTGAAAATTTTTATGTTTAATGAATTGGAATTAATAAATTGTGAATAACTGAATATTGTAGCCTACAATTGTTTTGTATTTGAACAAAGGAAAATAAGTGTAAAATAATTTGTGTCTAAAAGAATCCTCTAGTTAGCGATAATTCCAAACGGATTATCGTATTAAGTTATGACCTGGGAGCAACTACCACCATGAAGGTCAACATTGCATGGGGGTTTCCCGCCTTATTGCAACGACCGAAAAAGATGGCGGGTGCAGAACATCGAAATACCCAGGGGACGACAATGTAAGCGAACCCAAGGTCATCATAGTCATATAAATAGAGGGTTGCTTGGCGAATAAAGGGCTTTTCTTTACAGATTATTCATCTCGCTAGTCAGGTGTGTGGTTCGTGGAGTTAGAGTTCCTTCTGGAGTGCTAGTCTCGTTCTTGGGTCAGCGAGGTTATGAAGTCAAGTGGAGTTCCAACTGGAGGTTATGATGTACGCGACGGCAACGGAGCTTTGCTTACATTGTGGGAGATGATTTGTGATCACCATTGGAGTCCTGAATTCCAGACAGAAAATGCCAAGAGAGCGACATGACTAAGATTACCGGTTTTAAAAGAAAGTAGATGCTGTGTTTCCATGCTGCCAAGTTCCTGATTCTCGCTGATAATAAAGAGGGATCTTATAAGCCCCAGAAAAGGTACCCGAGATCAGTGCTAAAGACGAACGGTAACTGAAAGAGATGATAAAAAAGATGATTTACCCTGAAAATGCCAACAGCCTTAGTTGGTGAAACTAGTTGGTATAACATAATTGTTTATTATATGTACTTGATCAATATTGTCCCATTAGAAGTCATTCCTGAAAGAGATGATTTCAAGGATCATTCAGAGAAGTCCAGATTTATGTTCGAGTAAGATCTTTCCATTGTTTAACTTGAGAAAAGAATTTGACGGTATTTAATTAAGGTTTTTGTTTAGATAGGATACTTTAGGACTTTAGGCCTAATGCTGATATTTGAATTGTTTTGTCTTATGTGAGAGAAAGATAAATAGGTTGGCTCCAGCCTGAGGCGATTTCTTTGTTCTGTGAGCTTTGCACACGTGAGCTTCAATGTTTGCGGCCAAACAGATAAGAGAGTAATCAAAGTTAAGAAGATAAGTTTAAGTGAGATAATGTAGATTTACAGAGGCACAGCAAGCGATGAGATTTAATAAGATTTTAATGGAATAACATAGAATTTAATGATGGCGTAGTCAACAGGATTTAATTTGCAATTAATCGGTCAAAATTTTGAATGAAAGTGAGTGAGTTTTGTACTAGAATCAGGCAGTTATCAAGTTTGAAAAATTTTTTTTTTTGTAAATTTAAAAATTAATTCACAAGTATGAATCAACCTACTAGTACAGGAATGGATGACGTTGAGTTTTTCATAACTATTAATCCTCAACAAGTTATTCCACAATTTTCCAGAGAGGAAACTGATGACGTCTTAGCTTTTTTTTAGCTTAGTCGAAGAACTGAGAAAAGTGGGTAGATGGACAGACTTCCAGCTTTTTATCTTGTTAAGGAGCAAACTAGGTGGGGAAGGCCAAAAGCTTCCTATATTCATCCCCAATTTTGAAGGATACCTTGGAATATTCAAAATTTAAGGAGATCTTAATTTTCCAGTTCTCCAAGTTAAGAAGTTTAGGCCCTAATATATGGAAATTGCAGAGATGTGCTTAAAAAGAAAAGGAGAATGTGACTGAGTTCTATAATAGGTTGCTGACAATTGCCAACCGTCTGAGCGTCTCTAATGAGAATAAACCTCACCTCGACTGGGCAGTGTTTCATCAGTTTAGGCTGGGGGGGGGGGGGTGAAACAAGATTTGAAGGAAACCACCTATAAGAAAAAAAATCACGAATCTTGAGGAATGTTTCCTTGCCGTGAAAGAAAAGGAACAGATGCTCGGAGACATTCGTCCCGCATCTACTACCAGCTATCTTAACGTGATTAAAGAGGCGAGTAATTCAGCTTGCGAGAATAAGAATGAAAGGAAATCAAGCACATGTAAGGGCAAGACTACTAAAGATCGAAAGGATATTGAGGGAGAAGGATAAAGATCGGTCAACGTTAATCAAGTGACTGGCAATAAGACTACATCACAAAAGAAGTGGGGCTAATTAATATGGAAGAAGTATGTTCTATAGTTAAACGAGAAGTTGAACGGCTACAACAGCCCTTCATGGACCGTCTTGATGCTGTTCTGAATCAGCTGGCAGCAGTATCTGTACAGACCTCAGAATCAACTATACCTCAAGCAGAAAGAACTACTGAGATAATAAGACAAGAAGTCGAAAGGCTATGGCAGCCGATATGGACTGTCTTGATGCTGTTATGCAGAAGTTGGTGGCATTGACAGCGAGGACCTCTGAAGTATCTCTGCCTCAATCAGAGAGAAGTAATGAACAAGGAGATGGAAGGGAGCCTCCTAGATGTTTCAGTTGCAATGAGATTGGGCACATTGCTCACAACTGTTTTAGTAACAGGAGACCCTCCAAGAGAAATAATAGAAATGAGTCGAAGTTTAGGCAAACTCCTCATGATTATGAAGGTAAACCATGGAGGAGAAGACAATAGAATTATGAACAATATAGAAGGTCGAAAATGATAATTAAAGGGAAGATACAAGGATCATATTGCGACATGTTATTAGATACCAGTTGCAATGCCTCTATCATAAATGAAGATTATTTCCAAGGAATAAAATCAGACTATGGAAAGACGTCACCAAGCTGAAGAGACCGGTCAGATTATCAGGACTCAACTTCTTTGTTTTATGCAACCAAGAAAGTTAAGGTGAAAATATACTTACCAGAATTTAATTTGTGGGTTTGGCAAGAGTTATTGGTTCTTCCTGCGACACCTAGCTCGAGCACACAGATTATTTTAAACTAACTTTCTAGAGAGGCACAAGTTCTCTTGCGACTTCTCTAGAAATGAGATATTCCTAATGGGTAATAAACGGTCCAGAGGAGGGAACCATAATGTTAGAGATAGGGTTGAGAAGTCACGTGAAGGGAGAAGGCAAAATGAATATAATGTCGGTAATGAAGAATGTCAGACTAACCAGAGTGATGCTTCAAACTGTTCAACATCCGAAGGTAACAATCGATCTGAGACTTATCACATATCTAGCGTTAAGATAGTAGATCGCCAAGGGGAAACAGAACAAAAATTAGGGGAGGATGGTCCGAGAATAATCAGAGTAAACTTTGAGATAATTAATAAATAAATTATATTTTATATTTTTATTAATAATTAATAAATAAACAATTAATAGATAATTAAAAATAAATCTAGGAATTTTTATGACAAGCCAAGGTGGAACAGGCACAGAAAACATAAAGTTAATATACAACCTCAGCGGCAGTTTAGTTATGCAAACTTCCTCTGTTTTCTTTTCATGCTTAGAAAAGCTATAAGTGGTTTATTGTGTTGGAACTTGGAAATTGCTACAAAGGCTGCATACTTACTAACAGATTGTGCAAGCTTTATGAACAACTTTAATGGAGAATTCATTAGGTCCAAAACGCTAAAAGATAGCAGTGAAGTTAGGTGTAATCGTGATGATGAGGCACAAAGTAGATCCGAGAGAGATACCAAAGAAGGAAGTAAACAAGTTTGTGGTCAAATTCTCCAGAAAATTTGCAGGAAAGAAGTTGAAAAAAATTTTTCTTAAAAAAACTTTTTTTGGAGGGAGAAAACCTATGTAAAATTGTGTACACAAGGAAATTTATGCAAAACAACTTATATACCGATTTTACTGGTAAACAATATTCCAATAAAAATACTTGTGATTTAATAGTGAAAATTTTTATGTTTAATGAATCGGAATTAATAAATTGTGAATAACTGAATATTGTAGCCTACAAATGTTTTGTATTAGAACAAAGGAAAACAAGTGTAAAATAATTTGTCTGAAAGAATCCTCTAGTCAGCGATAATTCTAGGTGGATTATCATATTAAGTTATGACCTGGGGCAACTACTATCATGAAGGTCAACATTGCATGGGAGTTTCCCGCCTTATTGCAACGACCGAAAAAGGTGGCAGGTGCAGAACAACGAAATACTCGGGGACGATAACATAAGTGAACCCAAGGTCATCAGAACCAAATAAATAGAGGGTTGCTGTGGCGAGTCAAGGGCTTTTCTTTTTGGGTTATTCATCTCGCTAGTGAGGTGTGCGATTTGTGGAGTTAGAGTTCATTCCGGAGTGGTGGTCCCGTTCTTGGGTCGATGAGAAGTTATGAAGTCATGTGGAGTTCTGACCAGAGGTTATGATGTACGCGACGGCAGCGGAGCTTTGCTAACATTGTGGGAGATGATTTGTGATCGCCATCGGAGTCCTGAATTCCAGACAGAAAAAGCCAAGAGAGTGACGTGACTAAGATTAGTGGTTTTAAAAGAAAGTAGATACCGTGTTTCCATGCTGCCGAGTTCTTAATGCTCGCTGATAATAAAGAGGGATCTCGCAAACCCCAGAAAAGGTACCCGAGTTCAATGCTAAAGACGAAAGAGATGATTTCAAGGATCATTCAGAGAAGTCCAGATTTATGTTCAAGTAAGATCTTTCCATTGTTTAACTTGAGAAAAGAATTTGATGGTATTTAATTAAGGTTTTTGTTTAGATAGGATACTTGAGGACTTTAGGCCTAATGCTGATATTTGAATTGTTTTGTCTTATGTGAGAGAAAGCATAGTTTAAAAATTAAGGTAATACATGTTGTGTTTAATGTTGTAGCTATTGCATAAGGTTACTGAGTTTATCAGAGGATGATTTGAGTACACATCTAGGTTAATGTTTTAGACTCGTAGTCCTACTAGAAGTAATTGTGTTGAGGGACTAAATGTAAACGCAACTTTGAAGCATAGAAGCAAAATCTACTTGGAAATTATAATTGACCTTTTGTATATTTCATTAGTGATGAATAAACTATTTTACTGTTTAAATAACTTGCCTGATTCCTATTTCCAATACACTACTCATTAAACTCAAATCTGTGAGCCTTAAGGTAGATATTGCTACAACTGTAGCTTAGAAGGGTTAAGCAGCTAGATTTGATTTTTATTAAGAGAGGAAGGTTGCGTGTGTTTTTCTTTGGAGGGAGATTCGCCTCCCATCTGCGTATTTTGGTGGCACAGCTACAAACAAACAAATTTTTCAAAATTCTGTTTAGAACAAACACCGGTAGATCAGATAAAGTGGTTGGCTCCAGCCTGAGGCAGTTTCTTTGTTCTGTGAGCTTCAATGTTTGCGGCCAAACAGATAAGAGAGTAATCAAAGTTAAGTAGATAAGTTTAAGTGAGATAACATAGATTTACAAAGGCACAACAAGCGACAAGATTTAATGAGAGACTTAACAAGAATTGAATATTATAGAGTTTGATAGGATAAGCAATTAGTAATAACAAACAAAATTAAGATAAACACATGTTGTTAATGAATAATAACATATTTTTACAATGGTGCAGCTGGTAGGATTTTAAAAGGAGATTTAATAAGAGGAAATAAGATATAATGAGAGATTTTAATAAGAAATTTAATTAATTAAACAACGATATATTGTTACAGCACTGATATAATAAGTGATATGATTTGGTATTAATATAATTAGTAATAGTGATCCTGGTTGTGTGTGTGAAGTTAACAGCAATTTACTGATGATGCTAATTGGAAAGAGCAATTTAGTGAAGTTCTGATGTATTATTATAAGTGGGTGAGTATTTATTTGAATAAATTTTGCATATTTATTAATAAGTTCTGATTAATATTTTGATGTTTTTTATGTAGCAGTAGTTAATGAATGTAGCAGTAGTTTTTAAGTTGTTAATGAATAATAACATATTTTTACAATGGTGCAGCTGGTAGGATTTTAAAAGGAGATTTAATAAGAGGAAATAAGATATAATGAGAGATTTTAATAAGAAATTTAATTAATTAAACAACGATATATTGTTACAGCACTGATATAATAAGTGATATGATTTGGTATTAATATAATTAGTAATAGTGATCCTGGTTGTGTGTGTGAAGTTAACAGCAATTTACTGATGATGCTAATTGGAAAGAGCAATTTAGTGAAGTTCTGATGTATTATTATAAGTGGGTGAGTATTTATTTGAATAAATTTTGCATATTTATTAATAAGTTCTGATTAATATTTTGATGTTTTTTATGTAGCAGTAGTTAATGGCAATGGTTAGATATCATTATCCTGGCTCTATATATTTATAGTTGTGTGTGTGTGCGGGGGGGGAGAGGTGAGGAATTAAAGTTTGTGGCTGTAAACTATGTTTACATCTTATCAAAACTTTGCATTGTTGATCTAAGTTATTTTCTTTGTTGGCATTATCCTTTCTTTTAGCATATTAATAGTTGGCCTTCTCTTCGTGTTGCTATGTTTGATGAATAACATGCAGGATCCTTTTGTTAGTATATGAATAGAAGCTTGTAGCTGTTTGTGATTTCTGAATGTTCAAGTACTTCTTGATATTGAGAGAATTATGAAATAATTAAGAAATAAGAAATTAAAAAATAATTAAGAAAATTCCAGAAATAGCAGAATGGGCAGTTCTTATGTTAACATATGTTATTTTAGCTTTATGTGAAATAGTCATATTCTGATCATCATGAGATGAAATTATTAATAATTTCATCCCATGACATTTTTCTGTCACTGTTCATGTTCTTCTGAGAATGCTTGTGATATTTCATTAGTAATTCATAATGCTCACTTTATATAAGTGTAACACAGAACTCAGCAAAACATCAACACATTTAATGAAATACCCCTTGCTTGAAAACCGCTTTAATATTAATTCCCCCCCCCCCCCACACACACACACTGTGTGAGGGAGAGATTTCAAAACATAGCAATATAATGTCAATAGGCATTAAATAACACACACACAAAAAAATGTAAAAGCAGCATTTCATCAGTAAATAGAATTAACAGATGAAATGCTATTAATACTGTATCCTTTTCACATATTACAGTATATAACATTTTAACACGCACAAAGTATCCTCATATCTTTAGACTATGTTTAATTTTGATTGTTCTTCCTTTTTTAAGGTATGTGGTGTTCAAGCTGAGAGAAGAAGAGAATCTCACCAGGTACATCATTCTGTGACAGTTAAAAGCTCATCCCAAGAAAAGCCACTAACAGTGGTACCAAACCGCCTAGGGCCCAGTGCCTATGCTCCTTTCACTGGTCTGTCATCCGCAAGTAAACATATCAGTCCTCCTGGTGCTTTACACTCAACAGTTGCTACTACTCGTTCATCTCCAGGACGTTCAGGAATTAGCTCTCATGAACACAATGGCTCTAGTCATAACAGTATTCAGAATCATCTTCATCGTAGCTTTCATGATCATAGCCGCAACACCAGTAATCAGAGATTGGCTCATGTGGGAGGAATGGTAACCGCCCGTAGTGAACTCTCACTAACGGAAATAGCTCCCTTCCATATACGTTCTCATTCACATCATCTCGCATTATCAGCATCATCTCGCTCTACCAAAACTTCAACAGATAATTTTGTATCTCAGGTGAGAGTATCACAAAATAGAGGTGAGGCTTGGTCTCCTTCATCTGCATCCAAGCATGGAGAATGGAACAAAGCTTCAAAATGTTCCTCCTCTTCAGCACAAAATTCTGACTGCCATTCTGATAGTTCTAGTGATTGGCATCAAGGTGCTAGTAGTGCAGGTATGTATGTAAATATATGTGGAAGGCATTCAAGTTTTTCCATACATATAATAGTATCAGGGGCATGCCAGTAGTGTCCAGCGCCTGTATCCAAAACTTTAGGTGGTGCCCCTATCACCCCCCCCTCCCCCCTCCAATAAAAAAATCACTTTAAAAAAATGTTTTTTAAAAGTATTTCCTCCTCTTTGGCGCCTGTGTGTGTCGCACACATTGCACATACGGCCGGCACGCCCCTGAATAGTATGCAAGTTTAGCAATTCCCAGTTTAATCAATTGAAATTTTTTTCTCTGAGGACTGATAACTTACATGATTGTTATTAAATAGAAATAATTTTAGTTGTAAGCTGAAATAGGTATGATTAACAATGACATTGCATTATTGAAACATTTGTAAAGAACTCATATTTACAAATTTAGGGACACAAAACACACATGTTATTTTAGCTTTATGTGAAATAGTCATATTATGATCATCATGGGATGAAATTATTAATAATTCCATCCTATAAAATTTTTCTGTCACTGTTCATGTTCAAATGATTATTTTACTTATTATTAATAAAATAACAATTGACGAGTCGGCTCCTGTGTTGAGGTCATCATCAGAAAAATACATGTGCATATGAAAACAAGCTACAAGCTCTTGCACTCTACAAAGGTAAATTGAATCTATGCTGTTAATTGATCTTTTACTTAGCCTGACCTCTAGTGGTAAAAAAAAAAATCACCACAATAAACCCTGCTAAAGTCCTCCCGTACTAAGCTTCTCTTCAGAACGTGTACAGTTCAGGTTGCTATTGAATGTTTGAAAAAAAAAAAACTTCAAGTCTTCTTGTATTGAGATTTTTCTTTGCCTTGTGCTAGTTGCTGTAATGGTTGCAAATGGGTCCTCCACATTCTTGGAATGGTTAGACTGTCATTTTTGTTCAGGTTAGGATTGTGTTTGAGCATTTCACATGCTTGTTTAAATTTCCTCTCGAACCATGTTTTGGTGCGGTGTAGGGACTTGGTACCTTTCCAATTAATTCTGTGGTATATCTGGAGTAGTACCACAGAATTGATTTGAAAGGTACCAAGTTCCTACACCACACCAAAACCTGGTTCGAGAGGAAATTTAAACAAGCATGTGAAATGCTCAAACACAATCCTAACCTGAACAAAAATGACAGTCTAACCATTCCAAGAATGTGGAGGACAAATTTGCAATCTTTATAGCAACTAGAACAAGGCAAAGAAAAATCTCAATACAAGAAGACTCGGTGAAGTTTTTTTTTTTAAACATTCAATAGCAACCTGAACTGTACAAGTTCTGAAGAGAAGCTTAGTACGGGAGGACTTTAGCAGGGTTTATTGTGGTGTTTTTTTTTACCACTAGAGGTCAGGCTAAGTAAAAGATCAATTAACAGTGTAGATTCAATTTACCTTTGTAGAGTGCAAGAGCTTGTAGCTTGTTTTCATATACATATGTATTTTTCTGATGATGACCACAACACAGGGGTCGACACGTCAATTGTTATTTTATTAATAATAAGTAAAATAATAATTTCAACATGTGTGTTTTGTGTCCCTAAATTCATAAATATGAATGCTGATCACTGTGTAACCTTAAAAGGAAGAGTTTGTACAGAACAAGTAGTCTGTTACATTCTTGGTTACAGATTTTTTAGTTATTGAGCTATAGAGATATAAGATTTTCATATACTTGCTTATTGGTATACTTGTCCATAGTTGATTTCTAGCTACTGATTCCTCGTAAGAGAGAAAGTTCCAATTTCAAACTGAATAAATATGTCAGTTCTAATAAAATTGTTCATTAGAACTGACAAATAGATATGTTTTCTATTAAATACAATATTCTGCTGGGGGAGGAAAGATTGGTTTGCAACAAAAAAGGTTTTGAACTTTAAAGTAGTACCTTAGGTATGCTTAGACTTCGATATTTTAGTTTCCTGTGTTTGTGCTGTAGAGATCAGATTTTTTATTTTTTTTATTTTATTTTTTTTTCTTCTCAAGACCACCTTTTGCTTCCAATAAAGTAAGGTAATCAATCTCATGTTAGTTGGAGTGGGAAACGGGACTCATCTGCTACCTAAGGACCGTCAAAAACATTCACGTGTGCAGTGGCATTTGAATCCACGGTCTTTTGAATCTGTTGTTTAGAGAGCAGAGAATACTATCCACTCAGCGACCAAGGTTCAATTATGGATCAGAGATAGCTAACAAAGGAGCCCTTTACATATCCTTTAAGGAATGGACTCAACTCAGAAGCCTGAGTTGGTACTCAGTCTTCTGAGTTGTGTCCTGTCTATTCATTTTCACATGGTGCACATCAGTAGTTAGGTATCCACTGGATTTTGATTGAATGAATGAACAGCGATGAGCTATCGGTTTGAGACAGCAAACCAAAATGTATTCTATGTTGACTTAAACCAGTAATGAATATGATGGTATGTCATGATGAAATTTCTTCATGACATACCATCGTCGTTCGTTCAGTATCTGGGTAGATACCTAACAGGGTGCACCATGAGAAGGTGAGGATTGGATATTAGGTCAGAAGCCCTGGTCAGTTCTCCGCATCCTTTTAAAGTTTACGTGGAGGTCTCCTCTCAGTTATACAGCTTTGACCTTTAAGCACCCCCCCCCCCTCTTTTATTTCATATAAATTTATTCATTTCTTACTATACCAGCCTAGCTAATTCTGCTGTTTATTTCTATATTTAATTTGTCATCTTCACTAAAGATTGTACCTAAACAGCAGAAATGTTTTACTTGTTCTATAGGTTCTCCATTCACGATGCAGTTGATGTTTTTAGCTACCACCTATTTCATTGTGCTTTTATTGCTGATTTTCATACATAATTTGTTACAGCATTTATTCAGTTTAGTTTGAGAATCCTACAGATGTGTGTTGGATTTATTTAGGAGTATAACATCTGCATAAAGCAAAGATTAACATCTCCAATATTGCTATTAGGTTTAATGCCACATTTCTTCATAATGTTGATACATATTGGAATATCAGTAAAGATAATGTGCACCCTTGTTTCATGCTTGAAATAACATCAAACCATATTTTTGTATCTCCTTCATTTCTAACTCTTGACTTACAATTTAAATATATGTATTCCTCAATATAATCTCATTTATATCATATAACTGTAGTGTATTTGAACAGCTTTTCTCTTGGCAAAACTTAAATACAGATCTACAAAACTTAAATACGGATCTTTGTTGTATTCCCATGATTTCTGAACAATTTGCCTTCTCATCCTGACTCCCTATTTGGCCTGGATCTAGCTTTCCTTCTACAAGCTTCCCTTGCAATATTTCTTAACTTTTTTTCTAGTATACTTGCATAAATCTTACCAGGAATACTCAGAAAGAATGAGTCTTGCATTCCTTCTGTAATTCTCACATTTAGTTTTTAATAAATTTAGTTTAATCCTTTATCCAAGTGTGAGTAAACGAAGTTTGTGCCTGAAAGTATCTTAAGGACTGGAGTAAGGTGGTACAACACCGGGCAACTCGTTGCAAAGGTGGAGCAAGATAACATCACTCCTATCTCAGTATCTCCCATAATGCAAAACACATCTCCTTGCGGATATGTATAATGTTATGCATTAAGGGAAGGGCCACTTCCCAGACTAGTTTTGACCTTTATTGAGGTCTCTTCAGTGGGAGCCAGGCACAAGTGGAGATACCAACCAGAAGCATTTGCAAGGTCATCTCTACCTATAGGAGTTGCAAAACGGTGTGCCACCTTTTCATTAAATTACTCTGGATTTAGAGAAAGATGTTGAAAGTTTATTTTTCACTTGGTTAGGCTATAATAAATTTAGTTTAATCCTTTATCCAAGTGTGAGCAAACAAGGTTTGTGCCTGAAAGTATCTTCAGGACTGGAGTAAGGTGAAAGGTGTACACCATTTGGCAACTCCTATAAGTAGAGATGACCTTGCTAATGCTTCTGCCTGGTATCTCCACTTGGGCCTGGCTCCCACTGAAGAGACCTCAATAAAGGTCAAAACTAGTCTGGTAGTGGCCCTTCCCTTAATGCATAACATTATACATATCCGCAAGGAGATGTGTTTTGCATTATGGAAGATACTGAGATAGGAGTGATGTTAGCTTGCTCCACCTTTGTAATGAGTTGCCCTGTGTTGTACCACCTTACTCCAGTCCTGAAAATACTTTTAGATGCAAACTTTGTTTGCTCACACTTGGATAAAGGATTAAACTAAATTTATTATAGTCTAACCAATGAAAGTGAAAAATAAACTTTCCACATTTAGTTATTTCCCTTTTTATAGATGAGTTGTATGAGAACTGTGCTGTAATCCTTTGCAGTTCAGCCTTTTGGATTATGCAGTGAAGCCACAGTAAAGCTTTTATACCTCCATATTTGAGCATTTATGACTGAATATCATCTACTCTTGTCTTTTTTAGATTTCTGGGGAGATATTTATTTATTTTATTTTTATATTGAGTTGATACATACTTGTAATTGCATCTCTCTCAAATTTTTTCTACTCTTATCCTACTGTTGACCAGAAGCCTTACCAATAACATAAACAGTCGATTAATACATGTTTTGTATATGGTATGTATGTATTATATGCTATATTCTTACAACAAAGTAAGCTAGAGAAAAGAAAATGTTGTTACAGAAACTCATAAGGAAGTGAAAATACATTTACAGTACTGTATTTATCGATACCGTAAGTTTATGTCGTCTGCTTAGAAGATGGATTGTATGTCTCTCAGTACCTATATCAATATTGTCTTATATGATACAAAACATTGTAGATGTTATATGTATTACTAATACTAGACATCAAAAATGAAAAGATAGTGTGATAAAGAAATTCATATTTATTTACAGATACAATGATTCAAGCGTTGATAGCGAAAAAGATTGCTCTATGGTAGCCTAGTGCAATCGATACGATTGTTTTGCAGTAGCATAGCATATATAATAATGAATGAATAGTTATAAAATTTTTATTTTATTACTGAAAAAGAGAGCCAAAAGACTTCACTTTGGCAATGCAAAATTATTCAAATTAAGTGGATATTGAATCCAACATTATTCCAAAGCCGAATAGAGAGACTACAAGAGTTTCATGCTGAATATAGAGACTATAAAAGTTTTAGCGGATACAAGTATAAGCAAACCTTTCATGACAGGGCAACTCGTAGTAAAGGTGGAGTAAGCTCCAATCACTGTCCTTAGTATTTTTCCATAATGTAAAATACATCTCCTAGAAGATGTATGATGTTATGTATTATGGGGGGAGGTCACTACCCAGACTAGTTTCCCTGTTTAAGTGTGAGGGCTACCTCTCCAAAAACTCTTAAGATCCCCCGGATCACCCAATAATGACCGACCTGCAGGATCAAAATTCAGAAACTCAGCATTGTTCCCCTCAGTAACAGGCTCACCCTGCCACTGAGAAGAACTCTGAGAACCGGTTGGCTCTACATCGTGGCAGGCTCCCCCACCACCGAGCAGAGTCACTCATTTGCTGGGTAATAGCAACAGCCCAGCCTCAGTTAAAACTTCACGGGCTGCAGCATTGCCATTCATTGCCCAAGCTTCCAACCAGTTTCAAACTTTTTGAGGTCTCTTCAGTGGGAGCTAGACCAAGACTACTCAGGATGAAGTGATGCAGAATGTATACTTTACCATATGAGTTTCTAAAAAGCTGTCACATTACAAAAGGCACCAAGAAATACTGAAAAAGAGAGCCAAAAGGCTTCACTTTGGCAATGCAAAATTATTCAAATTAAGTGGATATTGAATCCAACATTATTTCAAAGCCGAATAAAGAAACTACAAGAGTTTCATGCCGAATATAGAGACTATAAAAGTTCCAGCGGATACAAGCATAAGCAAACCTTCCATGACAGGACAACTCGTAGTAAAGGTGGAGTTAGCTCCGATCACTGTCCTTAGTATTATCCAAGTAATATGACACTTTTTAGCAACTCATATGGTAAAGCATAAGTTCTGCATCACTTCATCCTAAGTATTCTTGGTCTAGCTCCCACTGACGAGACCTCAAAAAAGGTCAAAACCGGTCTGGGTAGTGACCTTCCCCCATAATGCATAACATCATATATCTCCTAGGAGATGTGTTTTACATTATGGGAAAATACGAAGGACAGTTATCAGAGCTTACTCCACCTTTACTACGAGTTGCCCTTTCATGAAAGGTTTGCTTATGCTTGTATCCGCCGAAACTTTTATAGTCTCTATATTCAGCATGAAACTCTTGTAGTTTCAGAGAAATAATATTGGTTTGAAATAATATTGGTTTCAATATCCACTTAATTTGAATAATTTTGCATCGCCGAAGTGAAGCCTTTTGTTTCTCTTTTTCAGTAATTCTTGGTGCCTTTTGTAATGTGACACCTTTTTTTTAGCAACTCATATGGTAAAGCATAAGTTCTGCATCACTTCGTGAGTATTCTTGGTCTAGCTCCCACTGACGAGACCTCAAAAAAAAAAAAGGTGAAAACCGGTCTGAGTAGTGACCTTCCTCCATAATGCATAACATCATTCTCCTAGGAGATGTGTTTTACATTATGGGAAAATACTAAGGACAGCGATTGGAGCTTACTCCACCTTTACTACGAGTTGCCCCATCATGAAAGGTTTGCTTACACTTGTATCTGCCGAAACTTTTATAGTCTCTATATTCGGCATGAAACTCTTGTAGCTTCTCTGAAACTCTTGTAGTTTCTCTATTCGGCTTTGAAATAATGTTGGATTCAATATCCACTTAATTTGAATAATTTTTATTTTATGCCAATTCATTTAACTATTTGGTAACAGTTAATTTTATGCAGTTCTGATTTAATATTGCATCTTTATATTTGTTTACATTTATATAATTTCTCTTGACTGGAAATGGCCATGTACAGTCTGTAAGTGTTTGTGTGCGGAACTTTTGATAAATTTTAACTTTTTATAATAGATTTGTGTATACTTTATGGTAGTAAATGATAAAATAGACTAGTATCCATATGTATTTTATGAATTCATGACATACCTAACTTTTTCTTAATTTTTTCGATATTTCTAGGCTATGCAGTTCTCTGCGAATTTTTTCAAATTGTCGCATATTGACCTTCATATTAAGGTCATCATCTGGAGTATACACATACATACAAATGCATATAAATACTTTTAAGACAAGCAAAATTATTGGCCTAATCAATAATTTAACATAAATGTTTTTTTATATTAAATCTATGATTAGATTACTACACTCCTAATTATAATTAACTCTTACCACAAAAGGTTATGTGGGTAGAATATGTGCCATCCATCCATATTCTTGGGATTTTTAGACCACAATTATTGTTAAGATTAGGGTGAGTGATAAGAATTTCACAGGATTCTTTAAATTTATGCTCATACTATGTTTTGGTGTGATGTAAAAAAAAATAGGTGCCTTCTGAGTCAATTCTTTGTGTAGAGTATTCAGGGCATAATCAGGAAGGGAAGATTTATAGTTAATAAATTTAAATGTGTCGTTTATGTTTCTTTTTTCAGTAGGAATTGTGCCTCCTATTTTATCTATATATAGGGCAAATTACAGGTGCAGTGAATACAATATACTCCAGGGTGGGCCAGTGGTGGAAGTGGTATTCTTGGATGAGTTGAGTAAGTTCTTTAATTTTGTAGGAGGTTTAAAAGTGGCATCATCATCATCATTATCAAATTCCTGCCATGTACCTTCAAGGGATGTACAGGATATGATAGTACTACATGAAAAAAAAATTACATCATTACTAACTTCCTATCTACAATTTTCCTCCAAATCAGTCTGTTACTTGTCAAGACTCCAACATTATCAGACCTTATATTTCTATCGTCTAAGGCACTTTGTACCGTATCAATCCACCTATATCTTGGTCTTCCTTTGGGTCATTTTGCTGCCAACCTGGCAGAGAACACTTGCTTTGCTAATCTTTCTTCGCCCATTCTGTTTAAGTGACCATACCACCTGAGATTAGCTCTGCTAACGCATTCCTGGGTGCTGACAATGTCAAGTTCTTTCCTAATTTCCTCGTTTTAATATGATATTGCCATTGATGTCATCTGTTCACGCCTATAATCTTTCTCAGGACTCTCATATCTGTGGTCTCTAGTCTTTGGTCAAGTGTTTTACTTCTGACCCAGCTCTCAGATCCATAAGTTAAAACTGGTTTGAACACTGTCTTGTATACAGCTAATTTAGTGTTCCGACTAATTTCTCTCTTATTCCATATGAATTTATTCAATTGACTTCCCATCATACCAGCTTTGCTGATTCTGTTGTCTATTTCTATATTTAATTTACCATCTTCAGTAAAAATCGTGCCTAAGTAGCTAAAATGTTTTACTTGTTCCAAAAGGTTCTCCATTCACAACAGTTGACATTTTCAATGATTCTGCCTATTTTCATTGTCTTTGTCTTTTTACTGCTGACCTTCATACCATATCTATTACAACAGCTATTCAATTTAGTCAGAGAATCTTGCAGACTTGTAGGGGATTTATTTCGAAGTGTAACATCATCCGCATAAAGCAAAGAGCTGACATTAACATCTCCAATTTTGATATCATGTTTAATACCACTTTCCTTCATAATGTGATCCATATAGATAATGAATAACAGAGGGGATAATGTACGTCCTTGTCTCACACCAGAATTAACATTAAACCATACTCCTGTATTTCCTTCAATTCTAGCTGATGACTTACAACTCAAATAAAGACTAAGTATTGCTTGATATAATGTCCCATTGACACCATATAACTGCAGCATATTGAATAGCTTCTCTCTTGACACCTTGTCATATGCCTTTTCCAAATCTACAAAACTTAAATACAGATCTTTGTTATATTCCCATGCTTTCTCGACTATTTGTCGGTGGCATTAAGGTTGTATTTCTTTAGTATTCTGTTTATTTTATAGGACATATCTTTAATGCAGTGGCATACCCAGGATTTAATCTTTGGGGGGGGGGGGGGAGTTGAACGGATAAAAATATTTTTAATACAATGAATTTGCATTAAAAATATTTTTATCCGTTTAACTAAAATTCATTAAATTTCATTCATTCAATAAAATTAATTTGGTGATTATAAAAATTTATTTAAAGAATAAATCCAGTTTTCTTTTCTTTTTACAAAGCTCTTGAATTATTTCAGTCGTGGTTACATTAATCTCTCTCTCTCTGTGTATATCATGAGAGAGATTAATCACGAGTGAACAGAAGCCAGCCTGTTCAATCGTGATTGTGTCATGGTAGATCTTAAATAGGTTTTTAAAAGGCGTAAGTTAGAAAATGACCTTTCACTGATGCATGTTGTTACCTGAAGTGTTGCAAATATATTTAGTAAGTTATAGATGTTGGGATATATATCATTTTGTCACACTTTGAAACTGCATCGATGGCATTTTTGCATGGAGCTATTGTAAACAGTTTTTCAAAATTTCTTATACCACAGCTTGAATTCGGCGTTCAAAATTGCTGGATTTCTATAAGGCAAACCGGCATAAAATTCACACAATTGATGAAAATCTTCCATTTCATTTGCTGTTGGAGCATCTTTTCCATTTGGTAGAACAGAAAATAATATATTTCAAAATGTTGCGGTGCCGAGTGAAACGTTCATGAAGTTGAGTCAATATTTGGTCAATAAATGGAATGAAATAGTTCTCCTGAAATACTCTTCTACAGAATCGGCTGGAACATGACCTTAATGTTTGTTTTGATGAAGTCCTTAGCTTTTTAATGTCAATATTAAAATTATTGGCTTTTATACATGCTTCATCGTAAATATCTTTAAATGAAGAATCTGGTTTCACAAACAGTATTTAATTGAGCCACAACATCATCAACAAAATTTAGGGCAATCAAGAGGTCACTGTCAGATTTTTGCATTATTTTAGGCAATGGTAACGTGCACGCAAATATTTTTTGCAAGCTAAATAAAGATATTATAAATCTTAAAAGATATTAATATTATTATAATATTATAAACAACAAGGACGTCCTGTCTTTTAGGGGTATTGAAGAAATTGTGTACCTTTTCAATTATGCCAATGCAATTTCTTATTTGTTACAGATACAGCATTTCCAAGTGCCAAATTCAAACTATGTGATGCACAATGAACATATAAAGCTTGTCGATATTATTATTACATAACACCTCCAGGTAGTCCAAAGACATATTGAGGAAGGGCACCTACTTTACAACTCCCAACCACAACTACAATCATCATCATCATCATCTACACGAATGCTGTCTACCGCTGACCACTAGTATTTTCACAGACAATCACAAACATCCATGCCCACAGCGGGATTCGAACTCGTGTTATATATTGTTGTTTCTCTAATTTTTCTTATTTAATATACTTCATTTACCTCTATTATCTTTTCTTGTGTGTAGCTTAACTAGATTCTCCCTAGGGATATTTCCTTTTCAGATACTGGCAAATTTGTATTTATACTGCGCCAGCCAGTATCCTATAACAGGAGTTTATTCAAGCTGAGGGAAATATTCCTAGATTCACTGGCATACACTCTAACACACACTTAAATAGATTTGGTACTTTGCAGTCATGACCAATGATCTATTACTTAAACATATATATCTAAAATTTCTCCTGCTATGGTTCTAATTTTATAAGTGGTAATTTGATATCTCGAATTCAGACACGACTCAGGCATATGCAATAAAACATGTTTATTGCAACTAAATGACAATTATAACTAAATTGAATCAAATAACTAAAACTTCTAAATCTCATGCTAAGATAATTAAACAATTCTAAATTAATCAAGTTCACCTAGACAGATCAAATTGTTAATCACAAAAAACAATAGAAAGCAATGACAATATTACACAAAATTAAGATTCTCTCTTGCATGCTATTCATAACGACATATTACACAACTTGTTGCTATCTCAGTTAAGATTATCTACTAAACAAAATACACATTACTTCAGTCACATATAATTAGATTCGTTCCTGACAATTCCTTGTTCAACAGAATTTGCTGTCTCAAAATACGAAATCTTATCAAAGTTCTCTTAGGATTGTCCACATTACTTAATCAAACACAAATTTCTATCTTCTATCACTTCCGTAACAAATAAAAACGATCTCTATACATTACCCAGGTCTTTCCGAAGGTCTATTAACTACCACATGTTGTTCTGGTCATCCTTTGATCGGCTATTTTGGCACCTGGCTTATGGCTACGTCGTCCTTTTTACTGCTGCCGGACTCTAACTATTTTCTTCTGCGACTGAGGGCTATCTCCGCTCCTTTCCGATGGGACATCCAGTAACTGGCATGATTTCTGCATAGGCTGATGATTCGTGTACAGCTCTGCGTGGAATCTTGTTCAGCTTAATCATGGAAACAGCCTGCTGTCCGACATCATAGAACCCTGGCTCGTCCTTTCTCCAACCACCGGTCAAGAATCCTTGAGATGAAATCCGGAACAAAAAGCGCTTTGCAATATGGCATGCATTGCCTTATATTCTATGTTCTAGCGCCCTCTTTTTGCTGTATCCTTTTTTTTCACACGACCCTTAGTTTTAATGCCCTTAAGATGATCCTTACTCTCCCTATTGCTGTTAGGTGCTGTCTTTGAGGAAAGCGCGCTTACGTCATTTTTCGCATACACTGGTGCCTCCAGCGTTACGACCGATACGTGCATTTCAGACATGACCTTTGCACTGTTACTCATTACCTGTCTGGCGACTTACGTTATTTGAGATAGCTTAATAGGACACATATTTAACCTAATATTTCTTTTACATAGAATCATTAATTTGTACACAAAGTTCTTTGTATAGTATTAAATTCTACTAAAAGGAGGTAATTCTATTTACAGTTAGTACTTTATTTCTTCTGCTTGAGTACAAGTTTTTTTTCTCTCAGCTGATTTTTCTGACTTGTTAAATCCTGAATGAATTGTTTCCTTTTAAAGGTTCTTCATTCAGGATGTAATACTCACAGCCTTTTGGCTGGAGAGTCGGCCAACCAGGCCGGATATATAGAAAAAAATTAAATTTTGTGGATAAAAATTAAAACAGTTTTAATTCAGAGTTTTGAGGTGGAAACAAACCCTTGTTTAATAAAAATTAAAAGAAAGTTTTAATTTTTATTAAACAAATAAATAAAACGATATAATTATGTTACTATTTACTTTTAATGAGATGGATGAGCTTCTCGACCTTGCAGAGTTGCTGAATATCATTGGTCAACTTCAGTCGATGATTGGCACACACACTAAGACAAATTCTGTATTTTGTTTTTATTTGAAGGAGCGATGAAAAGTGTTTCTCGCAAAGATAGGTTGTAGAAAACTGCATGACGATTTTCAACTTCAAATAATTCGGGAAATTCCCTTCTCACTGAAGGCGAGATCCAGAATCAAGCCAAACCACGATCACGGAATTGCATTTTAAGCCCACTGTCACTTGAAAGCTCAATTAGCTTCTCTTTTTTCTGATAACGAAAGGTTGTTCTCGTGACTGCAAGCCTGAAATGGATCGTGAAATCACAGCAATTTCTTATAATAAGTTATTCAGAAAATGTTTCCAAATTCTGTTTCAAAGTTTTGAGGTGGACACAAACCCTTTCCCAGTGGTTAAATTCTAAACTAATAAGTTTCAGGCCCCTATACAAAATAACCAATTGTATTTACCTTTATCATGTATTTATCTTGTATTTATCTCACCTTCAGTGAGAAGGGAATTTCCCGAATTATTTGAAGAAGTTGAAAATCTTCATGCAGTTTTCCACAACCTTTTGAATGCTATCCGGGGAAGCTCCAATCCTCCCCGCCCCTTTCATCGCACGTTCGTAATCAGGCTACTGTTGATGTTGACTTTATATACACATTCAAAACTGTAAACAATTGTTGAATAATAACACAATAATATAGGCATAATTACCGTAAAGGGAGTAAATTCACAAAACAGAAAAATGTTCCTACAAAATAACCGATTGTATTTACCTTTGAATGTGATCCACTGGTCAAGTGCCCAGCAAGTCACCAAACTTTGCTTTCGTTCAGCATATTAATATAATCGCATTGCAACTGATGGGAATTCTTGTTTCTGTGGATTTGTTACAGACCTCTTTCTCTTCAGAAACTACACACAAACTGTCATTACAAACTCGTTTTGTATTATCACTATCATCTGAGATATTTTTCCATTTAAAGAAGGTGCCACTGTACTTATCCATAATTGAAATACCTTACTTACTCGCATATAACTCTCACCTCTGATTTTACTTTTCGGAAAATGAAATTAAAAAGTTTTGCATATACCTCGCAAATGAAAAAAAGCTGGAACACGTTCAGAGCAGGGCGATAGTAACTTGCTCTTGCGGTTAACAACACGCCCTCCCCCAATAGCCACTATATTGCAGAGGCAGGAAAAACAAGTACTTTTATTATGTCAGTAAATAAGGTATAAGCAGTCTATGTAATATATTTCTAAACAAATAGTGCAATTAAAGACAACTGGTATAAAAACGACACTAATTAATAAATCACATGTCCCCCCTCATACAGAAACTATGCTGTATAGACTCGAGCAAAACCCTATGTTGCACCGGCAAACACAGTATCTAACTAAAAACTATCGTTATTAATTAGATTGTGTGAGTTTGCTCGGCAGCAATAAAATTCAACCAAAAGTGTTAAAATTCGTAAATGTGTTAAAACTAATATATATCATCATCATCAAATTCCTGCCATGTACCCTCAAGGGGTTACAGGATATGACAGTACTACATGAAAAAATTAAATCAATACTAACTTCCTATCTACAATTTTCCTCCAAATCAGTCTGTTACTTGTCAAGACCCCAACATTATCAGATCTTATATTTCTGTCGAGGCACTTTGTACCGTATCAATCCACCTATATCTTGTTCTTCCTCTGGGTCGTTTTCCTGCCAACTTGGCAGAGAACATTTGTTTTGTTAATCTTTCCTCCCATTCTATTTAAGTGACCATACCACCTGAGATTAGCTCTGCTAACACATTCCTGGATGCTGACAATGTCAAGTTCTTTTCTAATATCCATAAGTTAAAACTGCTTTGAACACTGTCTTGTATACAGCTAATTTAGTGTTGCGACTAATTTCTCTCTTATTCCATATGAATTTATTCAATTGACCTTCCCACCATACCAGCTTTGCTGATTCTGTTGTCTATTTCTATATTTAATTTACCATCTTCAGTAAAAATCGTGCCTAATTAGCTAAAATGTTTTACTTGTTCCACAGGTTCTCCATTCACAACACAGTTGACATTTTCAATGATTCTGCCTATTTTCATTGTCTTTGTCTTTTTATTGCTGACCTTCATACCATATCTATTACAACACCTATTCAATTTAAACAGAGAATCTTGCAGACTTGTAGCGGATTTATTTAGAAGTATAACATCATCTGCATAAAGCAGAGCTGACATTAACATTTCCGATTTTGATATCAAGTTTAATACCACTTTCCTTCATAATGTGATCCATATAGATAATGAATAACAGAGAGGATAATGTACATCCTTGTCTCACACCAGATTTAACATTAAACCATCTTCCTGTACTTCCTTCAATTCTAACTGCTGACTTACAACTCAAATAAAGACTAAGTATCGCTTGATATAATGCCCCATTGACACCATATAACTGTAGCGTATTTAATAGCTTCTCTCTTGGCACCTTGTCATATGCCTTTTCCAAATCGACAAAACTTAAATACAGATCTTTGTTATATTCCCATGCTTTCTCGACTATTTGTTGTAAAGTGAAGATCTGATCCTGACAGCCTCTATTTGGCCTGAATCGAGCTTGTTCTTCACCAAGCTTTTCTTCCACAATTCTTCTCAACCGTTTCTCAAGTATACTTACATAGATCTTGCCAGGAACATGTAATAGGGAAATACCTCTATAATTCTCACATTCAGTTTTATTTCCCTTTTTATATATGGGTACTATGAGAGCTCTACTCCAATCATCGGGAATTTGTCCCTCTGTCCAGGCTTTCTGAACTATGCAGTGCAGCCACTGTAAGACTTTTATACTACCATACTTCAGCATTTCTGGTCGAATATCATCTAGTCCTGCTGCTTTTCCACATTTCAAGCCTTTGATGGCTTTTTCTACTTCAAGTATTGATATGTATTCCTGACTGCATGCCTGGTCAGTGTGTTTTTTTATCACTATGCTGTCATCACTGCTTGTTTCATTTAGCAGTTTTTCAAAGTAATTACTCCATACTTCAAGGATATCTTTTTCTCCTGTTTTTCATGTCACCTTTATCATCTCTAACTCCTTTTACAGCACTCTTTCCTCCATTCCTAAGCTTCTTCATCAACCTCCAGAATATTTTGCCACCTTCTTGATATTTATTTTCTAAATTCTTGCCAAAGTCCTCCCATGACTTTTGTTTAGCTAGTTTTACACACTGTTTGGCTTTCTTACATTTGTCTCTGTATTCTGTAAGAGTAAAAGCTGACTTATTTGCCAGGAACTTTTGATATGCTTTCTTCTTTTCCTTCACTGCCTCTTTAACTTCCTGTGTCCACCAGGGAGTTCTGATTTTTTTTATCCTTGCACACAACCTCACCACATGCCTCTCTGGCAGAATCAATCAATGTTTTCTTCAGAGTTTGCCACTGAATCTTCAAGGTTTGATTCCTGTTCTCAAATTCTTTCATTTTATTTTCAATAATCTTTCTGTATTTTAGTCTACAGTTCACATCTGAGAGCTGCTCAGCTTTTATTCGCTTTAAAACTTTCTTACATGTTATTCTTTTCAATATGAAATTAAATTTTATCCTGCTCAAGACTAAATAGTGATCACTTCCAATTTCAAATCTCCTGTACACTCTGGTGTCTTGCACCAGGGAGAAAACATCACTATCAACAATAACATAGTCAATGAGATTGTTTCCTAGCCTCTCCATGTGAATTTGTGCACATTTTTATGTTGGAACATGGTGTTAGTAATAACCAGTCCATGTCCTGAGCAGAAATCCAACAGATATTTGCCATTATTATTAGCTTTGCTCTTTTCTCCAAATTTTCCCAAAATATTTTTGTATGTCTAACAATCATTTCCTACTCTTCTATTTACATCCCCAACAAGGACCAACTTTTCCTTTTTCATTGGGTCAGTTGCTTTTTCTAAAGCCTCAAAAAATTCCTCCACTTCTTCCTTAGTAGAACCTTCTGTGGGACCATAGGCACAAATAAGTCTCATTGTCCAGTTCCCCATTCTCATATTTGCCCACATTACTCTACTTGAGACTGACTGCCATTCAAGAAGATTAGCCTCGTATTTTGTGTTGAATACTATGGCTACTCCTTCTTTTCTTTGATTGTCATTGCCTGAATATAACATTTTGTATTTATTGCTCAGAAAGATCTCACCAGTTTTGGTCTTTTTTGTTTCAGTCACCACTATTATGTCGATCTGGTACTTATCTAATTCCTCAGCTAGCTCCATTTCTTTGCCATTCAGGCTTCTTACGTTGATAGTACCGATCTTTAACTCTGGTGATGTTGAGTTGGGGTTTGTTTTCAGATTTGTTCCGGTAGCTGACTTTTCACTGTTTGCCCTGGTTCCCTGACGAAAACAACGGGGGCCTTGTTTAACCGGGCGACGCCCCAGCCGGCATGAAATTTTGTCATGTTGTACCATCATTTTTTATTTTGGTTTAACCAATAAGAATACAATTTGGTCGGCTAAATCCCAAATTGCTAGCCCATCCTCGTTCGTTCAGTATCCAAGTAGATACCCAACAGGGTGCACCACGAGAAGGTGAAGATTAGACATTAGGTCAGAAGCCCTGGTTGGTTCTCCGCATTCCTTTAAAGGCTATGTGGAGGTCTCCTCTCAGTTATACAGCTTTGACCCTTAAGCACCCCACTAATATATATATATATATATATATATATATATATATATATATATATATATATATATATAAAATAAGTTTAATGACTATTACCGAGAGAAAAGATGGCAAGATATATTTAACAAGATACTACTAGTTTCGTTACAAGAACATCATCAGGTATCATACTCAAAGAAGTATATAATAAACTACAGAGACTTAACATTGTACTAACAGAACAAGTGAAAAACAGTAGCATGTTTGAAAAAATGCAAGTATGAGTTCCATACAAACGAATACTACGCGCTGTCGCGAGTGCGCCAGTACTGAACAGAAGCAACGTGTGCGTCCGAGAGATTGTAACTTAGGCTGTTGTTGATATGAGAGGAATCTAGAGACATTTCTCTTGATTCAACAATCTTTCTTTCCAGTTCATCATAGCACACATGTATATTAGCAGTTTGAGTCCAGTTTACAATGTGCTGGCGGCCTTCGTCTGAGTTAGCAGAAAAGAGAACGTGGCTAGAGAGAGCGCTAGCTCTAGTCCTGTTATAGGAGATATCTCTACGGTGTTCATCCAAACGTAGAAGGATGGATTTAGCAGTCTGTCCATAATATGGCTTTCCGCAATCACATAAAATCTTGTAGACTCCTGGAAACTGAGTAGGAAGATGTTTCTGTTTATATTTGCAAAGTAATGAATGAAGTTTTGGAAGCGTAGTGTAGCACGTTTTGAAGTTAAATTTCTTGAGAATCTTTGCCAGTTTTGGTGAAAGAGAGCTGATGTATGGCAAGGAGATGAAGGCTCTTGGGGGAGGGGGATCTTCAGCAGTAGTTGAGTGCCTGGGGGAAAGAAATTTGTCAATCTTCTTTGGAGAGAAGCCATGCACTCGCGACAGCGCGTAGTATTCGTTTGTATGGAACTCATACTTGCATTTTTTCAAACATGCTACTGTTTTTCACTTGTTCTGTTAGTACAATGTTAAGTCTCTGTAGTTTATTATATACTTCTTTGAGTATGATACCTGATGATGTTCTTGTAACGAAACTAGTAAACTAGTAGTATCTTGTTAAATATATCTTGCCATCTTTTCTCTCGGTAATAGTCATTAAACTTATTTTATAATATTCCAACCGAGTTAAAATGAATTGTCAAAATATATATATATATATATATATATATATATATATATATATAGTGAATGCTGTTATGGCAGTTTCACATATTATTGGAATTTGGTTGAAGAGAGTTAGCATTTCAACTCAATTGTCAGGTTGCTTTTCGCGTGATTTCCGAAAAATATATAAATACTGGAGTTAACTCACAACACATTTTGTCTAAGTATTACTTTGCACTTCTGAAGATATATTGAGCCGTGGTTGAAGGAGGAAAATCTTCAACAATAAAAATCAATAAACAACAAGCAATTGGTTGAAATGTGGTCATGTGGATAACACATGTTCACTTCAAATCTGACAAAATAGCAAGGGAAGGTGGAAGCAATAAAACTATATTATTTTTCACTTCACCCCTCTTTTATTACTTGTCATTCTGCTGCTACAAATTAAAACAGTGACAGAATGTTCATGGAATGAACATTCTGCTGCTATTTTTTTATTATTTTTTTTAAGTATTCATTTTATTTTAATAATTTTTACTTACTTATTCAATTTTAATTTGCTTTGTTTGAATAATTAAAATATGTAGATTTATTTGGTTAATTTAAGCCTGTGGACCACCTGTCCCAGGTGGTCCATAAGCTGAAATGGTCCACGGTCTACCTATAGTCTGTGGACCATAGGTTGAGAAACACTGCTATGGAGTTCTCTCACCTTATCTGACCCCTAATTCATAAGTAGTATAGAAATTGAAGACATGACACAACATAAATAAAAAATGAATTTTAATTAGGGAAAGTATTTAGGAAATTTTTCTAGTGTGTTTTAACTTTTTCTTTGGGGGGGGGGGCACCCTGGATGCGCCACTGCTTTAATGTATGGAATGGCTATAGTTTTATTGTAATCTAGTTTATTCTTGTTTTTAAGTGGAGTCTTGTGAAGAATTTTGTTGATAGTAATTTTGCTGTAGCCATTTTGAAAACAGATAAACAGAAGTCAGTGATAACAGGAGCAACCAACTTCTTACAAGAAAGGATAATAGCAACCAACCAGAATTAAGTGATAACAGGAACTATAATAGTGGTCTAAAAATGTCAAGTATATAGATGCCACATATTCTACCCACATAACCTTTTTTGTCTAAGAGTTGATTATAATTAGGACTGTAGTAATCTAGGATTTTAGCTTTAATTTTGTTGTATTAAAAGTATTTATATGAATTTGTTCTCTGATGATGTTATAAATAGGATATAACGTTGATATAGTTTTTATTTTCTCACTAGAGGTCAGGCCAGTAGAATAATGGATGATCAAATCACTTTGGCATACTGCTTGAAAAGTAATATAGATTGTCTTCTTGTATATATGTGTGTGTGTGTGTGTGTGTGTGTGTGTGTGTGTGTGTACTCCAGATGATGACCACCTTAATATGAAGGTTGGCATGTTGTGAAATGAATTCTAATCACCGTGATAAGTATTCATTTCACTAAAGGAAAGTATTTACTTCAGATATCTAGATTGTCTTAAGTTTTCATGTCACTTTTATTATCTCTGATTTTTTTTAAAGTACTCTCTCCTCTATTTCTAAGCTTTTCAGTAGCCTCCAAAACATTGTTACCTTCCTGATATTTTTTATATTCTTATCAAAGTCTTCCCATCTTTGTATTTCCCATTGTTACAGCATTATTTCAATATGAGGTTGGGCTTCCCTTTACTTCTATTACAGCCATTTCCCTTTGGGGGTAGGCGCTTCAATAAGTTTTGGTGAACTGCTGCTGGAATTCATCTCCATTCATCCTGTAGTATGGTGAACAACTGATTGGTGTTAGCGAGTACGTCTAGCATGCATCCTTTGCTCCAGCTCATCTCAAAAATGTTCAATAGGGTTGCGGTTGGAGATTTGGGCTGGCCAGTTTAGTTCTTCCACTTCCATGTTTTCAAACCACGAAGCTAGGGCCTTTGCTTTGTGAGTAGGTGTGTTATCATGCTGATTCAGGAAAGGGTCTATTTCAGATTGTTGCTACAGTGTGGGAAGAATGGAATTATCCAAAATGTTATGGTAGACATCAACGTTTCAAGATCCAGACACAGAAACCAGTGGGTCCAGATTCACCAGGCATCTGCCAGGTCCAGACATGTCCATCGAATTTCCAGATCATGTACCATGATTCATCACTACAGGATCCTCTTCTATGGATCTACACCCAATGACGATGTTGTTTGCACCATTTCAGATGACATTGGGCAGGTGTGAGAAACAGCATGACCATGAAACCTATTGGCAAATACCTCCTGGCAAATAGGTCTGTCACTTGCATCATTTCAGAGCTCACGCAGAAGTCGTTTGTGATGGTTACTAAGGCTGACTGATGATTTACTGACATCATTCTTGAGTATTCACTGGTCTCGATATGTCAGTTTGAGCCTACCAGTTCGGGGGAGGGGGGTTAGTGGTTCTATCACTTTTCCACTTCATATTAACCTCATGCACAGTAGACCAGGGTGCGTGCAACATGGCAGAAATCTCTTGAACTGAATGACCAAATTTGTGGGCTCTGACTATAGTGTAGCTAATGTGTTTTCCATTTGGCAACACAGCTTAGATGCTATTTAACACCTTTCTAACATATCTAAACAACCAGCATTTCAGGTCCAGTTCACTTTATAAAAACAAAACAACAGTTTCCTCTTCCTTGACATTGATTACATATCAATCTGACGGATCCCTGACATTTTTAGTTCACTTTAATCCCCCACACCCTCCATGCACGGGGTGATAGGTACATTCATCTCTCCCCCCAACTGCATTGTATCATTAAAATCCAGTACAACTGAATTTGCTCCAATAATAATGCCCTTACCATTAATCTTAAATACATCCACTTTCTTAGTCAATGGTACATTTCCTCAACAAATCTGAAAAATATTAAAATTCTCTCCCACCAGTATAGAGAAAGTTATAAAAATACAATTTTGTAGCCACTTACAGATAATTAAAATTGCAGTGCTTATCCCTTCCCACAAAGAGCAGCCATAGTCGCTAACCCTCTCAGGTGTCTACCAGGTGCCGTGCAGTTGTAAGTTGTCCTACTCTGACCAAACAGGCAGGACAGTAAAATTGCTGAACACAAGGACTACATTCTGTTCCACCACTTTGGACACCCCAGGTCTTGCTCCTTTCCATGACTTGGGATACCCACCACAAGATATCCTGAAAAAGGCGACTTTGCTCTATAGGGGCAAATTTATATTAGAAACACTTTTTTTGGAATCTATCTCATTCTTTCAAACTGATCTATCTCAATATGTAACCTCAACAAATCTGGTTACATGAAAATGCCTCAAATCTGGGAAACACTTATTCTTAGAATTGCAGCACAACAGTCAAGAACACCCATCCTAGTCCACTTTGTTGTCATTTAAAAGTTATTCTAATTTTTACGTAGTCTGTTATAATTTCCTTACATGATGTTAGAAAAGCCTTTCACTGTGTGAAGAGAAATCAGCTGTCTGAAACACTCAATTACGATGATGAAATCCCAAACCCAATAATAGCAGTTGTCTACAATTGTTACAGATATAATCTCATAGTAGTCAAATTGGAAACCAGTAAACTGTACCATCCCAGAAGGCTCACTTTATCACCATTATAGCTTATATATATATCTCAATGCCATTATCAGACATTGCAGACTGACCTTTCATGGAAACATCCATTATGACAAACTTATATGTAGAAGGTCAGCTACTTCTGGCCAATAATGATAATGAATTGCAATATTATGTGCATTTAAAATATTATTATTATTATGTGACACCTCCAGGGAGAGCAAAGACTCATCAAGGAAGGGCACCTACTCTACAACTGTCTCCACCACTCAATCCATCAACTATACCAACGCCATCTACCACCCACCACCACTAGTTTTTTCACAGGCAATCACAAACATTCATGCCCATGTCTGGATTCGAACCCATAGCCTTTTGGCTGGAGAGAGGATACGCAAACCACTCAGCCAACCAGACTGGCATATCACTGTCAAAACCTCACAAAAGCAAGTAAAAGGATTTCTGACAGTTTCTCATATAAAATAAAACATCAAGAATGAGGCATTGTTCTATTGTATTGAGTTAATGCAATTTTTTTTTTTTTTTTTTTTTAAATATCAATCTGGTTAGAGATATTGTTAATGTGATAGAATTTTTATTTATTTTTAAAAATTTCAAAACGAATAATTTGAGTGTTTTTTTGATAGCCTTATGAGCTTGCTGAGTGCTTACAGGTTCCAATTCTCGCATTAGAACATTATTGTATTTAAATAAATAAGTTATTGCAGCTGAAGGAACAAATATTTTGAGGAAGGTTTCATTTTTCCAATGGAAGTTTAGCTGTTCTTGTATAAAAATGAAAATATTTGTTAAATGCTTCACAGATATGCATGTTTGTAGGGTTGGATGCACAGATAAGCATGTTTGTAGGGAAGAACTAATTACATAAAAAAAAAAAAAAATTACCTGGCTCTTTGATTAAAAGAAAAGACAACGTTAACTTATGACATGGAGAAAAGGGACTTAAATAATGCTACTAGTGAATTTTCACACAATACGATGCAGAAGTATAATGTTTTAAACTGTGCTAAAAGTGGAAAATTATTTTGTATACTTGGAGCCATTCTTTAGATCATAGGTGACCAACAGCAGGCCTGCGGGCCGCAATGTGATTTTGTGTGGCCCACGGCAGGATAAAAACTATATTAAATTATATGTATTATCAATTTAGCTATTAGTTTCGACTGCTTTTCTGATCAATATACTAGTTATATTCATTATTTCTGATTATTACAGAAACAATTTATATTCTCAACACGGAATCAATGACCAACAGCAGGGCTGCATGCGGCCTGCAACTTGATTTTGTGTGGCCCACGGCAGGATAAAAATTATATTAAATTATATGTATTATCAGTTTAGCTATTAGTTTCGACTGCTTTTCTGATTGATATACTAGTTATATTCATTATTTCTGATTATCGAAACAATTTATATTCTCAACACGGAATCAACTTTCGAAAATTTTGAAAATCAACTTTGATGAACTTGTTGATGCACATGAATGCCCACAGTGTTAAAAAAACCAGATGCAAAAAAACCAGAAATATGTAATTAAATTTAACTTAACAGCTTATATTTAAATCAATCAAGTATTTTATATTGTTCTCCCAGTAGAAAAATGATTTAACAAATATAGTAATTCAATACATATAACCATTCCCTTGAAAAAATGCAGTTTATTTAAGCTAAAAGTGTGCGGCCCATGACGCTACCCACTCATCATATGTTGGCCCCCCGTATAGAAAGAAGTTGGCCATGCCTGCTTTAAAAAAAAAAAAAAGCATTACGAGTATAACTAGCAGATTTACTGGACAGTTTTTTTTTGGGGGGCTGGAATCCGTCCTGCTGATACTAGTCTTGTAACTGTTGCAATTCAAGAACCAGCTTGCATAATAGAATGAGTAACATTTCTTTGGAAAAGTGGTACAACTTCTTTTTTTTTTAATGATTTTCTGTTTCGTGTGCAATTATCGATTATGTTAATACATTGTACCAAAAATTCAATATATAATAATGAAAAATGAAAACATGGTTTATTTCAAAATCAATGCATAGAGTACAAAATATTTCTGACCATTTAGTAAATAACTAATATATATAATAAAAATGCTTTTAATACTATTTGTTTTTCTGTCTGATGCAGTTACATTTCTACTAATCATTATAACAATGACTATCTTCAATCAATCCATGGATCTTGTGCTTGTTTGTGTCTGGCAGTCTATTCACTGGTCTTTGCCATTTTTCTCTGTCCATTGAAATGACTCAAATCTCGTGAACTCTTTTCACACCATTCCTTCACATCATCTACCCAGTCTCATCATGACAGAACCCTTCTGTTTGTTTTCCATGGTACCAAACGTCAAGGTCTGCTATCTGACCTGCAAATATATCCAAAATGCTTAAGTTTCCTTTGAATTATTTTCTGGATTAGATTCTCTTTGCAGTTTATTTTCCTGTACAGGTCTTCATTTGTTACCATTTGCACCCTTTCGATTTGTAGAATTTTTATACGTTAAGTTCTTCAAAAGCCAGTATTCATCTCACAGAATCTTTGACATTAACCATGTCATATGCATGTTTCCAGCAGTCTCAGCTTTATGAGAAGGCTTACTGATTTACTTTTCCTTATCTTGTCCACTGCCTGAAGGTTTACTTTCATTTTTGTTATCTGAATCTCAACTCCTTTTGATAGCCTAAATTGTGGTTGCTTCCTAGGTACATGAAGCTCCTAACCTTCTTCAGCTCTTATCTGTTGACCTTTCTTTCCTTTTTCATCAGCTTCCCTCTGTATATCATTGATTTTTGATGTTTCATTATCAACCCATATCTCTTTCCTTCTTTACTTCACTTCAGTACTGCTCTTTCTAGTTCTTCTTATTCAAATAATGGATGTGTCATTTGCAAATCGTAACTTATCGATTTTTGTACCTTGAACAGAAATTCACTTTATATATTTCTTTATGACATCCTTTATTGACATCCAATATCCTCAAACATCTTTATAATGTTCTTTTTCAAGAACATTATAAAGATGTTTGGGGATATTGGGCTTTCTTGTTTCTCCACAATTTCTCATGGCAGCCTCATGGCAGAATATCAATTCACATTGATATTCTGCATTAAATATATCAAGTTCCTTTTTACTCCATGAGATTTAAGTAAAGTCCATTCCACTTTTTGATGTATGTAAAAACAAAAGTATTAATGCCTTAAGTCAACTTGGGCATGAATATTTTTGTTTTACATAAAGTTTTTTCCATATTTAACCTCAGCAATAATATTTGGTGCACATTAGTCATCTGCACTTTCCATCACTAACCTCAAACCCTATTTCCACAGTTTTGCTGATGATAATACTCTCCTTCCTCTTATGACAAACATCACAATTCTTTGTCAAGACCAGATTCCTCTCTTTGGGACTGATATTTACCTTTAGCCTTTCCTGTCAAAAAAAAAATATATCATGTATTAAACATCACTTATTTTCCACAAAACTTGGCATTCTTTTTTCACTAATGACCTTGCTTCTCACCTCTCCAGCTTTTCTACTGATGCTTCTGTGGGGTGCTGTTTGGCAGATATACCAACCATCGTTCTCCCCCAGAGAAGCACCTGCAATATGTCCATTACATTTGACTGCTAATTTCCTGAACCACTCACCTTACTTTTCATCTACTTTCTCAGTGATGCAGTTTCCAAGGACTACAACCTCCATTGTTTCAATTACTAAATTAGTTGGTTTAGGTTCTATGACCTGTTATGGGAGAGTGATAAAAGCAAAATATGAGGTGGTTTGCTCACATGATGTATTCAGATAACAACTAAAAAATAATCTACACTCCTTAATTCACATAATTAAAGCAGCTTAAAAAATTTTTTTTTAACTGTTTTTTTTTAACCCTTTTGATTGTTACAAATGCGCTGTGCATGTTCATTGGTTTTATTTCTTTAGCATTACTAACATGGTGAGTGCGTTTCCCTAATTCGTTGTAAAAAAAAAATGAGTGTGTTTCCCTAATTCATTGTAAAAAAAAAAAAGGCTTAGAGATTGGTTTTACAGAAGCAAAAAACATGCATTTCATGCACTTTCGTTTACACGTTTTGCTTGCACTTTTTATGCAGTTTGTCCTACCTGACAAAATGCCTATGTGATCTACTGACTGCCATAAGTTATTATAGTTATTATTGTATGCATAAAAAGCATTTATTAGTTAATATTCTCTTTAGTAAATCGTTGACAGTTTTTGTATAAAAACTGTAAATAAATACTTTATGCTTTGTTAATCAAGTAGTATAGAAATTCAGGGGGAAAAAAAACAAAAAAACTTGTGGTAAAGTACCTGAAGCTGGAACCGAATGGTCAAAGGATTAAACACCAGACAGAGCAGTTCTCATCTTGGACTAGGTAGTTGTCTTTATTTGTTAAGAAAAATTTGCTCTGTGTCCTTGTATTATAATGAAAATTGCTTTTATATTCTATTCTGAGGAACCATCTGAAGAACTAAATCTTCTTTAAACCTACTGCATTTTCATATACAAACTCAACATGTCATATATCTTTCAGTCTCTCTCTCTTAGAGAAAGACTGAAAGAGATATGGAGATTTCTGGAATATGTATCTGACAAACTTGACTTTTTTTCTCTCTTTCTTTTCATAAATATAACAAATTATATTTCCAATTTGGAATTATAATTTGTGGTATTCTGAAACTAGCTGAAGTTCAATAGTTTTTTATATTATAACAGCTTAGAATAGTCATTTGACTATTCTAAGCTGTTATATGAGAATAGATCATGTGGCTAACCATGGTGATTTGAGTTACTAATTTCATACCAGTGCATTCCATTTTTCTTCTTCATTTGACGAACTCAAATGATTTGAGTTTCAATCTTTTCCACACTAAAATAGTGTTCCTAAAAAGTGATATCCTTATTAAACATTAGTGCTACTAAAATACAGTCTTGTCTTATTTCTTTTAAGAACAATTTCATGCCACACCAACTTAGATTATTTAATATTGAGATCTCAAATCAGAATCAGATCTCCTATTGTGTGCTGGCTTACATCTCTAACTTTTCCTGGCATAAACACATTATGCCCTTAGCCTCCTCATGCTTTAAAAAAAACAACTTTTTTTCATCTTTATTCTCAAGACTATTCCTGTATAACTATCTCCCTTAACACTATATAGATCTCAAATCTGCCTATCCTGACTGAACATTATCCACAGAACGACAGTGTGATTAATATATAATAAATACACATATCATAAATTCTCTCCAATTACTTTCTCACAAATGTTCCATTTCTGTAAATATTTTCATAGGTGCTATTCCACCAAACTGGCCACTGTCTTCAGCTTTCCACTAAATTAACCTACGATCAAAAATATTCAGAAACTCCTTCATGGTAGTGAATATGGCTATATACATCACAGTCATTGCTCATTCAGATAGAAAAAGAATCAGGTGGTCTTGCAGTCTTCTTAGACAAATATTAACAGTAAAGAGTTGTACTGAATAGCTCACTGACTTAATTTGGCATCTCCACCTTTGCAGCTGTCTTGATCAATGGCACGTGATGTTATTATGAAGTGGAAACACTGAGGAACAACAGCAGCACAATTGCAGCCTGACAGGCCACATAAAATCACAGATCGGTACTGTTGAAGTGCATGATACAAACAAAAATTGTCTATCCTCGGTTGAAACACTTGCTATCAAGTTCCGAAATGTGTCTGCTATTACAATGGGAGCTGGTCACCAGGACTTGAAGAACATGGGTTTCCATGGCCATGCAACCACACAAGCCTAACATCAACAAAGGAAGCATCAGGTGGCATGGTGTAAAGCTCATAGCTGTTGGACTATGGAGGAGTAATTTGTTCTTTGGTGTGATGAACTGTTTGGCAGTCCTACAGACAAGTCTTGGTTTGGCAGATGGATGGCAGGAAAACTGCCTGTCTGAATGTGCTGTGGCAGCTGTGAAATTTGGTGCAGGAAGCATGGTCTGGGACTTTTGGGGTCTGACTAGGCCACCTTAGTTCCAGGGAGAAGGAATCTTAGCACTGGCCTATAATGTAACATTCTAGATGATTTTGTGCTTTGTACCTTTATGGCAACAGTTTGGTGAAGGCCGTTTCCTATATCAGCATGACAGTGCTTCTGTCCACAAAGTGAGGTCTGTGATGAGATTTGTGTTGAAGAACTTGACTGGCCTGCACAGAGCTGTTGAAGCACATTCCTTGAGCCACCATTGGTTTACCCCTCACACCCAAAGCGTCACTTACCATATGCAGCCTTCCTACTTGATAAATATAAAGGAAGATGCTTTGGATGTTTCTTCCATGCACAGCCACACATTCACCACACCTTTAATAATGGAATCTCCTTACAGCAATGTAAGGAGATTCCATGAAGACTCACCAGATGACCTTTCTTTCTCCTTACAGCATGGTGTTATTTTGATTAAGTGCTGCTGTTTTTTCTTGTAATATTCCTTAGATTATTTAAATACATAGACATAGGTATACATGACTGGACATGATTTCACTTATTCAAGACTTCTTGCTGTTTCCTTATGTTTTATATTCCTTCTTGTATGTTTTATTTAGTAAATCCTTTTATATTTGACCAGTTTGAAGAGACTCAAATCTTGAACATGTTCTTTCTGGATCGAACATATGTGTTCCTTTTTATTCAGATTATTTTTTATTATTTTATTATTTTTATTAAGATTTTATCCAGATATTTTTGCTACTAGCACTTGGGATCGAAGAAAAGAATCTGGTGCCATGGGCACGATGTAGCTACTTTTGACCAACATTCATACTTGTTTTCTTCTCGGTAGTCACGTTCCCTCTATCATGAAATTCACACTGTATCTTTACATCAGTCACATTGTGTTTTTTCTTACTGATTTGTGATCTCTTGTTCATTGTTCAGCCTACTGCCATTCATGGCTGCGTGTTCTTCTCTGCCTTTTCATTTGTCTGAAATTTATGTGTCAATCTCTACTCAGATTAGTGAAACCTTGTAGGGTACCAGAATATTACACTTCTTGAATACTATACCCACATGTTCTCACTTCACTTATTTGTCCTCTTCCTGTACACATTAACATAGTCTGTATGTTGCACTGGAATCCTATCTTCAGGGTTGCATTGGAGGAGATTTTCATTCAATAACTTGGATACGACAACCCAGCAAAATAACTTTGAAGTTATTTTGCTATAACTGTTTGAATGATAACTCTTCTCACCAGACGACCTTTCTTCCTCGCAGTCATTGTCTCCATAGTTTGAATTTGCTTATAATAATTACATACCCTACATGATAATCTTTCCTTGTAACATCTGGCCCGTAGCTGTAAGCATCTATATTTTGTTCTGTTAGTCAATCTCACACCAGATAGCTTCAAATACAATGCCTTTCTGCTGAGCTGCTACTTTTTTTGGCTGTTGTCAATCTGCCATATCCCCTTATTCTCCCCGAAAATATTATACTTCTTGCATTCTTTCCCTATGACTATATCATCTACCATCAATTTATTCTTACTAATGCCTATAAGTTTTGGACAATTTGAGCTCTTAATCATAAAAATAATTATGGATCTGTTTATATTATTATTGTGTGTGTGTGTGTGAGTAATGTTAGTACTATTAGTACTAAAATGAATTCTAGTACTAATTCTAGTAGAATTCAACTATTCTGTATTTTCCTGCCATATACTATATATGTATTAGTAGCATTTCAACATGTTATTCAAAATATGGTTTTCTCTTTTAGATGAATTATCTGGAGACAGCCTTGGCACTCCTCTTTACACACGAAACAGACATGCACAGGATACTTCCTACAGCCCAAAAAGTACTTCAAGGTATTATAAAAAAAACAGAAATTGTTTATATTAAGCAACTGTTATAAGCAATGTAAAATATAATTATGTAATTAAATTTAATCATACATGCAGTGCAACAGAAATAAGTGAGATTGAATTAAAAAAAAATGTAATGTGACGGTCACTCTAGAATGTTTCTTTAGAGAAGTGCAGAGCCTACCGTGCTTAACCACCGGCTGTAAATTGCTTTCTTGTATTGCTGTTCTTTGTGCATGGTGCCAAACCTTGTCATAAACCAAAGATTTGACTCAAAAGATCAATACAGAATTTTATATAAAGCTAAGGAGCAGTTGTGCTGAAACACAGAATGTTACAAACATCATTATATGTCTTGGTGCAAACCTTGGTGCACCTTTCAGTGGTTTAAGTGTTTTAAATAGGGCAGAGAAAAGTAACATGATCCTCAAAATGCATGGTGGGAAAACACCCTTCTGATCTAATAAAGTGACCATCTTGACTTTGATATCAGGATTTAACTGACTTCTGATTTAATAACTCAAAAAATTCTGCTAATCAAGATAATGTGAATAAGGAATAAATTGTCATCCTGGTTAGTCGAGTGGGTGGCATTCCCACTCTCTAACCAAAATGCTGTGGGTTTAAATCCCATCACAGGTATAGATGCTTTTGACTGGTTTAGGTGGGAGAAGAATTTCATCACACTGTGTGAGACCAACACCCCCACTTATAGGAGGCCGGAACTACCTTGAAAAAAAAGTCCTCTGTGTGGTCTCTGAGCAATGTTTCTGGATTATTTAAAAAGTTATTAAAATCCAAAAAACTGAATTGAAAAAAAAAATGAAAAAATCTATAAAATCCAAAAATAATAAAAATAGAATCAGAGGATTTCACCCACCATTTATGTTTATGTGATGTGCACAAATATATATATATATATATATATATATATGACTTAAAAATACAATGTTTTTTATGATCAATTATGTGTGGCAATTTTTACCTGTAATTTCCAGTTTTTTTAGATACTTCAATGTTTATTACTATTGTATTCCTTTATGAATAACTGATGAAGGCTGTTATAAGTCAAAACTAATTGTATTATTCTCATTAAAATCTTGATAAGTTATCTCGGTTTTTTAAGTCATTAACTATTTTTTTTAATTTTTTTTAAAATATATATATATATAAATGTGCACAAATTCACATGGAGAGAAGAGCCAAGGAATAAGAAAAATCTCATTGACTTGATAGTGATTATTGTTTGATAGTGATGTTTTCTCCCTGGTGCAGAACACCAGAGTGTACAGAGGATTTGAAATTGGAAGTGATCACCATTTAGTCTTGAGCAGGATAAAATTGAATTTCATATTGAATAGAAGAACATGTAAGAAAGTTTTAAAACAAATAAAAGTTGAGCAGCTCAGAGATGTGAACTGTAGACTAAAATATACAAACATGATTGTAGAAAAAATGAATGAGTTTGAGAACAGCAACCAAACCTTGGAGATTCAATGGCAAGCCCTCAAGAAAACATTGATTCAGACAGAGAGGCATGGGGTGAGGTTGTCTGTAAGGATAGAAAAATCAGAACTCCATGGTGGACACAGGAAGTTAAAGTGGCAGTGAAAGAAAAGAAGAAAGCATATCAAAAGTCCTTGGCAAATAAGTCAGCTTGTGCTCTTAGAGAATACAGAGACAAATGTAAGAAAGCTAAACACTGTTTAAAACTAGCTAAACAAAAGTCATGGGAAGACTTTGGTAAGAACATAGCAAATAAATATCAAGAAGATGGCAAGATATTCTGGAGGTTGTTGAAGAAGCTCAGAAATGGAGGAAAGAGCATGTAAAAAGCATTAGAGATGAAAAAAGGTGACATGAAAACAGGAGTAAAAGATATCCTTGAAGTATGACATAATTACTTCAAAAAATTGCTAAATGAAACAAGCAGTGATGAAAGCACAGTGGTAAAAAAACTATGACCAGGCATACAGTCAGGAATACATATTTATACTTGAAGTAGAAAAAGCCATCAAAAGCCTGAAATGTGGAAAGGCAGCAGGAGTAGTTGATATTCGACCAGAAATGCTCCAGTGTGGACGTATAAGTCTTACAGTGGCTGCACTGCATATTTCAGAAGGCCTGGACAGAAGGACGAAATCCAGATGATTGGAGTAGAGCTCTCATAGTACCCATATACAAAAAGGGAAATAAAACTGAATGTGAGAATTGCAGAGGTGTTTCATTAGATATATGCAAGTATACTTGAGAAATGGTTGAAAAGAAGAGTGTGAGGAGTGAAAAGAAGGTGAAGAACAAGCTGGATTCCGGCAAAATGGAGGCTGCCAGGAACAGATTTTCACTTTACGACAGATAGTTGAGAAATCATGGGAATATAACAAAGATCTGTATTTAAGTTTTGTAGATCTGGAAAAGGCATATGACACGGTGCCAAGAGAGAAGCTATTCGAAATGCTACGGTTATATGGTTTCAATGGGGCATTATATCAAACAATACTTAGTCTTGATTTGAATTGTAAGTCAGCAGTTAGAATTGAAGGAAGTACAGCAAGGTTTAATGTTAAATCTGATGTCAGACATGAATGTAACATTATCCCTTCTGTTATTCATTATGTAAATGGATCACATTATGAAGGAAAGTGGTATTAAATCATCATTATCAAATTCCTGACATGTACCCTCAAGGGTGTACAGGATATGATAGTACTATATGAAAAATTTACATCATTACTAACTTCCTGTCTACAATTTTCCTCCAAATCAGTCTGTTACTTGTCAAGACTCCATTATCAGATCTTATATTTCTATCGTCTAAGGCACTTTGTACCATATCAATCCACCTATATCTTGGTCTTCCTCTGAGTCGTTTTCCTGCCAACCTGGCAGAAAACACTTGTTTTGCCAATCTTTCCTCTCCCATTCTGTTTAAGTGGACCATACCACCTGAGATTAGCTCTTCTAATGCATTCTTGGATGCTGACAATGTCAAGTTCTTTCCTAATATCCTCGTTTTTAATATGATATTGCCATTGATGCCATCTGTTCACACCTCTAATCTTTCTCAGAACTCTCATATCTGCAGGTCTCTAGTCTTTGGTTTAGTGTTTTAACTTCTGACTCAGCTCTCAGATCCATAAGTTAAAACTGGTTTGAGCACTGTCTTGTATACAACTAATTTAGTGTTCCGACTAATTTCTCTCCTATTCCATATTAATTTATTCAATTGACTTCGTACCATATCAGCTTTACTGATTCTGTTGTCTATTTCCATATTTAATTTACCATCTTCACTAAAAATCGTGCCTGAGTAGTTGAAATGTTTTGCTTGTTCCACAGGTTCTCCGTTCGCTGTTGACATTTTCAACGATTCTATCTATTTTCATTGTCTTTGTCTTTTTATTGCTGACATTCATACCATATCTGTTACAACAGTTATTCAATTTAGTCAGGGAATCTTGCAGACTTGTAGCAGATTTATTTAGAAGTATAACATCATCGCATAAAGCAAAGAGCTGAGATTAACATCACCAATTTTGATATCAGGTTTAATACTACTTTTCTTCATAATGTGATCCATATAGATAAAGAATAAGAGAGAGGATAATGTGCATCCTTGTCTGACACCAGATTTAATATTAAACCATCTTCCTGTACTTCAATTCTAACTGCTGACTTACAACTCAAATAAATGCTATGTATTGCTTGATATAATGCCCCTTTAACACCATATAACTGTAGAATTTGGAATAACTTCTCTCTTGGCACCTTGTCATATGCCTTTTCCAGATCTACAAAACTTAAATACAGATCTTTATTATATCTCCATGATTTTTGAACTATTTGTTGTAAAGTGAAGATCTGATCCTGACAGCTTCTATTTAGCCTGAATCCAGCTAGTTCTTCACCAAGCTTCTCTTCCACAATCCTTCTCAACTGTTTCACAAGTATACTTGCATATATCTTACCAGGAATAATCAGTAATGAAATGCCTCTGTAATTCTCACATTCAGCTTTATTTCACTTTTTATATATGGATACTATGAGAGCTCTGCTCCAATCGTTGGGAATTTGTCCCTCTTTCCAAACCTTCAGAACTATGCAGTGCAGCCACTGCAAGACTTTCATACCACCATACTTCAACATTTCTGGTCAAATATCATCTACTCCTGCTGCCTTTCCTCATTTCAAGCCTTTGATGGCTTTTTCTTCTTCAAGTATGGATATGTATATCTGACTGTATGCCTATTGAGTGTTTTTTACCACTGTGCTATCACTGCTTGTTTCATTTAACAATTTTTCGAAGTAATTACTCCATACTTCAACGCTATCTTTTTCTCCCGTTTTCATGTCACCTTTATCATCTCTAACTTCTTTTACAGCACTCTTTCCTCCATTCCTAATCTTCTTCAACAACCTCCAGAATATTTTGCCACCTTGATATTTATTTTCTATGTTCTTGCCAAAGTCCTCCCATGACTTTTGTTTAGCTTTCTTACGTTTGTCTCTGTATTCTGTAAGAGCACAAGCTGACTTATTTTCCCGGAACTTTTGATATGCTTTCTTGTTTTCCTTCACTGCCTCTTTAACTTCCTGTGTCCACCATGGCTGAATCAAACAGGATTTTCTTCAAGGCTTGCCACTGATTCTCCAGGGTTTGGTTTCTATTCTCAAACTCTTTCATTTTTTCTTCAGTAATCTTTGTGTATTTTAGTGTACAGTTCACATCTGATAGCTGCTCAACTTTTATTCGCTTTAAAACTTTCTTACATGTAATTCTTTTCAATATGAAATTCAATTTTATCCTGCTCAACACTAAATAGTGATCACTTCCAATTTCAAATCCTCTGTACACTCTGGTGTCCTGCACCAGGGAGAAAACATCACTATCAACAATAACATAGTCAATGAGACTTTTCTTTTTACTTGCCTCTTCTCTCCATGTGAATTTGTGCACATTTTTATGTTGCAACATGGTGTTAGTAATAATCTGTCCATGTCCTGAGCAGAATCCAACAGGTATAGTTCTCCTACTGATTAGCGATCCTTCGACACTTCTGCACATCTCAGAAAAAGGAGAATCCATTCTGATAATAGGGTAATCAGTCCGTATTGTCGGATGAGTTGTTTATTATTACCGGTCAGAAAATTAGCTTCTCTTTTATGATTATTGTAGTTAACTATGTTGCTTGTATAACAGTTGGAAAATTTTACCTATAAAGCACGTGATTTCGCGTGTTGGCGACCAGTTCAGACGTCCTACATTTCTTTTTCCCCTTCAGCATGAATCGACTATTCTTGGAAAGACGCGAAGCAGGGACCTACAAACGGTGGGCGAACTATAGTTGCCATTAGTATTAGCTTTGTTCTTTTTTCTAAATTTTTCCAAAATATTTTTGCATGTCTGACAATCATTTCCTACTCTGCTCTTTAGATCCCCAACAAGGACCAACTTTTCCTTTTTCATTGTGTCAGTTGCTTTCTCTAAAGCATTAAAAATTCCTCCACTTCTACCTTAGTAGAACCTTCTGTCGGACCATAGGCACAAATAAGTCTCATTGACCAATTCCTCATTCTGATATTTTCCCACATCACTCTACTTGACACTGCCTGCCATTCAAGAAGATGAGCCTCATATTTTGTGCTGAATACTATGGCTACTCTTTCTTTTCCTTGATTGTCATTGTCTGAATATAACATTTTGTATTTATTGCTCAGAAAGATCTTACCAGTTTTTGTGTTTTTTGTTTCAGTCACCCCTATTATGTCGATCTGGTACTTATCTAATTCCTCAGCTAGCTCCATGTCTTTGCCATTCAGGCTTCTTATGTTGATAGTACCAATCTTTAACTCTGGTGATGTTGTGTTGTGGTATGCTTTCAGATTTCTTCCAGTAGCTGAACATTTTGCTGTTTGCCCTGGTTCCCTGGTGAAAACAATGGGGGGGGGGGCCTTGTTTAACCGGGCGACGCCCCATCCGCTATGAAATTTTGTCATGTTGTACCATCATTTTGTATATTGGTTTAAGCCAATAAGAATACAATTTGGTTGTATAAATCCCAAATCCCAAATCCTAAATTCCAAATCCCAGCCCATCCTCGTTCGTTCAGTATCCAGGTAGATACCCAACAGGGTGCACCATGAGAAGGTGAGGATTGAACATTAGGTCAGAAGCCCTGGTCGGTTCTCCGCATTCCTTTGAAGGCTATGTGGAGGTCTCCTCTCAGTTATACAGCTTTGACCCTTAAACATCCCACACAACAAAACAATATAATATAGATTTTTTGATTTTAATGGTATATATTTAATTTATCATGAAGATGTCAGATAAAAAATTTAAACTAACAACATTTCAAATCATTATTCTGCACTTTCATTTTTATAATTTCATGCTCATATAACTCTTTCTTACATACTGCCCATTATTGTTTCCATTTGTAGTTTATTATGTTGGTTGGTTTTTCTTTATGCTTGGTTCCTGGCAATGCTTTATTTTCTGTCAATGGTCATTTCCTTTGTTATTTCATGTGATTTCCTTCTTTCTGTTTCCTGTATGGAACACTGTTCAGTCATCAATGTATGATTTCTAACAATTTCTTTTATCTAGTCAAGTGACATCATTTGATAGGAAATTCAGTATGCTATTCTGCAGGTTTCAAACGTTTACTGTCTGTAATAGTGAATTTAAAATAGTGTTGGCTCTAAGGGACTTAATCTGCAAATGTTCCCTACTTCATTATTGTGTATAATTGTATCATAGAGGGGGGGATTGTTATAATGCACATCTATCATATTTTCGTCCCCATTTAATACCCAAAATAATGAAAGTGTGCACTCTTTACTGTGTGGGTGATGTGATGTCATGTCAGAAAATTTAACACTTAGAGGTGAACAACATAATAATAAAAACAAAAGATTTTAAGATGTCTGAGCAACTCGTGACACACGGAGCTTGTGTAACAGTCCTGGATGTAGAAAGTTTAGGCATGCCTCCATTATATTTTAAACTATATGTTGAGTGTCACAACAGGGCATTTAAGTAATAATTTAAAATTTCAACTTTACTACTTAATAATTCATGATAAAATATTCCAACTTCTTTTTAAAGTAAACATCTGTAAAAAAAAAAAAAATCTTTGTAAGATGGAATTTTTGGATTGCACATTTGGATTTAGCAACTCAAAATACATTAAAATCATGTCATAGTCATGATTTTAATGTATTCATAGTCATAGACTGGAGGTATATGAATTTATATGCTCCATTTTCCCCAATATGTTGACATTTTACTTAATATAGATCCAAGTTGCTCATAAAAAATGGTTATCAACCAATGTAAGTGGTCTAGGGTACTAATGTAAGATATATTTACAACCCTTTATAGGTGTGATTTAAAAACAAAAAAACAGATGCATCCCAATGCTGCCATTCACAGCAATAACTGGATATTAAAATCAGATTCTTCCTTCCCACATAACTTCTCTACCAATATATCATTATCATTTTTTTCTGATGTCATGGGGGCCAACCAACATGATAGTCTACAATTAACATTTCTAATCAACGGCTTTTTTTTTTACTGATCTATTATTTGTCAAGTTACTCGATCGACTCTTGCATTTTGATCATTTAAGCAATCCCAACTATTCCCCCCCCCACACACACACAATATTCATCCTCCTAATGTATTCTCTCCATCCTGAATGAAAAAATTACCATTTCAACTCCCTTAGAAAATGCTCTCCAATTTAAGAAATTATAACTTGAACTTCATTACCTATTTCAGATATTTGTCATCCATACGTTTAGCCAATGCATATACTTAATTCTACTTTTTAAAGAATTTTCTATATTATGAATAACCTACAAGTGTCTCTTCACCAACGATTGATTATAATATGATTACGATAAACTTCAGATAATTATAAATAGCCTAAGAAAAGAAAATTAGTCTGAATACCTGGATGCACTGTTTTTCTTGTGTTTCTTTCTTTCTCCTTTTTCAGATGAGTGACTATGAGACCGTTTTACCTGATTTTTTGACTGGGAATCTTGACTATCTCCTGTAGCAGCTGATATTTCACCATTGATAAAGTTTTCATACATACTGCTGAAAGTCAGTGTGGCACTTGTTGTAGCAGTAGTAACAGTTACAGATACTGCAACCGATAATGATACTTGGGAAGTAGGAGAGAGTTTAGTAGACACCTTGCTTGAAGTGGTATTTGCACAACCACTGAGAGAATTGTTTTCATTCCTTTTCTTTTTGTGTTTATCTGAACCAAACACAGGGCTACCACTAGGAGTAATAACAGTTTCTGTAAAATTTGCAGTGGTAAATTTGCTTCCAATACTACTTGTACTACTTACAGAAGCTGTAGTCTCTGGTTTAGTGTGGTATTAAATCTGATATCAAAATTAGAGTTGTTGACATCAGCTCTTTGCTTTATGCGGATGATGTTATACTTATAAATAAATCCTCTACAAGTCTGCAAGATCCCCCTGACTAACGTGAATAACCGTTGTAATAGATATGGTATGAAGGTCAGCACTGAAAATATCAACTGCAAGGATAGAAAAATCAGAACTCCATGGTGGACACAGGAAGTTAAAGAGGCAGTGAAAGAAAAGAAGAAAGCATATCAAAAGGCATTGTGAATGTAGAACCTATAGAACAAGTAAAACATTTCAGCTACTTAGGCATGATTTTTAGTGAAGATAGTAAATTAAATATGGAAATAGACAACAGAATTAACAAAGCTGGTATGGTAGGAAGTCAATTGAATACATTTATATGGAATAATAGAGAAACTAGCCAAAACACTAAATTAGCTATATACAAGCAGTATTCAAGCCAATTTTAACTTATGAATCTGAGAGCTGGGTCAGAAGTAAAACACTAAGCCAAAGATTAGAGACCACAGATACGAGAGTCCTGAGAAAGATTAGGGGCATGAACAGATGGCATCAATGGCAATATCATATTAAAAACAAGGATATTAGGAAAGAACTTGACATTGTCAGCATTCAGGAATGCGTTAGCAGAGCTAATCTCAGGTGGTATGGTCACTTAAACAAAATGGGCGAGGAAAGATTAGCAAAACAAGTGTTCTCTGCTAGGTTGGCAGGAAAACGACCCAGAGGAAGACCAACTTATAGGTGGATTGATATGGTACAAAGTGCCTTAGATGATAGAAATATAAGATCTCATAATGCTGGAGTCTTGACAAGTAACAGACTGATTTGGAGGCAAATTGTAGATAGGAAGTTAGTAATGATGTAAATTTTTCATGTAGTACTATCATATCCTGTACACCCCTTGCAGGTAAATGTCAGGAATTTGATGATGATGATGATAATTTATTTGATGAGGAAAAACTGAGATGATTGGATGAATACTTGTAAAAAAATTTGTAGAACATCTGATAGGGGATCTTGTTTCCTAAATAGAATTATTACTGCAGATGAGAGTTGGTGCATCTGGTATTATTCTGAGACTGACACAGACAGACAAAATGTAGAATTATGACCTGGAAGCTTACCAAGATTTAAATTGAAATTGTCTATCAAAATGATGCTTGATGCTGATAGTATTCCTCGCTCACAAAGGGATAACCTATAATTATTGTTTCAGAAAGGACTGTTGGAAACAGTTGCTACTTACAAGTAGTAAAACATTTTTGGTTATGGAATTTGGAATATCTTGGTTGGCACCTATTGCATGACACTGTTCTTGATCACACGGTAATTGATGTGCAGTCATTTCTGGCCCACAAGCAGACTGTAGTGCTCTTAACTACTGTCTGCACTCCATGACCTGATTCAGGCAGACCTTCTGTTTCTCAGGTTGAAATTAAGATTGACAGGAAACCAGTTTAATGTGTTTGACATTAGAAGTAGTGTGATTGCAGAACCCGATGCTATTGTAGAAGAGTTTTCCATTTTCCAATTTTTGTATGAATGCTGGAACAAATATTTAATCCCTTGGGGGCGATTATTTTAAGGGATATAAGAAAAAAAATCTTTTCCTTATTTGCATCCAATTTCATTACTTCTTTAGTTGCTCTCTCTCCGCATGTGTGTTATGGCTTTTTTTTTTATCTTGAGACTAGAGATGGAAGTATGGTTTATTTTTATACATAATTTATCTTTTATTTAAAATTTGAAAGATTAGGGATAATTTTTGGGATAATGTTACTCAGTGTGACATCAGAATGGAGAATAAATAGTTAGTTTTAAATTTTTATATAGTTCATCATATTAATATAATGTTTTATTATAAATTTATAAAATTATGTTAGGATATTTGTCTCCAATTCATTTTCTTTAAGATGATTTTCATAAAATGAAAATATTTATTTTATTTCATAAGTTTCATCAAATAAAACTTGTGTCAGTAATAAAGTCATATTTTGAGGATCTTGGAAACTAGAAAAGCATTTTTAATAGAATGAGTAAGTTTTAATATAATGCATAGATTTCAAAATGTGCAGCTAAAAGCAGTGGAATCAATCTGGATATTGCTTTATGTACATAATCTTAATTTTGGATTGCTTTACTTATGGAATCAGTTCCTTAGTGGAAAGTGGTTTTATGCTTATCATATACATCTCAGTAAAAATGCTTATCATATAGCTTTAGGGATAATGCTATATGATAAGCATTATCCTTAATGCTTATCATCACATTAAGGATAATTAAAAGGATCCAAAGTTTTTATAGCCTAACACATATTTTAAGAATAAGACCTATTTTTAAAAATAGGCGTTTCTTTAATTTGGCTAAATGGTAAAGTTTTGGGATATTGAGTGAAAAATGAGACAACTGCATATAAAGTTCTTACACTTTTTTTTTTTTTTTTAGAAATAAATTTTAATAAAAGTTTTCTAAAGGAATATGTATGTAGTCAACCTAGTGGCAGTAAGTGTTGATTTAATAAAGATAATTTAATCTTCACTATGGAATTAAAATTATGAAAAGAGATAGTTATAAGTAAACAATATAATCATTACAGTTGAAGTTTCTTAAAATTCCAGCTATGTTGTAAGTTTAAGAAAGATGATTTTGAGGGAATGATAAGAGAACCAGAAATCGTAAATTTGAGGCTGCAGTTTAATGAAAGGAACAGTGATAGTGAATTTATATCTGAAAGAGGATTGCTACACTTAATAGATGATCCCCCTCTTACTTACTGCAATTGTGTTCTCATTGACTGGGTTTCTGCATTATGAATTATTAGGCATTTTCATCCAATCCTGTGAGAACATAATCAGCCACTGGTCACCATCTGTAGATTCTGGGAAAATCATCGGGAGGAAAATTCATTGTGGGGAAATTGTCGGAAAATTCTTCACTGAAAAAAATTGCCTGGAAATGTTATTCACTAGAAAATTGAAATGATATTGCATTGATACTGATATATGAAAAGTAAATGCAGTGCAAGATAAATTTCACAAAATATAGTTTTTTATGTATTTCATGTTTGCACGGTTAGCCTAGTGGCTGTGTGCTTCGCAACCATATGCCTAGGGAAGGAGTGTACTAGGTTCGATTTCTGTTGGTGATATGAGGAGCTGAAAGATCTTCCTCTGCCATAGCCAAGGGTTTTTCATCCTTGGCTATGACAAGGTAAACCAGCCTTGTGAATCAACATTACGGACATAGGATACACTGGGGCATAGGGCTGACCACCTTATCCTGTGAACGGTTTGAGGTCTGATGATTAATAAACCCTTGACACTGCAAGGTAAAAGAGGGTAAAAGGAAGATGAGATGAGAGATGTATTATGTATTTTGTATTTTTTACATAATGATAGGATTTATATAATTTTATTATAATTTTCTTTAATATAATTACTCAAGAGTGAACTTATGTTCTTAAACTAGCTCTGTAAATGATAACAGCCTACAACACATCTTTCATATGCAGGAACAGTGGAGTCATTTTCAAAATACACATGTATTCAATAACTGAAATACTTTGCCTTCTGAATTAGTTCAGATAAAAAAACTATATCACACCTGGATGGGTATCTAAATGTGCAGAACAGAAAAATAGTGAACGTTTAGAAGAATAAATATTCTTAAATAGTGTGACCATTCTCCTTGACTATTCTTAAATATTTTATTGTCTCTAATAACTATTCTAATTCTATCTACAGAGCTGTAGTAAGAAAGAATATTAATAACTTTACACGGAATAAAAATTCAGAAAGCTAAGTATAATCGAAATATTAAATAATATATAAATTTTTTTTTTCATATATGAAATTTTTTTCCTTTTTTGTGTTTTCCATATATATCCGTGAAGAATTTTCACGCGATTAATTTTCCCGCGATGAATTTTCATGTGATTAATTTTACCCCATGATTAATTTTCCCGCAATGAATTGTCCGGACATGCCAACACAGTTCAGCTCCAAGCTTATTGAATGAACCTTCTCATTCTCTTGCTTCATTCTCGCTAGCTCCGTTCTTTTGAAAAGCATTCCCAATACCATTTTCTCCATTGAATGCTATCTCCAGATCTTCAAGAAGTAAGTTAATGGGCCTCAGTTGCTTGAAATTAGCACAGTATTGTGTGAAATTGATATATCAATTTGATTACGTCGTCCACATTGACACAATGGGGCCCAAACATCTTCCTTCTCATAATTATTATTTTTGATGAAATTGCAACATATACTGAATATTAATTGCAACAACTTTAACACCTCTGCTTGGCAAAGTTAAATTGCCATCATCAGAGAACACAGAACAATGATATGTGCACACAGGCACAAACACTGAGTAAATAAATGAAGCTGAAGAAATGCAACTGAAGTTGTGTCTGGAGACCTAAATGGCATTCCTTAGTGGGCTAAATTGGGTGGTCTTGACCATTGGGCCAAGGATCTGAGGACGAGTGCTTCCCAAATTTGGAGCAGCTTCATGCACACAAATTTGTTAAGGTTTGGAAAGTTTCTCAGGGAGGCAGATTTCAGGAATAGTCTCTCATGTTTGTATTTGCTGTGGCGGAGTAGAGTAGCTTCTAGTTTATCCTATTCTGGGTGTCCGAAGCATGGTCAACAAGTCCAGAGTGGCCGTAATATAGGAACCAGATATAGTTTGTGTTCAGAAATTCTGATATTGGTTGTCCTGCCTGTTTTGCCGTAGTAGGACCAGGTTCCTTGCAGTGGTCTAAGGTCTAAGGAAGGTGGCTGGACTCCGGAGCAGATAAGGGCTGCTTTTTTTTTTTTAATAATATGAGCTATAAGTGGTTGTAAGGTTGTATTTCTTAGAATTTTTGTTAATTTTTCTGTGCTCTAGATATATTGATCATCCTCAAATCTTCAGCCCACTGTCCGAGGCCACCCAATTTAGCCAACTAAGGGGTGCCATTTAGGACTCTAGGCCAAACTTCGTTTGCTTTTCTTCAGCCTCATTTACGGAGTGTTAGTGCCTGCATGCACATATCATTGTTCGTGTTTTCCCTGATGATGGCAATTTGACTTCACCAGAATGTTGGAAGAATTAGTTAAAGTGACTGTAATTGATATTCAGTATACATTGTGATTTCCTCAAAAATAATAGTTATGAATAGCCAATATATAAGCCTTTCTATGAGAATTCTTCATTGACAAGAAAACAAGAGCAAAAATTTGGAGCATCCCAACAACTAATGGAGAGAAATGATTGAGGATTTTTTAAAACAGATATTAGACAAATCACAAAAATTGTTGATGATAATATTCAAAAAAGAAGTAAAACAATTAAAAAGGAACTAGGCTGGCTGCTTAGCCAGAATGAAAGATTACAGTTGGACAGTCAGGTTGGATGCCCAGAGAGAGAACAACAGATCATAAATGCAAAAATAATGAAGATGTAGGATGAGCCAAAGAGAGGATATCATGGGTGTAGCATGGGATTTAAAAAAAAAAAAAAAAAACTGGATGACGATTACTAAATGAGAGAGGAGTGAAGAAATTGGGTAGAGTAGTAGGATGCAACCAGGTAATAACAACACATATATTCATTCAAACATCCTTAATTGAAAAGCACTTACCTGGTACAGTCCCAAAGATGTAACATTTGTGATTTTTGCAAATGATCTGGGTTTGAATCCTATATAGGATGTGAGTATCCTTTATAAGGACTTTTCAACTGAGATTGAGGTAGCCAGTCTTATGTACAGGTGACATGATTTTTATAAACTTTGATCTTTCACCTCTCAGTAGGCAAACTGACTGGTTAACATAGCATACACAAAATTAACAGACAGTAAACTGGCCTCATAACCTTAGTTTCTTTGGCCATAATTCCATCCGGTCAGCAATTGTTGATAGAGATCTTATTGAGAAGAGCACAATAAGGGACAGTCAGTGTTCACAAGTCTATTAAATGTTCATTATAAAGTGGCCACTTGGAATCAATTATGATATGATTTATTTGGATTCCAGCACTTTGATGTTCCAAATATGAACATACTAATTAAAACATGAAATGAGTATTACTGATTATTTAATGGAATTGAAAAGGAATTATTTGAGAGATAAATGAGAAGTAGTGTTTATAGAAGTGTGGTAGCTAGGAGCTGAGTAGTAGCTAGGAGTTTGATTTAAATGCTCTTGTTGTTTTTACCCATCATACACATACGAAGTTGCATGACTTCTAGTATATCAATGCCATTTATTGTCTACAAATTGAAAAATAAATAAGAATAAAAATACCCACCTGTTGATTTTTAATGTGTGTAAGTTGTAGTTCCCCATAGAAGTATTTGTTGAGAAAAGCTCTTCCAGAGATTGGTTATTTTTGATTTATGGCCAAAGCAACTAATTCTGCAAGGCCAAGTGTATTATGTCTGTAAAGTGTGTGTTCTTATGACCAGCTTATTTATTTTCAGAATGAAAAAGCTAAGTTTCAGGAGGAAAAATGCCACCTCCTTATGAGACTGGCTAATTCGCCTTCAGCTGAAAAGTAAAGGTTGTTCACGTCCTGGGCAGGAGTTGAACCTAAGTTTTTCCACCAAACAGCAACATCAAATTTGAATGGGATAGGGAGGCTGCTTGTTCCAGAGAGTAGAGAAGATGACATGAAAGAGGGAAAACAGAAGCAGGTTTAGTAATGTAGCAGTTAGAGCAATAAATTGATGTTCTGTGCATACCATATGGCAGTGCACAGAACAGGCCTCCTTAACACCACTTTAACAGATGCTCTGTGGGCGGGGAGAGGGGAAGGCAAGGGTGAATGCATAGATTTATCCAAACCTTTTCATTGCATGTATCCAGAGATAGGTAATATAGGCTATGAGATCAGTTGTGGAAACTGTAGTAGTGGAATTCATACTGGTGGTCATTAACTGATGAACTCTCAGGTGCTGAAGAGGTTAATTGTTAATGACCTGCATTTAAGAGGAACTCGTGAGGACAATGGCCTGGCAGTCTTATGAAAGACTTTTATCTGTTTTTTGTTTGGAGGATATTGCATAGATAGTCCACCAAAAGAAATTTAATTGCTTTCAAGTGTGTGTAAAAAATTAAAAATGGAAACTTCAACTTATGTGAAGTAAATTTATTAGATGTTAAATTTTCGCTCAATTATCAAAGACATCTTCATTATACTAACAGTGGAGCACTAAATAAAATGAAAGAAAATAATCAGTTTTAAAAGCACCACTACAGCATAAGTAAGACAGCAGTCAGTAAATTCCTAATTTCAAAAGATAAATGAAATATAAAAAAATATTATAATACAATAATAGATGAATAATATTTCCCATAAAGGGAATAACCTAAAGTTATCAGATCTGTTTGAATTCATTCAGTGTAGAAAAGCCTTACAGCTCTCTACAAGGAATCTACTTTTATATAGAAGTTAAGTTTCTTCCAAAGAACCTTATGTTTAGTTGAGATGGCATGTTTTGCTAGGCTGGACTGCAAGATACTGGATATATGATTTATGTTCCTCACAACAGCCAGCTGCAGATCTGCCAAACTGCCTAGAGTGAGGCAAACCATAAGAGCAAAGGATCTTGGAGACTTTTTATATAGAAGTTAAGTTTCTTCCAAAGAACCTTATGTTTAGTTGAGATGGCATGTTTTGCTAGGCTGGACTGCAAGATACTGGATATATGATTTATGTTCCTCACAACAGCCAGCTGCAGATCTGCCAAACTGCCTAGAGTGAGGCAAACCATAAGAGCAAAGGATCTGGGAGACACCTGGGAAGCTGAGTGGGAAAAGATTGTCTTTAGGTGAGGAAAGGAAGGTAGCCATTATTCCTGATAGAATGAAAGGATACTATAATATTAAGAGGGCATAGCAGTAATTTCAGAAATTCTTTTAATATATCTCCATGATATCTAGAGCCTGCTTGCCTGAAGATGTTAAAGACTTTCTTGATAAAGGACTCATTAAGGCCATTTTTCATAAAAGCAGATTTGATATAATTCAATTTCTGCTGTTTAAGGGCTTCAATGGAATATGTTATGAGCACAATGTAATAAAGGTCTTAATTGACTGCACCACAAAGTTTCTAAATGCTTGTCTACATAATCATCTTCCTTTACTGAAAAATATCCTTCTCACATAAGAATTCCTTAGATTTTAAAACAAAACTTTGTAATCTTTATTTAGATACTTCAGATATTATGATTAGTCTGAGTATTTCTTTTCAAGAACATTCCTTTGACAGATAGTATTCATTTACTTAAACAAGATTTTTCTCTGGAAATTATCAAACTTTTCGACTTTTTAATCTGCTTTGGATGTGTACAAGAAAAACCATATCAACAAACTGAAGGCACAGCTATGGATAGTCCTCTTACTCTTGCCAATTATGGGTACTCCACTGATTTTCTGGCATCTTCATTAGACCAGACAAAATTATGAGAGCACACTTGAAATTCTGGCAAATATCTGACTAATTACTGGGCTGCAACAGATGGCATTAATGTGTGCATGGGGAGTTCACAGTGGTGGTGATGCAAGCATAATTATTTATGCTCCCAGAGAGTTTGGAATCTCACATAGCATTGTACCCAGGCACTGGGCAGCATTTCAAACCAATCGAATGTGTCCCAAATGTTTGCAAAGAGGTCACCCTCGCTCTACCAAGAAGCATGAAGACAGATTTTTGGTTATAACAGGAAAACGTAATTGACACGTGACACCAGGTCAGCTTGCAAGTTGGCTCCAGTTAAGCGCAGGTATATAGAAGGCCTGTAGTCTGTGTACCTTTATCCACAGCTCATTGTAGAGCATGTTTTCAGTGGTGTTGTATCCATTCAAATTGGACAAGATACCAATGGGCTAATGTATTCTTTATAGATGTATTCTTTATACATTTTAGTCTTTTCTTTGATTCTAGATGACACTTGATCTGGCATGAAAGTGATACTGCTTCCCATCACAAGAATGTTCTTGAAAGGGATAGCCATAGGAATAGGGATAGCCAATTGGAAAAAGGAACTATTACTGGTGAAGGATATTACAATAAAGTTCTTTGACACCATGTGCAATTGTTCTCTGTTGCTATAGGTGAAGAATTCATTTGTATGGATGACAATGCGATGTGACATCATACACAAGCAGCGGAGATACTTCTGGCCACTCGATTAATCGAATTGAGTGGCCAGCACACTCCCCCAGATCTCGCCGTTATAGAAAATGTTTGGGATGCAATAGGGAGATGCATTGCGGCTCGAAATTCCTCTCCAGAAAACAAGGCCTTATCCTTGCTCAGAAGGAGTGGTCCAGTTTGGGGTGGACATATTCCATACTGAAATGTCTCTCCACATAGTTTTCTGTAAGCACTGTACATTAATTCTTTAAATATTTTTATTATTATTATTAAGAGAGACCTCATCAAGGGAGGCTACATACACGCACCAGCTATCATGCTTATTCTTGAATCCATTCACACTGGTTGCACTCGCAACATCCAGTGGCAATCCATTCCGATCATGCACCACCCTCTAATAGAAAAATCTAGCCCTCCTACCCTTCTTGGCTGCCTTCATTCTCGGGCTTCCAAGGATGTCCTTTCCCCACCCTCTAAATTGAAAAATTCCATTAATTGAAATTCTGTATGAGCCTTTCAGAGGTTTGTAAGTCTCAATCATATCACCCCTCTTTCTCCTGTTTGCTAGTGTCTGCAGTCTACAAATTCTCAATCTGTTTTCATAATCAGTATTCCACCATCCTGATGTAATATCTTCAGCTGTCTTTAATGCATTATTTTATTATCTTTACTATTCTATACGTTTTTTCTATATATTTTCCTTTCTTACTCTGCCTACATTAGTAATATCTTTTTATCTTTATTCTAATTAGCTGTGCACGCTTTCTGTCTCGAATCTTTCTTGCTTATATTATTACGTACTATGTTTATCTACCCTTCGTACTACGAGTCTTATGCCTAAGATACTAGAACATTTATTTAATTTAGACTGCACCACTAATGTCATTTAATTAGCATAAAACTCAATAATACGGTAGGCAGATTTCTCTCTCTAACACAAATTCCTTCATTAAAACTTGACACAAACAGTCATGGTCTATTCTTTTACTTAACTTTACGCTTCTGCTATCTCACTTAGTTTCCCGCTCCCAAGTCCGGAGGATGCCATATATAGAGGATGATTACAGATCCAGAATATTCAAAGAAGCAGCAGTGGTCCTATGAACAGGAAACAACCTCAACTGAAATCAAGGAGCAATATTAAAAGATATATGGAAAAATCTGATTAATTCATTAAGTTTAGTGGAACTACAGTACGCTAAAAACTGTGTAACGCATGTTCACAATAATTACTGAAGCATCTCGCATCACGCGAGCTGTTAAATTTGGTGTATTAACCGTTGTAAACGGTTCTGTATTAGTTTGTTTTTTGCATTTATTATTTTTCTGTTCACCTTTTTAGTCTTGACAAAGCTAGACAGTAGGCTAGCGAAACTAGTAGGCGTTCTTTACATAGTTGTATTAAACAGATGATCTTATATAAGAATAAGTTTTGTGTTTAAAAATATACAAAGACCAAATATGAATAATCTTGATGCGAAAGTGTGTTGAAGCAAAGGGAGATTATGTTGAAAAGTGACACAGTTGTTTTCTTTCTATCACCTCTAAAAGTTAGTCAGGTCAGAAACTTATGGAACCACCTTCATAGGATGGAATAGAAGGGATAGGCAGATAGAAATTTGCTCATAAAGTTTGTTTGGGTTGTGGGCTGAATTAACATCTCCTCTTTGTTTTTTTTTGTTTTTTTTTTGTTTTTTTTTTAAATGTTGGTTTAAATTCTGCTATGGCATGAGCATTTGTAAACTTACTTACTTATCCTCTTCACTCCACCTGGGAGCATAGGTCTTCCACCACCATTTTCCACTGGACTCTGTTTTTTTGCTTCTGCTTTTATTTGGTTCCAGTTTTTATTAATATTTGTTATTTCTTTCAGTATTGTTCTTTTCCATGTTTCTCTTGGGCTTCCTCGTCTTCTTTTACCCTGAGAGTTCCAATCTAGAGCCTGTTTTACTATTATTTTATCTTCTTTCCTCAACACATATCCCAACCATCTCCATTTCCTTTCATGTATCTGTTGCAACATGGGTTTCTGGTTTGTTCTCTGCCATAGTTCTTCGTTTGATATTTGTTTTGGCCAATATATTCCCAGTATCATTCTTAAACACTTGTTTAGGAAGACCTGGGCACTGTTAACTATCTTTTTGTTTAACATCCAAGTTTCTGATCCATACATTAGTATTGCCTTTACATTTAAGTTAAATATTCTCATTTTAGTTTTTATAGACAAATTCTTGTTTTTCCAAATATTTCTAAGTTGGTTGAAAGTTGAATAAGCCAGCTGTTTCCTTCTATTTATATCTTCAGTGGTTCCTCCTTTTATTGATACTATTGAATCAAGGTACAAGAATTGTTCTACTTCTTTAAGCAGTATTTCTTCTATTGTTATTTGTTTATTTTGTTTTTCATTTATTTTCATCAACATTGTTTTATTTTTATTTATCCTAAGACCAACTTTTTTGGCTGTTTCTACAAGTGTTGTTGTTTTCTGTTCTATATGTTGATGCTTCTGTGAAAATAACATCTAGATCATGGAGTTGGTTTTGAAGTAACCATTGTAATCCTGTATTTCTATGAGATACTTTTCTCATCACCCAGTCTATGACAATTAAAAACAAAGTAGGGGAGAGTATACAACCTTGCCTTACTCCTGTCTTTGTTTTAAATGGTTCTGAGAGGGTATTTCCATGTATTACTTTAATTTCAAAATCTTCATACATTTTTTAAATTATTCTTATTATTTTTTCTGGGAGTCCATCATTTCTAAATAATTTCCATAGGGAAGATCTGTTTATACTGTCGAAAGCTTGTTCAAAATCGCTAAAATTTAAATATAAGCTTGCCTGCCATTCCAATGATAATTCGTAAAGTAGCAATGTGGTCAGTGCATGATCTATTGGCTCTAAATCCTGCCTGTTCTGGTCTTCGTTGTTTTTTTATTTCTTTCTAGTATTATCCTTGCTAGTATTTTACTTATAACACTCAGCAATGTTATACCTCTCCAATTTTTGCATTCAGATAGGTTCCCTTTTTTGAGTAATTTAATCAGTAATCCAGTATTCCATTCCTTAGGCACTCTTCTTTCTGCCATATCTCATTTAGTAAGGGATGTGATACCTCTGCTATAAGTTTTGGATTTGCTTTTAGGATATCGCCTGGTATGTTGTCTACTCGTGGTGCTTTTCCTGTTTTTATCTGAGTTATTGCTTTTGTAATTTCTATTTTTGTTATTTCATTCAAATTTATATCCAATGATGCATTTTGTTCATTTAATTCTAGACTCTGGTCACCATCAGTCATTTCTTGAAATTTCTCTGAGAGGAATTCCACCCATCTATTTATCTGTTCTTTTTCATTTAATAATAGTTTTCCTTCTTTATTGTATATAGGAACTATCCATTTGTTTCTTTTTCCACTTAATTTCCTTGTTTTCTAGTATCATTTATGTATGCAGCATCCTCTGCCTCTTGTGCTAGATTCTCTATATATTTTCTTTTATCATTTCTTGCACTTTTTTTTATTTCTTTGTTAATTGCTCTATATCTTTCTGCTTGTTCTAGTTCAACATTTTTGCCAATCTGTATCAGTTTCTCTTTTATTCTATCTCTCTCCTCTATTTTTAATTTGATGTTTTCTGATATCCATTCCTTATCTGTATTAGTTCGAAATCCCAATATCCTTTCTGATGTGCTTATTAGTATGTCTTTAATCTTAGTCCATTTTCCTTCTATGTTATCTCCTTCTCTTTTTTCGAGTTTATCCCATTTATCCTGTAGAGTTGTTATAAATTTATTTCTAATCTCTTTGTTTTTGAGTTTTTCAATTCTAAACCTCTTCCTATTGTGCACTGTTTGTTTATTTTTAAATATTTTTACTTTCATGGTAGCTGTTAGGAGAAGGTGATATGAATATGCCTCGGCTCCTCATAAAACTCTGACATCCAGGAGTGATTTCCTCCAATTCTTTGATATAAGTACAGGTCTATTTGGTTCTTTGTCTTTCTATCTGGTGCTATTCATGTCCACTTGTGTATTTTTTAATGTTGGAAGAGACTCCCTCCTATTACAAGCTGATTGAACATACAAAAGTCTATAAGTAACTCTCCATTTTCATTTATTTTTCCTTCTGCACACTTTCCCATAACAGTTTCTTTATTAGTATTATCATTTCCAACCTTAGCATTAAAGTCTCCAATTATAAGTTGCATATCTTTTTTATTTGTTGTTTCTATACTTCTCTGTAGGTTCTAAAAATTGTCATGTTATAAAAAATTATCCTTTTCTTCCTGGATCGCATCATTTGTTGGTGCATATATAGCAGTTATTGTGATGTTCTGCTTGCTGGCTTTAAATCTAGCATTTAGTATTCTTTCGGATACTGGGTTCCACTCCATTAGTGCACCATGAGCTTTCTTTGTCATCATTAGTGTAACTCCCTTTGTGTGGTCATTTGTATTTTGGTTCCCAGAGTTTAATTTGATTTTTCCAGTTCCTATCCATCTCGTTTCACTTAATCCCATTATTTCTAGCCTGTATTTTTCTAGAACTCTTGAGACTACGTCTTCCCAGTTTCGAACATGGTTCTAACATTCCAACATCCCAGTCTAAGCTTGTCTTTTGGTAAGGTGTCTGTCACTTTCTTCTGCACCTCTGCTTCCCCAGAAGGGCTTTCACAGAGGTGCCTCGTGTTCATGGCAGTTTGTGTTCTATTTTCCTCATCCAGTATCACATTTTGGAAGGTTTCAGTTTGCATAGCAAAGGTTTTTTTCTGAGACTGGGTTACTAGCTCTGTGCTCAACCCTCCCCATTTATCTGGGCTTGGGACTGGCATGTCAAATTTTCACTAAGCATGGCTGCATTTGTAAAAGTAAGTGGTATATGAATTTTGTTGCTCAGTGTGACCACCACATTTATTGAAGGCTTACAACAAAAGTTATGGGCTATGTTTGGTTGTTAGAGAGTAAGGTTTCCAGTAGTACTTAGTGTGGCTACAGCAGCAATTGGCTGTAGGTTTGTGACATCTTGTCTTCGAGATTATTATTAAAAAAAAAATTTCCTTTATTTCAAATTTCCATCTTCTTATTATTTCTATATAAATTTACCATAGGTCTTAGTAATAGTTTCAAAGTTCACCCGGCAAGTTATAAAAACAGTATATTAGAATAACGTTGTGTACTATTAATATGCTGTCAGTATGCTAATAGATTGCCAACAGAAAGAGAAGCACTTAATTTAAAATATAGGCATTCTTTCCCAAGTGTAAGCTTGTTGTTAACAGGATCACTAGTAACATATTTACTTTGATCAGCAAACTACTATAGTGTGTGTGTGTGTATGTATGTATGCATGTTTGTGTGTGTGTGTGTGTGCATTTATTGTTATTATTATTATGGGCAAATCCAAGGAGTCCTTAGACTCATTGAGAGAGAGGCACTAAACATCACTTCAAGAACTATTCAGCATTTGCACAGTATGCATTGTACTTTGTTTTGAACTCATTCACAGTCATGGCACCCACAGCAGCCTCTGGCAACCTATTCTACTCATTCACCACTCTCCAAGTAAAAAACCTAATTCTAACACCCTTACTAACTCTCACTCAGTTTTCATGGATTGCTCCTAGTTCTTCCACCACCACGACCTATTCTGAAAAATTTCCCATGAATTAATCTTGTAAAAACCCCTCAGTAATTTGAATGTCTCAATCATATCACCCATTTTCTGCCTATCAGCCAGTTTCTGTAACCCACAAAACGTCAACCTGTTCTCGTAAGGTTCATTCCATAGACATGCTACCATTTTGGTCACTCGCCTCTAGATCCTCTCTACTACCTCCCCATCACCAAGAAGCCTTGGCACCTAGATCTGCACACAGTAGTCAAGATGGGGTCTTATCAAGGCTTGATAAAGAGGAACAATAACCTGCTTGTCTCTGCTCGTCAAAGTATTCTTCAGTAACCAAGTGATCTGATGAACTGCTTTAGCCACCTTTGCTATGTGCCCCCTAAACTTTAACTTCCTATCCACATTCCCAAGTCTCTGGCTTCATTAATTTTCTGATGTATGACTCCACCAATGTGGTATATTGCTGATAATCTTTTCACCCCAAAATGCATAACCTTACACTTTGCCACATTAAACTGACATCCATTCTCCTTAGCTCAGTCTGCCAATCTATCCAAATCATCCTGCAAGATTTTGACATCATGTGTGTTCACTATTGTTCTACCCAAGTTTGCATCATCGGCAAATAACTGAACAATTCCTCGCAGATCCTTTCCTATATCATTAATGAACAAATTAAATAGCAGTGGTCCAAGAACAGAACCCTATGGCATGAGACTAGTCACAGGCCTTCTTTTGGGTTCTACTCCTGAATAAACTGCTCTCTGATATCTCTCCATCAACTACCCTCCTATCCATCTCACAACCCTATATCCATCCCCATGTGCTGCAGTTTACTGATAAGAATTCCATGTGATATCCTGTCAAAGGTCTTTGCAAAGTCTAGCAGTATCACTGTAAACCCATTACCCTTATTCAATTCAGCCAGCACTTAATATAAAAAGTGAGCAAGTTACTGAGGCATGATATATATATCATGCCTCAGTAACTTGCTCACTTTTTATATTACAGTTTTAAATATATATATTTGAAACTACTCAAAAGTGAAAAAATATTGAATTCTGTATTCACTGAATTCATTGTTATAATTAATTGAAAAAGTGAATATTATAATGTTTAGTATAAAAGGCTTAAACAATAGTCAAAAACATTTAAATATTTTGTTAGTGAATAAATGCAGATAAGTTTTTCAACAATCATAATAGCAATAGATAGTTAATCAATGGCTGAATAATCCAAAGATTGCAGTAATGATATTATTATTTATTTTATTTTATTATTATTTGTATAGAACACATTCAGAGCCACTGAATTCAAAATCAAACAGATTGAGACCAGGAGTTACATCTGGAGGAACTAGAACAAATAAGCCCACAAGTACATCTGCTGCAACAACAACCAGCAGTGGAAGCAGTTGCAGTGGTAGTACCAGTACTCTTCAGGAGGATCTTCTTAAACTGATCAGTCCAGATTTTTTGGACAGTGATAGTACTAGTGAGGTATGGTTAAACTTTCTGAAAAAAAAAAAAAAAAAAATAGAGATAATCTACAATGATATATCCTGAAAAACTTATTTTTAATTTTTTATTTTTTTCAAGAAGTGCACTTCAAAGCTGTAAGAGAGGCTTCATAAATTTTGAACATTCGCTCACAAGCATCAACTATTTCATTGCATTATTTTTTATATATGTATGCTTCTCATAGAAAGGCTTATATGTTGATTATTAACTAACTTAAGGAATTCACAACGTACATTAGAATATAAATTAAATTATATATATTTAATATATATTTCCAATTTTGGCAACGTCACGTTGCCATCTTCAAAGGAACTTAAAATATAAAGAAACGTGAATGCAGGCACTACACACAGTAAATAGGATGAAGCAAGGAAGCTATTGTTTCTCCTAAAAGTCCTGATGGTGCCCCCCCCCCCCCCCCACCCCAGCAGGCTATGTAGGTATTCTTGGCCGTTGGACTGAAGGTCTCCTGATGTACGTTCACCTTGTGTTTTCAAATATCAAAATGAACACAACGACTACATCCGTTTTAACCAGTATAGCCACTCTGGTCTTGCAGACCATGCTCTGGATACACGCCACAGAATATGGTGGAAGAAAGCCACAATAATACACTGTAGCAAGTTCAAATTTGAAAGACTTTTCTTGGAATCAGCCTCAGCCCTAATAAATGTGCCAAACTCAACAAATATGGTTGCATGAGACTGCCCCAAATTTGGAAGACTTACATCAGGAGACTGTCCGGCCAAGAATACCTACATAGCCCACTAGGGGGCACCATCAGGACTTTTAGGAGAAACAATAGCTTTCTTGCTTCGTCCTCATTTACTGTGTGTAGTGCCTGCGTACACGTGTCTTTATTTTAAGTTCCTTTGAAGATGGCAACGTGACGTTGCCGAAATATTGGAAATATATTATTATTATTATTCCTGACACCTCCAAGGAGTCCGAAGACTCATTGTGGGAGGACACCTACAACTGTCTCAACCACTACACCGAACCTCTACCACGAATCATCTCCATCAACGCCATCTACCTTCACCACAACTGGTATTCTATGTCTGTAAATTGCGTGTGTTCTGAAGAGCTGATTTGTCTGTATGCGGGATGAAAAATCAGAGTTTCTGGGAGAAAAACACCCTGCTATGTATTCATCATTAGTGAAGTGCACAGTCTGGAATATTTAAAGGAGCTATTTATAACTCAAAAAAAAAAAAAAAAAATTATTTTTTTTTGGGGGGGGAGGGATATATTAAAGTTTAATTTAATTTATATTCTAATGTATGTTGTGAATTCCTTAAGTTAATTAATAATCATATATGTATGCTTCTAAGTCAGTGAATGTGACTGATAAATCAGAATATAAACTAATAATGCCAAGAAATTATATTCTTGGTTTAATCTTTTATTCAAGTGTAAGCAAAAAAAAATTGTGCATGAAGTATCTTCCTAACTAGGCTGCTTTATATAAAGAGGCTAATAACTTTACATCAATTGCCTTAGTATCCTATAATGCCAATCTCAACTCTGTCATTTGTCTCTCTGATCCAGAGTAATTTATCAATAAGGTGATGCACCTTTTCACTACTTGTGTATGGAAAATATGACTTCTGCATTACTTCGTTTGGTATCTAGCAATACCTTTCAGTATATAATTCAAAAGAAAGAATCCCCCCCCCCCCACTTCCAAAAAAAATAATTTTTTTTTTTAGTTATAAATAGCTCCTTTAAATATTCCAGGCTGTGCACTTCAATAATGATGAATACATACCATAATGCATTTTCGTATATGTGAAGTAAATCATAGCAGTTTTCAGTTATCAATAGGAGACTGTTATTGGCTTCTGTGATGTGTCCCTAAAACAGTAGTTGTTTTGGAAAATAGGGTTATAAATGGAATTGCTTGTATTGTGAACATTAATATTTTTAACTATTCTGAATGTTAATCTGTTAAATCAATAAATTTTTTTTTTTTTTTTTTTTTGTCTGTACGGTTAGCCTAGTGGCTGTGCACTTCACAACCATATGCCTGGGGAAGGAGTGTCCTAGGTTCGATTCTCGTCGGTAACGTGAAGAGCTGAAGAATCTTCCTCAGCCATGATAAGGCAAGGACTAGATTTTAATTCGGAATTCCCAGTCAGTTCTCTCTTATCCTTTGAAGGAATATGGGAAAGTCTCCTTCAAGTTTTGTGACTCTGACCCTTAAAATGATCCTCCTATTTTTCCATAACTCCATGAATTAGCGTTTCCCATATTTATATAAGTTTCACATCCATATTTATTTAAATCAAGTTGGTTTTTAAGTGCAGCTGGAATTTCGAGGGGAAAAAAAAAATACACCCTTCATTTTTGAACTTGCTGTAATAGTTTTTTGCATGGGTAATATTCAAGGCATGGTCATTTAGATATGATTGTTTGTAGTCATGATTATACTCTTCTTCTGCCAAGCAGATCATGGCTGATCTTCTAGTCTGTCCATAGTAAGTCAACCTGCAGGAACAAGCCCCCCCCCCCCCCCCCCCCACACACACACACCAAGTACCAAGAGAGGAAGGATTTGGGCCCTGAGGAAAGCAGATAAGTGCAACCAATTTTGAAAATGTACTTGAAGATAGTTCAGTTTTTTAATTTTCACTTTTATTTCTGATGTTCCACATGCATAGGGAATAGTGGCTGCATAACTATATAATCTTTATGTAGAGAAGATCAAGGATATGTTTACCTTTCTTTTCACATTTTCTGTTTAACTGACCATAACCATCTAAGATTAGCCCTGCTTACACTTTCCTGAAAGCAAACATTGTTAAATTCTTTCTTCATTTTTAATGTAATGCTATCACTGATACATCTATTCACTTAAGTAATTTTTCTCACATTCAGTCCATTTCTATCCTGCCTCTGAGATCCATAAGTTAATAATAGTTTGAACACTGTCTTGTATAAAACTAGTTTGTGTTTTCACTAATTTCTCTCTTACTCAATATAAATTTATTCAGTAGACTTCCCCATCATACCAGATCAGATTATTCTATTGTCTATTTCCATATTTAATTTGACATCTTCACAAGAAAATTGACCTAAATAGTTTCTAGGTTTTACTTCTCAGAGAGGGTGTTCTCCATCCTGAATGGAAACATCTGTAAGTGTTATCCATTCAGGATGCAGCTCATGTTTTAGTGGTCATGCCCTCATTGCATATGGTATCTTTAAGGCATCAGTTCCTGTTTTTCTAGTTTGTTTTTTAATTTTTTTTTATTGCTGATTTCCTTGCCAAATTCATTATAGCAATTGTTTAATTAGTAAAACAAGGTGTGGTCACCGAAACTGTGATTTCAGCCAGACTGTTCATTTGTACTTTTTAACGGACTCTACTCCACAAGTCCATTCTTCCATAAATCTGACTCTAAGACTTGTACTGCATTTATTTATGGGCATAATATCATCTGAATAGAGTTTAGAGGCTGAAATTAACATCTTCAATTTTGTTATCAGATTTAATTATACTTTCATTCATAGTGTAATACTTATGGATGATGAACAAAAGTAGAGCTAGTGTGCACCCTTGTCTTACACCTGATTTTACATAAAACTCTCTTCCTGTATCTTCTTCAGTTGTCATTGCTGACTTAAATATAGACTATGTATTGTTTAATTTTGCATTCTGTTTACACCATAAAATTATAATATTTTGAATAGCTTTTCTCTGTTACAATACTTCCTTTCAGATCAGGAATACCACTTCTTGCAGTTTCAGAATAGCTGGCACTGCATTAGATAGTGTACTTGATCCGAAACTGTGATTTCAGCCAGACTGTTCATTTGTACTTTTTAACGGACTCTACTCCACAAGTCCATTCTCCCATAAATGCAAAGATGAAAAACATACATATACCTAGTCTGTTAAACATACCCCTTCCCCCGGCATGCATGCATGCACGTGCACACACACACACACACATATCGCTACCAAACATGAGTGTTGGGCATGGACTGATGATTCTGTTTCTCAGTTTGCATGATAACAGTCTGTGAATGCAAAACATCTAGCACTGAAGAAAAGTAAAAATAAATCCAAAAATGAATCATAAGAACATCTGTAGGTGAAATTTTAGGAAGCAGTATCATTCATAAAGTGCTCTGTGACAGTTGACATACTGTCAACTGTCACAGAGCACTTTATGAATGTCACAAAGAAAGATGGATAAAAGCTGCCATGATATCAACTACAACAACTTAATATGTTGTTATGTATAAACATTTCCTCTGTTTAAAGATTTGTTCCATTGCATATGGTATCTTTAAGGCATCAGTTCCAGTTTTATATCTGTTTTTGCATGCACAGTTCTCTATATAAAACTGAAATTGTAAAAAAAAAAAAAAAAAAAAAAAAAAAAAAAAAGTTGGATAAATGACTGTAATGCATGATGCTGACTTAATTAAACCATTGTGGCTATTCTGCCTGGTTTGTGCAAATAGGTAGCATCATGTTTCAGTTAATTAGTCATGCATTTAAATCCTATGGCATACATGGATATTTATGATGTCTTTAGGTGGTAAAAGGATTTCATTATGTGATACCATCACCGTGCTTATTGGAAGTCTAGAGCAGTTTAAAAACATTTCCATGTGGTTTTGAGAGCAGAATTTATGCGTTTACAGTATTAATACTAATGTACTATAGGTTTACAGCCTTTTATGGATGATATTCTCATTTAATAAAAAACGAGAGAGATAGAGAGAAGAAGAAGATAGGTTATACTTCTTGGACATAAGCAGCATTTAAAAAAAGTAAGATATGATATTGCAGATAGTTAGTATTATAATGTTTGATAATTCATACTAATGCTTTCATGTTCACTTTTATCACTATGTTATTTTCAGGAATTGACATCCTCTCACCATGATTCAGAAACTGGATCACAAACTCAGCATTCAACTCCATATTCTTCATTGGAACGAAGTAATGCAGGAGGTGGAATGACAACCATTTCTTCAGATTCCTCCCTTGATACAGGACAACACTCAGATGTGATATTGACAAAAGCCCACCCAGCTCAAGTAATCTGCTCTGAACCATCATCTCCAGCTCCAGTTGAGGCTAGGCTTTCTCGTGATGAAAGGTATGCTGGGTTTGACTGATCTATGTGGCTACTATGAAGAATGTGTCTCTTTGTTGGGTTTATTTTATATCCTCAAAAACATTTGAACTTTTAAAGGTTAATTGCAGACATAATTTTAACAGAAGTTTGTCATTTTCAACTTGTGCAGGAGATGACTGTACAAGTTGTCATCTCCTGCACATCTTTTGACTTTCAGCTGAATATGTGAGGTCGTCACTCTGAAGAGATGGCACTGTATTTGCTTAAGCTTGGGTCAAATACCATCACTGGTTGCATGGTACTAACACAAAGACAAGTGGCATTTTTAGTAGTTACCTGCTATCAAAGAGTGAATTCTGTCACTTTCTTTTTTTTTTTTAATTAAAAAAGCAGTAGCCATAGATATTAATCTTTCTGTAACTATTGGTCAGCATATAAAAAGTAACAAAACTACTTTAAGACAACATTTTATTTAAGAAGTGGCTGGTTATGCCTGTTTTGCTTGCATGGAAATGCCTTTCTCTCTCTCTCTCTCTCTCTCTCTCTCTCTCTCTCTCTCTATATATATATATATATATATATATATATATATATATAATATCAGTTAACTTTGAGTCTTCACCTGCACTCTAGACAGCACTGACGTGATTATAGATCCTTCGTTAAATGTTAATCTTATTTACAGAGCTGAGCCATGTGCTATGATATGGATGAGTTCAATTAAAACTAAAATTAAGAGAATTTTAAAATACAAAAAATTGTAAAATTTCAATAAATAAAATGATTGAATGATATTGTATTATATTAAAGAAGAGAGAGAGAGGAGATAAAGGGCATGCCATTTATGAGGACAAAACTCCAATATCTTGACAATAGACGGTCATTCCGTTTAAGTTTGGACAGTGTAGCACTTTCTTTAAATAACCGCTGAAACCTCAACTGGCACCAATGTAAAAGGTGTGTATTGGATCAGAGGATATTGTGATCACTGTACACTTAATGCTGAGCAAGGGCAGATTTTTCAGGTTTATTGTTGACATTGCAGCTATCTCAAAAGTAATTACAAAGATCCTGAAAATATATAGTTTACTCCCTACATTATTCCTCATCAATAAAATCTCCTCATGGTTACCATCCATGAAAGATAAGTAGTGCCCTCTCTTCTTCCCCTGGTATTTATCAGGTTCAGTGTAAATACTTCTGCTCATACTTTGAACAAACAGGACATATTGTTGGAAATGAGTACAAGAACAACAATCTTGTGTATGTCTAATAATTGTTTAAAAAACAACAATATTTTGTGAATTGTATCTTATGCCCAATAAAAACTATCACTTTGAGTTCACCACTATATTCATCATTGTCATAGTTCAGGTACTTATGAAACAAAGTTTTCATAAGATTCCTTCATATGGATAAGATATGCTGTTACCGGAAAATAGTGATATTTATTGTCATTATTACAAAGTGTGGCCTTCAAAACTAAGTTTCAGTGCAAACAGACACTATTCATTCCCATTCTCATGCTTTCTTTCATGTTAGGTACAGTGGCCTGTCATGGGCAAGTAACTTCTTGGAAATCTAATTAATGCTCTGATTGGAAGTTAATCCTATCTGCCTAGTATATTATGGCTGTCGGTTGAATGCATTCTGCTTTCCAGTTTGCTTGTTTAGCCTCTGTAGCTTAGACAGCATAGATGAAGCCCTTTGGTTGGAAAGACCTACCGTTGGTTGGTTTGTACCCCATCTAGAAATGATAAACTTTTATCAGGGCTTTTCAACTGGAGGAGTTAGCTGGTCTCATACAAAGGTGGCATAGTTTTCCTTCCTGGAAGCATCCCACAACCAGGCAAACCTGCCAATAGAAAATCAGTAATTTTTGGACAAAGAATACCTATAGGCATTGGGCTGATCATCTTATCCTTGAATTGCAGATATGAAATCCAAGGATGCTTGGAAAGTAATGGACTCTTAAGTGCTGGTTAGCACTACTGATGACGATGATGACATTGAGTTTACTTGTTTTATGGGATGAAGCCAACTTTCCTGAAGGAGAAAAAATGCTGTCACTTCCATATGATACCTGCTAACTCATCTTTAGTTGAAAAGCCCTGAAATATCTTTTTCGCATCCTAAACAGGATGGGAAGAATGAAGACGAACTAAATCTTTACAACTAAACAATCTTTCCAACCTAGATACAATAGCAGATCTACCTGTTTGGCCAAAATGTGATAATCCACACTGGCAAGGAATTTAATACATTCCAGAATTCATATTGATGGTCATTACTTAAGTCAGCATCTCCCAAACTATGTTCCGCGGAAAGTGAATAAGTGTTCCATGAAAAATTATCAAAATTAACATGAGCCTGGAATGATTTTAAATGCTGCGACAAGTTCAAACATATTTGAAAATCAGACGGTCCTCACATTGCATGTAGATTGTGCTATTAAGGACAGTGCACGCTGGCCTTGACTCAGCTGCTGGATGACAGCTGCCTACGGCTGTCGACACCTCCGAGCTCAAGTGAAGTACGGAAGTATCTATTCTAGGAAACGTGTGGTCGTAAGCAAGGCCAATGCAATGCTCTGTGGCCCGGCACACCTGTAGTGTGTGCTGTTGCATTTTTGCGATGCGACACAGGCTGCTGCAGCGATAGTGTGTGTGTGCTTAGCTTTACACTGAATATAAGACTGACGATACTCTACTATAACCAAGGTGTTCCATTAAAAGTTCAGGATTTGTGAAGTGTTCCATCATAGGAAAAGTTTGAGAAACCCTGACTTAAGTGATGAGTCTCCAAGTAGTGAAGAAGCTGGTTGTTGATAACCTTCTTCATCACTTGTGGGAACATTGGGATGGTAGTTAAATGGCTGACTTTTGTCTCCCTTTTTAGGTATAGATTTGATTAAGGCCCTTATGTGCTGTTGAACGGGTGTTAATTCTGGGGCACACGTTTTGAGGACAAATGGTGGAATGCCATTTGGACCAGGAGCCGTATTAGTATGAAGATTAATCAGGGTTTCCCTGATGTTCTGCAGAGGCGTGCAGTAGACTGCTGAAGCAGCCAATTGATGTTTTGTTAGAAATAATAGTTTGCTCTTTGTATGTGGTGGTCGTGGAACAGATCATTCAGGTTAGAATTAAGGCTGCTAGTGTTGTGATGTACACGTTTTAATTTATTTATATTTGTTTATTTCATGAATGACTGTTTTTGCAATTTTTTGTTTTACGTTTGTTTTGTTTGCTGAGAAAGTTTTTTTGTTCCACAGTGTTATCAAAATCATTTATGGTGAGTTCAAAGGGAATGGATGTGCAATATATGATCTGCCCAAATAGGAGCTGCCATCTCACCTCTCCTCCCTAATTCCACTCTCACCTCCACATGGTGAACCCTGGAAACCAATCAGAGTGGGAAGTAGTTAAGTACTCAGGAGGAAGAGAAAAGGGAGACTAGGCTAAGTTTTGGAGGTCTTAAGGTGGCAGCCTCACCACTAGACTGGACTGCAGATGGCTGGTAACCAAGTTAAATATTTTCTTATTCTAGAGTCTCAGGATAGAAGAAATTGAAGTCATTTGTAAAAACAAAGGCTAAAAAATTAAAATAAACAAGAATGTCTGGAATGTTACTAGCTGGAAAGTTGGAAGTATTCAACACAAATAACAAGTAGAAGTATCAGATCAGCAGTAATAGTAAAACTAAAGGAAACAACAGAATGGTTCAGATGAAACAGATAATTACATCTATATTTACAGTGGAGTCAAAAATGAAGTGCAAAAGCAGAAATAATAATTTTTATTTATAAATCAACTTTTTTAAACAAGTCGCACATTATAAATACTGTAGCTAGAGAATTCTGGATCTAAAATTACAAATAAACCAAAATGATCTCTATTAATGATAAGAGATTTCAGTTTGTACAAATATAGGAACAAGTGAAGCCACATGTAGAAATGAATATAGAGTTGGAGATTTTTCTATATATAATAAATTAAAAATTATTAACGACTTTTTCAGGCATAAAGATATAAATTCACTTGTAAAACAAGAGACCTAAAAAGTATAATAGAATATATAATTGCTAATAAGAAAACAGCTAATAAGCAAAAGGTATTCAGAGGTGCAGAAATAGAATTGTATCATATCTATTATAAGAAGGAAAATTGAACCCCTGTCCCCCTTCCCAAGATGGTTTAAAATTAACCAAAGCAAAGAAAAACCCTAGAATCTTTTACAGTTCAGCTCTTGGATAACAAAATTATTCATTATATATATTTACAAAGAATAAATTAAAAAGGAGCAAATAAACAGAAATGATAATATAGAAGTAAAATGGAATAATTTGAAAATCCCATTTAAGTATAGAAACAAAATATCTTGGATAAGAAGTAAAGAAAAGTGGAATAAGAAACTGGGATGAGAACATTCTAGCAATAATTAAGGATGAGAAAGAAGCATATAAACAGTGGCTTTTGCTTTCACACTTACTTTGTGTTTGCTTACTTTGTACTTCCACACACTCAGTGTAGAAGCACAAGGTAACTATAAAATTATTGGAAGCAGAAATTGATTAAAAAAAAAAAAAAAACAGAATAGAGAAATATTGGATAACATCATAGCAAAATGAAAGAGATCTTATATCAAAGAGGCTAAATGCATACAAAATTTTAAGAAACATGAGTAAGGAGGTAAAAGAATAAGTTCAACTTGAACTAATCAAAGAGAAAATCTGGCAAGATAGTATTGAAATAATATTGCAGTTTTTTTTTTTTTTTTTTTGTTTAATATGCTTGTGTGATGGATTGAGTTACTACAATTCAAGAGAACCATGTATATTTCCCCATGTACATCGCTGGCCTGGTTGGCCGAGTGGTTAGCGTATCCGCTCTCCAGCCAAAACAGCTGTGGGTTCGAATCCCACCGTGGACATGGATATTTGTGATTGTCTGTGGAAATACCAGTTGTAGTGATGGGTGGTAGATGGCGTTGGTGTAGTTGCAGTTAGTGGATTGAGTGGTGGAGACTGAGAGTTGTAGAGCAGGTGCCCTCCCTCGATGAGGCTTTGAACTCCCTGGAGGGGTAACATAATAATAATAATATTTGTATTAAAGTAGATATTTCTAGATATTGTTGGTATGGTGCCAATGCATAGAATAGTAACAACCAAGATATCTTGGTTGCTACTAAGTATTTTGAGAGCAAGTGCCAGTTGAATGGAAAGAGCAAAATGTGATAGTGATGATGTCACTATTCACAGAGGTCTGTGACATGTTAATGTCAATGATTAGAAGGAAATAGCATGCATATTTGAGAGCGAGACATACATGAGACAAAGCATTAAACTGAAAGACTGGCAAGAGATTAGTAGAGCTGAGATGATGAAATAGCAAGGTCAGAAAGATCATATGAATAAATGAGAGAAAGAGTAAGGAGAAAAAAAATTTTTTATAGTGATTCTCTAATAAGTGGAATACTTAATCAAAGCATGACTAAATCTTCTTTCTGAAAGAATATTGGAAGAAGCGAAAAAGAAGAGTGAGATTGTCTAGTGACATTCTAAGATAGAAGTAAACTGCCTTGGGGTGCCCATTGTCCACCTCCTCTATGAGGAGGAGGACAATGATTACAAATAGAATTTGTAAACATAGACTGGCTTTCATGGAAGAACTCCAATAATGTTGATGGGCTACACTTAAATAGATTCAGAGTTAAGTGTCGAGAGAGAGAGCATTTTTCACTGAGTGTGTGAAAGCACAAAGTCAGGAAAAAAGCTATTAGGTGGGTACAAAGTGAGTGTTGTGTGAGAATGACCAAAATATGTGGAATTTAGTCTCTTAAGCAACAATATCAATATGGATAGTCAATGCAAAGTGTAAAGAGGATGTCTGAGGTGGGGGGGGGGGGTGTTACTTTATGTGTACTAATAGTCAAAGTATCACTAATAAGAGGGATGAATTTTTCTGTTGGTTAGTGCAACCTCGCCAAAAGGTATATACATTAGACTTGGCTGGCAGCAGATGATGTAGTTGCAAGGAGAGAATGTAAAGGATTTAGTATTTTTCAAGAAGGTTAGAGAAAATTGATGATAGCAGACAAATTGCAGCCAAAAACAGGAGATAGGCATGTGGATGGCACTTCATTTTAGGCAATCTTGTGGGATATTGAAGCAAATGCCAACCTCGTTGGCCAAGTGGTTAGTGTATCTGCTCTCCAGCCAAAAGGCTGTGGGTTTGAATCCTGCTGTGGGCATTGATGTTTGTGATTGTCTGAAAATACTAGTGGTGGTGAATGGCAGTAGATGGCAATGGTGTGGTTGGCGAATTGAGTGTTGGAGACAGAGTTGTAGAGTAGGTGCCCTCCCTTGATGAGTTTTTGGACTTCCCAGAGGTGTCATGTAATAATAATAATAAGGACAAAATGTATAGTTGGTTGTGGTTGCTATCCAGGGTGCTACAGATAATATGGAAGGTATGCATTATCAAATTCACACAATGAGTGCAAGTCAAGTAATTAGTATGGGGGGACTTCAGCTACCATGACACAGATTGGAAGGAGGAAAGATTGTATGGCAGGAAGGAACTTTGATATGAGAGTATGGGATCTGGTTGCAGGATCAGATGTGTCCATAATCATCATCACACTGCCTCTGATTTGAAGAGTGAACATGTGATCTTGGCTTCAGGAGACAAACTAAAGCAATGCCATGGCATAAGAATATACAAGAGAAGGATGTTAACAGTGCATGGGAGATAGTCAAGGAGTATCTGAAGGAAGCAATATCAGACTTACGCCCCAGGGCAGTAGTATAAATCAGGTAGGAGTTAATGGGTGCTTAATATAATTAAGCAGGAGCAACAAAAAAGAAATTGTGAAGATTATATAAGGAGAAATGATCCACACACCCGCAATCATAGTCAAGAAAGGGAAAACGTCAGGGTAAGGAAGCCAAATTAGATTATGAAAAGCAATTAGCTGAGAAAACCAAAGGAAATCTCAAAGGGTTTTTTGTTATGTGGCAAGAAAAGGAAGAAGCTGATAAAATAGTTATCCCAAAATCATTAGCTTAATCAATTTGATGAGGGTTGAAGTTCAGAATGCATACTGTTAAGGTTGCCAAAGTAGCTCATGAGATAACTTGGGTTATTGAAGAACACACTAACAAACGTAAATGAGAAAGTTTCCTTTCTGTTTATAAGTAGGAGTGATAACTTCCATATCTCTGCTTATTATTGTGTTCTATGAGGCCTTAATATGCTCATATCTGAATTACCATGCTCAGGTCTGGTTATCTGAGTTTCTTCAGAATGAGAATCCGGAGTCAAGTGATTAAGATGATGTATGGTCTATGGAATGTTCTCATGATAATAGATTGAGGATTTCAGTGGCGGCCGGTGAAAATTTTAAGTGGGGGTGCTGCATATACAAAATAAAAAAATAATATTAAATTTAAAAAAAAATTATTTTTTCCCTAATCAGTAACCAATTTATTAATAAATAAATTTACATATTAAAAATATTTCACCCCCACCATGAACAAACACCAATAATAAAAGTTTCATATGGAATGTTCTCATGATAATAGATTGAGGATTTTAAGTGGGGGTGCTGCATATACAAAATAAAAAATAAAATATATTGGCGAGGCTAGCTGCAATTGGCGCGATAATTCTCACACTGCGTTAGGTCGCAGTGCATTTGTTTCATGTAATGATAATTGAAAAAATATAATTCTTTTCATATTTTCAACAGTGACACTCGTCATAATTCAGTCTTGTGTCTATAATAAATAAATAATTATATGTTATTTTAACAAATTAAAATAAGATTTACAAAAAATAGTTCACCCTCACCACAAACACGCACATTTCGTATCTCGCAAAAATAATGTGCGAAAGCATACGATGCACTGCCCAAAGGAGCATTGTCGGAATCGCTTGTAACATGCAATGAGAAGCACAAACGAATATCGGCGAGGCTAGCTGCAATTGGCCTAACGTGATAATTCTGACACTGCGTTAGATCGCAGTGCATTGGTTGTTAGTGCTTTGTGTGGCAGTAATTCAGAGGAGATACAATAGGTATGTGGTTAATTTAAGTTTCCCGCAGTGAATCTTTGGTATCCATGGCTATAATAATAAATTGAAACTGATATAATGCTGACTATCAGCTATACAGTGGAAGAAATAATAATAGAAAAAATCCACCAAGCAATACAGTAAGGTAAATCAGGGAAATCCCCTTGAGAAGATAATAAATATAGAACTCATTAAATATGCATAGTCAAGTGACTAGTAAAATTATATGACAGTATCTGGCAACAAGGAAAACTACCAGAAAGTTGGAATAATGTTGTCATTCTACTGTATAAAAAAAAAAAGCAATAAGTGTAACTGAAACTTATAAAGAAATAAGCCTTCTAAATACTGGTTATAAGCTATACACAAAAAGAGTAACTTCAAAACACAAATGATGTGTAGAAGATAAACTTTGTGAAGAATAAAAATGTCTTCCAAAAAGGATGATCATGTATTGACCCAACTTTTATATTAAAAATTGTAATGGAAAAGTATTGTAAATTCAGCTTAGAAACACACACATAGCATTTATAAATTACCCAAAAACATTTCACAAAAATTCATAAGTAAAAAACTGTGGATCACACTCAAGAAGTTAAACATTCTAGATCACTTGCTCTTAGAAATAATTAAATGTTCAAAACAAATAGCTGTAAGAATCGATGAAAAATTTAAAGAATGGTATCAATGATGACTGTTGTCACTAGTCTTATTTTTATATCTGTGTAGATGAAATAATAAAAACAAAATTGAAGAAAAGAATAGTTCTGTCATGCAGTTTTAAATGCTATTTAAAACTGCATGACAGAACTATACTTAATTCCCTTTTGTTTGCAGATGACCAAATATACATAACAAGAAGTGAAGGTAAATTCCAGCGATCAGTATTCTTAAACACAATTGCTCAAAATATTTGGAATGCAAATATCAGCAGACAGTAATCATGGCTTTTAAAACTGTCTCCAACAAGAAGTAAAATCATTATTGAAAACAAAATGCTGAAAGAAATTAACTACTTCAAATATCTCGGATGCACAATGATATACAAAAGAAGCTAATATTGATACCAAAATTTCAGGCTTAAAGGTGACAGAAGTGATCAATATTTTCACACCTAACCATGTTCAAAAGGGTACAACAATAAAAGTTTATGAAGTTCTGGCAAGACCTTCTCTAATAATGTATGGGAGTGAATTATGCACCAGAAAAACTGCAGAAGGAAAAATATTGAAACTGGAAAAATGAAAGCCACACAAAGAGTAGGCTATACATATTCTCAGGGACAAAAAAGAAGAAGAAAAAAAAGATGGAATGAGGCCTGTGCAGTCAACTCAACCTAAATTCCAAATGGATGATAGTGATAACTTACATGAACAAGTGTTAGGGAAGAGTAAAAGACCAGGGGCATTTGTGTGGGTTAAATGATTAGTAGGCATGCCTCCTACACATAGAGCACTCTTGTCCATTCCATTTCCTTGACAGTTCTCTTTCATACCACTATACTTGTACTGCCTCCAGGTGTATTCTGGCAGAATAAGTTGCAGTTGGACTGCTTCCTAGCAAGTTGGGAGGCCTCCTGATGCATTTGTTGTTGTTATGTTCCATTGAGTTGTTTTCGACTCCTGGTGAGACATACATTCTCCATTCAGATCTGTCCCTGGCCATATCTTTCAGAATTTCCAAGCGCATTCCAGTTGCTTCTTTAACTCCATTCACCCATCTAATTCTTGGTCTTCCTCTTCTCCTGCTTCCATCAACTTTAGCACGCATCATCATCTTCTCCATGCTGTCATTTGCTCGCATAATATGTCCGAAGTATGACAATTTTTGCTTGATGATCATAGCTTCGAGGGAGCAATCTGACTTTATTCTGTCTATCACTGATTTATTGGTTTGCTTTACAGTCCATGGTATTCTTAGTAAGCATCTCCAAACCCATAAATCAAATGCATCTATCTTCCTTCTTTCACATCCATACAATACCACAGGGAATACCATTGCTTTCACAATTCTGATTTTTGTTGCAAGGCTGATATCTTTAAAGCTCTTGCTTAAATTTGTCATTGCTTTCTTTCCGAGTAATAATAATCTTCTAACTTCTTCAGTACGATAATCATCTTGATCAATTCGGGATCCTAGGAGCACAAAATTGTTAACTACTTCCATTTTCTCCCCATCTACTTCAGAATCATTAAGTTCACGTGTTGCCATAACTTTTGTCTTTTTAGCACTTTCTTCTTTAACTTTCATAATAAGTTCCTCCAAATCTTCTTTGCATTCTGCTAGCAAGATGGTATCATCTGCATACCTCAAATTATTAATATTTCTTCCACCAATTTTAATTTCAACTGAAGACTCCTCCAGCCCTGCCATTCTTAAAATGTATTTGCTGTACAAGTTAAACAGGTACTGAGATAAAATACATCCTTGTCGCACCCTTTTACCTATTGTGAAATACTCAGTTTCTCCAAGATCTGTTCGGACAGTAGCTTCTTGTTTATAATAAAGATTCCTCAGAAGGCTAATGAAATGCTCTGGTACTTCCATTGTTCTTAACACATTCCACAGTTTCACATGATCTACAGAGTCAAAAGCCTTGCTATGGTCAAGGAAACAAAGGTAGACATTCTTTTGATATTCCTGTGCTCTTTCTATTGTTTCCTTGACTATAGCAAGGCTTTTGACTCTGTAGATCATGTGGAATGTGCAGAGGAACAAGAGATTTGATCTCTTGTTCCTCTGCCTTTTTGAAATCCTGCCTGTTCATGTGGCATTTCTCTTTTCATGAATGGTTCCAGTCTTTTCTGAATGATCTTAAATAAGACTTTACTTGCATGAGAAATCAGTGCTACAGTTCTGTAATTTTCACACTCTCTTGCATTGCTTTTCTTCAATAAAGGAAACTGATTTTTTCCATTTCCTAGGCCATTTAGTTGTGATCCAAATTCACTGACATAGAGCTGTTAAAATTTTAACTGCCACTTCTCCCAGAGCTTTGAGCAGCTCAATAGGTATTCCATCTCCTCCTGGTGCCTTCTTACTTGATAGCTGTTGCAGTGCCCACCTCACTTCACTCTTCAGTAGTACTGGAGAGTGAAGTGAGGTGGGTACTGCATGTGTATAATCCTGCTCTTCAAATTTTTCAGTAATTTTGGTGTACTTTCTGTACTGTCCTTATTTCAAAGAAAGATGTTTTTCCATCTTTCTTTGAGTCTGCAGCTTCTGTAAGATATCCTTTGTGTTTACTTTTCAATATTGTCAGCTTGGTACTAAACTTTCCTGTTAGCTCGCTGATCTTTTTAAAAAGATCTCTTCTTTTTCCTTTCTTGTTTTGGTCTTGTATTTGTTGGCATTCCTGGTTAAAGTATTTTCCCTTGTCTCTTCTGGCTTGTCGTCGAAACTCTGCATTCAAATGCCGTACTTCCTGCAAATTTCCTGTGGCCTTCATTTTCCTCCTTTCCTGAGCAGTTTTGATGGCATCTTCTGACAGCCATTTAAACTTTTTCTTACAAACTGTTGGAATATTCTTCTTTGCTTCTGTTTTAATTATATCTTTAATCTCTTCCCATAGTTCATCTGTTTCTTTTTCACACAAATTGAATGTGTTGAATTTGTTATGTATACTAATATTGTATTCAGCTGGTACATTTTCAAGATCATATCTGATCGACATTTGTGTTGTTTTCAGTTTCCGTAATTTCACATGTATCGTAGCCACTAATAACTCATGGTCTGTTCCACAGTCTGCACCTGAAAAGTCTTGACAGACTGAATTAAACTTCTCCATCTTCCTTGTCCAAGTATATAGTCAATTTGATTTCTGTATTGTTCATCAGGTGATATCTTCTTTTGTGTTGTTTAAAGCAGGTGTTAGTAACAAACAAAGAATTCTCTGCACAAAACTCAACTAGTCTCTTCCCTGCAGTGTTACAAATACCTAAACTAAAACGACCTGTTATTCCTTGTTCCTCAGTCTCTCCTACTTTTGCATTCCAATCTACGATAAGTAGCCATAAATCGCGCTTTGGTGTTGCATCTATCACTTCTTGTAACTTGCCGTAAAATTTTACAGTGTCTTCTAGTGCCTCTGTAGTTGGTGCATAAACCTCAATGATGGTCATATTCATTGGATGTCCACTCACTCTGAGAGAAATGATTCTGTCACTCACTGGATTATAACCTAATATATACCTAGCCATCTTTTTTCTGAGTAAGAAAGATACTCCATTTTTATGGCTTGTCTCATGTCCTGAGTAATACACCATATAGTCCCTTGACTGAAAATGGCCCATTCCTGTCCATCCAAGTTCACTTATTCCCAATATATCCAGCTTCTTGTGCTCCATTTCCATCTTTATTATTTCTAGCTTACCTTGGTTCATACTTCTAACATTCAAAGTTCCAATCCTGTGGTTTCTTGTGAAACAGGGAGCCTCCCTTTTCCAACCAGCAACAACATCCACGATCAAGCTTCCTTCCTTCCGGATTTGACCTAGACATAATCATAAAAACTAGTTCTACTTGTGGAAGCCCTCTGTTCTTTGTCAGTTGCATGTTGGATGACTTCAGGCCAAGGGGTCTTACCATCCAGCACCATATCGTACTTTCTCATTTTTGTCATATTCATAGAATGTTCTTGGCAAGGTACAGAGGTGGTTTGCCATTGCCTTCCTCTGGAATATTTTTCGACTTTCCAGTCTAGATCCTCACTGTTCTGTGAAAACGGGGGCACCTCTGGAAGGATGTGACTTCGCCATGCAGTATGGTCTTGGTAAAGAAGAGGTTAAGTCTCCATATTAGAGATGTATTGTGCATATCTTTACCCTGGATTAATTCCCAATAAAGAAATTATCCCTTACCATCTCCTGATGCGTTACCTTCACATTATATCAGTGTATGTGTATTTTATTTGTAAATATGGCTGGGCTATGGGGAGCCCCCCCCCCCCGAGCTGGACTAGGACATCTTGCTCCTAGTGCCGTGAAAACATTATTTATGCTTTGGTTAATTCTTTGCCTATTTTATCATATGCACAGGTTCTATAATGTATTCATAGTGATATATTATATTGTAAGGGACTTAAGGTAACTTACTTTGGGTAAATGGGAGTATTAAGAGTAGATTCTCAGAACAGATACCTGATCCGAACCTTTATAAAGCACCATTGGAAAGATTTTCAAGTTTGTCCAAGAATCATGAACTTGTTGCTATATTCTGATGAAGGAATGGACTAAAATATGTGTCAGTTTATTAATATGTTAGAGGAAAATTTATCCATGAGAACCACATCTGCATTTGGGGCCAGAGGCTACTGGAGTTTTCATCTTAAGCACTGAATGTTTATAATTTGTGCAGCATGATGTATATATAACTGCATCCTTAAAACATAATTATGTATTTTGCTGTGTGACCAGTATTGCAATTATGCTTTTGGGTTCCAGTATCAATTGATAGTTGTTTCTTGTGAGCTATTAAAATCCTGCTCAGAGCTCAGATTTATTTATTATTATTAAGAGAGACCTCCTGGGAGTCAGAGACTCATTGAATTCAAGCAGTGTGAATGAATTCTCTTGAATTCATTCACACTGCTTGCACCCAACATCCAAAGGTAATCCATTCCAATCACGCACCACCCTCTGAGAGAAAAATCTAGCCCTCACAGCCTTCTTGGTGACCTTCATTCTCAGTTTCCAAGGATTCCCTCTCATCCTTTCCCCACCCTCCATCAATTGAAATCCTGTATGATCCTTTTAGAAGTTTGTAAGTCTCAACCATATTACCCCTCTTTCTCCTGTTTGCTAGTGTCTGCAGTCTACAAATTTTCAATCTGTCTTTATAATCAGCATTCCACAATCCTGATATCATTTTTAACACTCTCCTTTGTACTTTCTCCAATATATCAGAATCACAACAGAAACTAGGAGATGAGACCTGTGCACAATAGTCCAAGTGAGGTCTTATCAAGGCCTTGTAAAGAGGCAAAATAACAACTTTATCTTTACACGTGAACATTCGTTTCAGCATTGCAATTATCTTTTGAGTTGTATTTGCAATCTTTGCCACATGGCCCTTGAACTTCAACTTCCCATCTATTAATACTCCAAGATCCCTAGCCTGATCAGTTTTTCTAGCCTTATCCCACCAATATTATACGACATTGGATATCTAATCATGCCGAAGTGAATAACTTCACATTTACTGACATTGAACCGACACCTGTTTTCCCATGCTAACAGTTCCAGCCTATTCAAATCATTCTGCAAAGACTGCATATCAGCAGCATTCCTGATTACCTTTCCTATCTTTGCATCATCAGCAAATAGCTGTATGTCGCTTGTCAAATCCTTCCCAATATCATTAATGTACAGATTGAATATCAGTTAACCAAGCACTGATCCTTGTGGTACATCACTTGTTACTTTAAACTTTGCAGACTCAGATCCCCCGTATACCACTTTCTGATATCTGTCAGTCAGTCATCCTCTTATCCATGATAATATTGTATAACCCAAACCCATTTTTTCCAATTTATGCAACAGTCTACCATGCTATATTCTGTCAAAAGCCTTAGCAAAATCCAAAAGTATCATGGTGTATCCATTCCCCTTGTCTAGTTCCATGGTAACATTGTTATAGAATGTGAGTAAGTTGTTAATGACCTTCTCTTAGTAAACCCATGTTGTTCATTGCAAAGTAGAGATTCACTGTCAACCCATTTCTGAATGCGGCCCTAACCAATTTTTCCAAAATCTTCATCACCACTCCTGAGATACTAATTGGTTGATAGTTGGATACATCAGTCTTTGCACCACCCTTGTGCAATGGAATTATCATACATTCCTTCCATTCCTGAGGAATCTTCCCTGTTCTGAGACTCATATTAAACATCCTGGTCAAAGGAATGGCCAGTTCAGCTGAACACTCTTTTAGCACATGTGCTGATATTCCACCAGTTCCTATTGCTGAATTCTTATTCAGTTTGTGCAACAGCTCTAATACCTCGGCCTCGCACACCTGCGTTTCTTCATCTAGTGAAGAGATAACAGTGAGCTCAATGTTGCGTTCACAGGTTGATAGCTTTTAATGAAATAGGCACTCATTAACTGAACAACTTCTTCTGCATCTGTAACCCTCATATATCATCTGGATTTAGAGTTATTCTTTCATTCTTTCTTTTACTTGTAGCATAGAATTCTTGTGGGATGTCTTTAGCATGCAGAGCCAGTTTATTTTATTATTTATTTATATAATTATTATTTAATATTAATTAATATTTTTTTATATTATATTTATTAAAACCAAAAAAAAAACAAACAACCTTGGCATGCTTTAGTTGTGCTTATCCTCCGTACCTGTCATGACATGTTTTCACATCCACCAAAATATAGATATGAAGCATACTGAATGAGTTTGAAGATGCGTGGATAAGAAGGAGAAGCTATTGATTAAGTGTGAAGGATTATCACACTTCCATTAAGAGGTGTGATAATTTTTCAAACACTCAGAACACTTAATTTAACTAACTCAATTTCACTGTTTTTCTGAGAGCCAGTGCTGCTGATCAGCACGAAACATACAGTTCCTTATACTATATGCAGTGTAACTGTAATTTCAAATGTAGAAAGTTTTCTCACTTGATTATAAATTAAATCAAGCTTGTCAAGAAATTAATTCTTGTTTAATCTTTTATCCATATTTGGTCAGCAAAATAAAGTTGGCATATGAAGTATCTTCATGACTAGGCCACTTGTGTATAAAGACTAATAACTTCACATTAATTGCTTTAGTATCCCAAAACATAGCGCACACATCTTTTTAGATGTGTATAATGTTATGCATTTTGGGAAGTCACTACCCCGACTGGTCTTTGCCTTTACAGAGGTTTCATCATTTAGCCTCAATGTACAAATAGCATAGTTGGGAAGATACTTCACACAGAAACGTTGTTTGGTTACACTTGTATAAAGGATTGAACAAGAATATAATTTCTTGCAACTTTAGTTGAATGTAATTTTAAATAGAAATGGTAGCATGATTGTATACAATATATTTCTAATCCTTTTTTTATTTATTTATTATTTTTTTTTTTTATAGTGTGATAATGGCTGGATAAAATAAGAGAAACATCCATGCTGAATTTTTATTTTTTAAAATCTTTTTGTGTGTGTGTAGGGGGGGGGGGGAGCATAAGCATTGATGGGTCAAGAAAATAGGTGCAATCCTTTGCTGCGCATAAAGCTTGCCTTTGTATCAACCTGAAAAGCAAATTTCAGAAACTTTTTTTTTCGATAATATTCCTTAACTGCACTCTGATCCACTTTGTTCCTTGAAGTGGTTAAAGCCTTTTATACTTCAGGGATTGCTAGAAAAAAAATAAATTACATATATTCCTTTTACCTTTTTCATATTAATTACTGTTATAACTATTACAAATATTACAGATTGTCACCTAGAGCTACATCCAGCCAGACAGTAAGCAAGTTAAAAGGGAAAAGTCCACCACCACCGCCACCACCACCTCCACCTTTGTCACATTCTATGATTCCTTTACCAGAAGGAAGAGACATTGATTGGACAAGTTTGGTGGATACAGCTACTAAAGCAATGGAGAGTAAGTAGATTTCAATTTAATTTATGCAAACATAAAATGTTTTTATAGCTTTTTTTTAATTGCTTTATTTTAGCAGCTCAGTCTAACTGTTGTGTTGATGTAGCAAATGACAGGATAACTGCCTTCACCAGCAAGCATCTGGTTTGAATTATATCATGAGCATGGACATTTTGTGAATGTCTTTTTAGTAGTAGCAGATTAATTTTTTTTGAAACTGTGAGATCCACCCCCTCTGCTTACTGAGGACCTGAAGTGGTTGGAAAAAGTTCAAATTTTTTTTCTTTTTCCTACCAACTTTTTTTAGGTATTTTCTTTAGCCCACCTATACCATTAATACTATTGTTTGACTAATGTATAATGTTAATAGCCTTCTATGAATGGGATTTACATAAAATCATTTAGGTGCTAGTGATAGACACACTGGAAGCATTTTTTCTCGTATACTTTTTATAACAAAATATCATGGATTGGAACCTCATTATTGATCTTAAATACCCATGTAGTTCTGTTGTGCCCTCCCCCCATTCCACACAATACAAGTGTGCTATATCATCATCACAAACCATGGGCTTACTGCCCGTTGGTGTCCGAAGCCTCCTTTACTATCTTCTTCCACCTTTCTTTGTCCAATGCACTGTGTCACAATTTCTGTAAACCCATTCCACACCAGTCCTTTATATCATCCATCCATTCTCTGTATGGTATACCTCTTCTGTTTACACCATTCATAATACCAAACATGAATGTTTGGTATTATGTATCTCTTCGTTTCTGATGATGAGATTTTTTTCTTTTTAATTTCAGTTTGATGTTGGCAATCACTAAACTATGATCTGAATCTATATCCATTCCTTGAAAAGTTCGACACTGCTGTACTGATGTTATCCATCTTCTTTTAATCGTAATCATATCATATCAATCATGTTCTTGGTTTTCCCATCATTTGATCACCACATCCATTTTCTACACTCCTCTTGCTGGAATCTTGTGTTACAGATCATCATTTCGTGGTCCCCAGCAAATTCTAACATTTTTTCCCCTCGGTCATTTCTTTCTACAAAACAATATTTTCCCATGACGTTGTCCCAACCATCATTTTCTATTCCAACTTTGGCATTCCTATCTCCTTCAATAATTAGTACATCTTGCTTTGGTATTGTTTCTATTGTCTCTGTCGGATCTTTGTAACATAAATCAATATCCTCATCTGTACTGTCAAATGTGGGTGCATATATCTGGACTATTGGTATATTAAATGGTTTTGAAATCTTGCTGCTATGATTTGTTCATTGACTAGTTTGTAGACTAACAGTGCCTTTCTAGCTTTTGTTTTGTTAAGAAGGAAACCAACTCCTGCTTCATGCTTGGTGTCATGCCCTGACCATATGACTTTGCATCTATTTATCTCTCCTGATGATGTCCATCGCATCTCTGCCAGTTCTATTATATCACGCCAATATCTTTTCATTTCCTCGCGAAGTAGTTCTAGTTTTCCTGACAACCAAAGTGTCTGTATATTCCATGTTCCTACTGATAATAGTTCTGCAGGCTCATGTTTTTAGTATACTTCTCATAATAAAAATATCATGGATGGGAGTTGAACCTTGTTATTGATCTTAAATACCCATATAGTTCTGTTGTGCCTCCCCCCACCCCATTCCCTACAATGTAAGTGTGCTGTATCCTAGTGTGCAAATATTTTTCTTTTAAATTGATGTACTATATCCTCCCTGGCTTTTTTTTATATTATATTTTATTTAATATTATAGATGATATATAAGGCAGCAGAGAAAATGAATTTGAATATACATTGTACAGTAGTTCCTTTTTAGTGGAATGTTGTGTGCTTTTATTGCTTGATTCTTGAGCACATTAACAGGTGAGATTTGGCAACGGAATAGGGAAAGTCCATTTTTTTTTTTCTTTGAATGGTTTATGAACTGAGGTCACAGCACTATGAGAATGAGAGCAGATACCCTAATACCTCCTTAGATATTAGTCAGTGAGAATGAATTTTGCAAGTTCGGTGTTTGATAAGAATTTGACTTATTTTGATCATTGTGTGGGTTTCAGTGTCATTGTTCCAATTACCATCACAGACTTCATTATTGCTGCCTACTGTTCAGAGGAATTACAGTAAGAATAATTAAAGTTATGAACTTTATAACTCTCTTTTGATAAGGCATATCTGTATTTAATTATTTCTGTAGCAGTGATTTCAGATCTTCCCCTCTGTTCTTTTAATTTCTATCTACTAGTTTTGTGACTGATAATTGTAATTCTTCTAATGATAACTTACATACATAGTACTTATGTTTTTAACTCGAAGAATTGCACTGCAGCTTTGGGATTGTCTGTCCCAATATAGCTAACACTATTACTTAATAGAAGATGTGGTAATTGCCTGTCTAGTTCATTAACCACTAGAAGCTTGGTGCTGTTCATTACAAACAAACAAAAGAAAGTGGTAGTCAGATTATTAACAGCATCACTTAGCCAACCAGCCATTCAAGTCTTTAGTCAAAGTTTTAATTGTATCATAACACGTAAAGAAATTTTGAATATTGCCATCCTGAAAGTGATGATAGGACATGGCATTCATCAGTTTCTAATGCAGTCACAACAACATGTGCCTAATGTTTTAAAAAACAGCAAAGCCTCTCAGAAGTAGTTTCATTGGCAATGAACACCACTAACAAATTTAAAAAAAAAAAAAAAAATGGAGGAATAAGAAAATAGTTATTACGGGAGCTAATAATGGACATGTTACTATATCAGTGAACGCTTCAAACTATTTAAAAAAAAGGCTTTCTGAATTAAGTTATAAAAAAATGGCTGCCTTAAATAAATAACATGCAAGTTATTTCCACACCATCTCTGTATATATGGATTGTGTAAAAATCCACAAAAATAATACAACTCTTATCTATTGAGGGCAGATGACCCCTGTATGTGTGATCAATGTATAATCATCTTACCATACATATGTTCTGGAGGAGTACTTACACTTCACTGAAATGAATGCAGTTTTTTTTTTTTTTTTTCAAGTCCATTTATACTTGGATAACTCGCACAAAATTTTTTAAATTTTTACTAAGAATTAACACATTTCAGCATAAATGCTATTTATTTGTAGATACAACATGGCTCTGATTTTTTTTTTAAAAAAAATAAATGCTTATCTGTAGCCTTTGAAATGGCACAGCGTGACTATGACCAACCATATTTCCACTTTTCATATTTCTTTCTTGACAAAATTATTCTACCATTTCTGGGATTATCTCTAATCTTGTCCTTGCACCCTATCATTTTCTCTTGCACACATTTATTATTCTGAAGTTCCTGTAGTGAGTAGGTGCTGCAGAATTCAAACACATAAAGCATTCCTACATTCTTTTAAAAAAATATTTTTAATGTATTTATAAATTTAAAATCATTGGTGATATATAACATCAAAGAAACGGAGCTGACTCTTTGCAGCAGTAGTTTAAATATGAAAATTTTATATTTTGTTTTATGTGTTGAATCTTATATATATAGAGGACAACTTAGCTGCATGCAACATAAAAGAATCTACCGTGGTTATTCATTCACAAGGCACACTCAAAAGGAATTAACGATTGATTATGCTGATATTTGGAAACCACCCACTATATCACTGAACAATAGCTAACCTGTGCCAATTCCCATTCTCCACATGGTTTCTGTTTCTACTTATATTGTAACGGTCCTTGTAATGTTATAGTTCATGTTATCCTTTTATTGTATTTTTTCTTTGTTTGTCCTAACCAGAAGAAGCAACAAGTATCTATGGCAAAATTAGTCAGTTTTTCTCTTTATAATTGATTTTTATTGCCAAAAGTTTACATAATCATCATAATACCATCTTCATGAAGCATGATTTCATTATTATTATTGTATGGGCACCTCCATGGATTCCAAAGACATCGTGGAAGACCCAATTTATACACACAATCTATTATACCTCTCCTTAAACCCATTGTCTGTTAAGCGCTAACAACTGATTCTGGCAATCCATTCCACTCATTCAAAACTCTCCAAGTGAAAAATCTAGTCCTTGCACCCTTATTAACTAAACTTTTACTCAACTTATAGGTATCATCTCTTGTTTTGCCCCCCTCTAGCTACGTGTTGAAAAAATTCCCCTCCATCAATCCTATAAAATCCTTTAAGTATATAATGAGTAAATGTTTCTATCATATCATCTCTTTTTCACCAATCAACCAACCTCTGCAGTCTACACACACACACACCCTCAGTGTATTCTCATGGGGAATGTTCCACAGATCACTTGCCTCTGAATCCTTTCCACGACTTTCTTATCCCAAGAAACCCAGAAGATCGGACCTGAGCACAGTAATCCATATGCAGACAGGAAGAGGAAGTTGTTATTCCTCTTATAAAGAGGAATAACTTCCTTATTTCTACTTGTTAGTGTGTTCTTCAATAGCCAAGTAATTTTATGAGCTACCTTAGCAATATGTGCTCCAAACTTCAACTCTTCTACTACCACTCTTAAATCCCTAACTTTCTTCTCTTTCCTGGAATTCAGTTCCATCAGTGTTGTACATAGCTTGTAATATGTTTCTCTCAATAGCATCACTTTACATTTCTTCACATTAAACTGATACCCATTATCTTTTGCCCATACTGACAGCCTATTTAAATTGTCTTGCAAGCTCTCCACATTGCCTTGATTCACTATTACTCTAATTTTCTATTATCAGCAAACAATTGAATATTTCCATTCAGGTTACTTCTTATATACAAATTAAAGTCCTAGGATTGAACTTTGTGGCACACCACTAGTCACCTGTTTTAGTGTAGATTTTGCTCCTCCATATACAACTTTTTGATATCTGTCCAGCAGTCATCCTCTTATCCACATAACCAGTGTCATATCCATCCCAATTTGTTCTATTTTGTGTAACAGAGTTCCATGTGGTATTGGTCAAATGCCTTTGTGCAAAATCAGCAGTATCATCATGTAGCCATTTCCCTTATTAAACTCAGCAGTCACTCCATTACTAAGGTATGACCAACTTTTCATAAAGCCACGTTGCCCCTCATAGTGTGTCATATTTCTATCCAACTATTCCTGAATTCTCTTTTGAAAAATTTTTCCAAGTACTTTTACCACCATTCCTGTGATATTGATTGGTTTATAATTTGCTTCTGTAGTCTTTTGAACCTCTCTTATGCAAGGGAATATTGTGCTCTTTCCACTCTACACCAAAGCTAAGACTTTAAAACCAATCAAATCTCACAGCTTTATTCACATTGAGATCAATTGAAATATATATTGATCTTTAATTGACCATGATTTATAAACATCTAATACCAACATAAAACGTTTGCCGATGGGGCTGTCCGGCTTCTTCGGGGCTTATAATGGTAAGAGAAAAAACTCAAAGTGGCTAGTACAGAGAAAATGGAGTAACACTATTGTATAAATTAAACATTAAAACAGAACGTGTAACAATACATGCATGGAGCGTGTTGTGTTAGTCACTGTTATGAGAGCACGTTCTGTAGTTTTGAGCGAAATTAAATCCTGGCAGACTGAGTGATCTTATTAAGGTTTTCCATATGTCAGCTATTATCATTCCCTGGTTTCTGTTAAGATTTTCTCCAGAACGGAGGACTATGGCTTCTTTGAAATTTCTACAGTGGAAATCTTCTTCTAGGTAAGGCATGGAGCTGCTATCCCAATCAATGGTATGGTTAGTAATCGTGAAATGATGGGCTAGACCTAAGTTGTCTGTTGTGTTGTTATTGACATCTCCTATATGTTCTTTTTTTTTGGGGGGGGGGGGGATTTCGAGGCTTCTCCTATATAGTGTCCTATACATGGTTTAAACTATATAGTGTCCTATATAGTTTAGACCACAAACACATGGGATGTTGTACACTCCAGCGTGTTTGAAAAAAGGATTAATGTCTTTTGGCGATCTTAAAACATGACGGACAATCTTGACTGGTTTGAACGCAACTCTGATTTTGAAAGGTTTAAAAAGTTTTGCAATCTTCTTGGACACTATACCTGCATAAGGAATAACCTGTATTGAGTGATGGTAGGGGTTCTATGAAGAATCTTGTTGATTAGATTCTTTGGATAGCCATTTTTTATTAATGTCTCTGATATATGAGTAATTTCATCACAGAGTTCCTTTTCTTCTGAGATGAGAAGCTGAGCTTCTGGGAAATATGGTGAGTTGACTTGAAATGAAGGTAGCATCCAGTGTGTGTTGGTTTGCGGTAGACTGTTAGTTTGATATATCCATCTGCTAGTTTCTTGATTAGGAGATCCAAAAATGGTAGTGAATTGTATTTTTTGATGAAAAGAATTAATTTTGGTTAAAAAGTCTAAAAGAGCTGTTTTTGTGTCCCTGCAAATTATGAAGACATTGTCTACATACCTCCACCACACTAAAGGTTTTGGGTCTAATTTTGAGAGGATGTCTGCTTCTAGCTTTTTCCATGAACAGATCTGGACAAGGCGGTGAAAGGGGACTGCCCATAGTTAAGCCATTTAGTTGCTCGTATAACATTTCGTTCTATTTGAAATAATTAGATTTAAGGCAGTGATGAAAAGGTGAGCCGTATCTTCAGTGAAGAGATTGTATAGGATACTGATAACTACTTCTACTGGGATGTTGGTAAATAAAGATACCATGTCTAAGCTAGTGAGAATGTCTGTCTTTAAAATCGAGATGTTTTTGAATTCTTAATGTAAGTGTCAGATTTTCTGATATGTCCTTTTAGGAGGCTGGAGAGGTGTTTGGACAATAAATATGTGGGAGCATTTCTTTCATCAATGATTGGGTGTAGTGGAACTCCACTTTTGTGGACTTTCGGGGCTCCATACATTCGTGGCGTTAATGGGTGTAGTGACTTCAGATTCTGTTTGCAAATCTGTGGACCAACTAGCCATGTTCCGTAATAAGTTGTTAGTGTCCTTGTGATTTTTCCATGTTGGGTTCGACTCTAATATGTGATACGTTGATGGGTCTGATAGTAATTCTGCAATCTTGGCTATGTAGTCCTTAGTGTTTAAAATGACCGTGGCATTAGTTTGTCTGCTTTTAAGATAGTTATTTGTTTATCCTTTTTCAAGTTTGAGAGAGCTCTTTTTTCTTGGGGTGTTATGTTTAGGTTAGGTGTCTTTGAAGTTGAAAGGATAATAGCACTTTTTAATCTCAGATCATTTGCCATTGTTTCTGGAAAGGATGAGAGTGCTTTCTCTATGTTACTGATGATGCCGACCTTAGGAATACGATCTGGGGCGATGGCGAAATTGAATCCTTTCTTAAGTATTTCAGTTTCTGTTTGTGTTAATATATGGTCTGAAAGGTTAAAAATCACTTTTTCATCAGGGAGACTTGGTCCGGAGTTGTAATACTTTTCATATAGTGTGTTGAATTTTTTGATTTGAGTTTTTTTTACTAATTAGAAAAGATTTGTTGAAACTGTTATAAATCATCTTATCTAGAAGTGTCCATAAGTTGTTCTCTATGTTATTAGAAATAACTTCAAAAAGTCGGAAGCACGAAAGATCTATTCTGTTAAATTCGACTCTTACTATCTTCTATGACTACTAACATCCTTCCCTTGCAGAGTTTTATGCCAGTGCACAGCTTTGTGCTTCTGCCAGAGCTTGTAATAATCACCTGCCTTGTAATTCCACATATACTCCTTCCTGATAGAATATTCCTCATTTTTTACAGTCTCCCAAGTCAAGACCACATGTCACTATCCCCAATCCGAGGCACTGTAGCCACCTTAGTTATGGATCACTCTTCTGATCCTGTGACCAGGTCCGATACTCTGGCCCCCTCTATCACATGCTGCCCCAAGTAATTATCTCTCAGTAGGTGTATAAATTTCATTTTCCTCCTGCCATGTAATCTCTCTTCTTTCTAGTCTGTATCTCCATAGTTGAAGTGCCTCATAATAATCACTCGACTTGCACTTGTACTAATTTGCTGATGCATGTCTTCCAGATCCTTCCTGGAACTCCCTGCCCTATAGCAGCAAACAGCCATCTTATTGGCCATGATCTCACACCAGACTACTTCAAATGAACTGTCACCCTCCTGCCTATCTCCTTTTCTTTTTGGACACAATTCATCATCAGTAGTAGTATCCCCTCCCCACAGCCTATCTTCCCTGAAAATACTAAACTGCACATTCTATCCCTGTAATCGCTGTTAGCCAAGTCTTGTTAATTGCCTATAACTACTGGTGAGGTTGCACTAACTAATGCCAAAAATTCTTCCATGTTCTTGATACTTCTGGCATTATTATATATACTGAATTAGCTTTGCATTAGGAACCCCACCACCACAATTTACATATCTCAGCGAGATAATGAAGTACCACAATATCAGCATCACATGCTGTTACTATAAATGGGCACACCTATCCTCTGCATGTAATCAGTAAACGTTGCCAGTAATGGGGAAATGTGGTGAGTTGACTGTGGGCAGATGGTTGAGGCCCGGAGGGAAGGTGCCAGTATTTCGGAAATGGCCACACTTGTTGGTTACTCCCATACTGTTGTATCAAGGGTGTACCAGGAAAGGATTAACCATGAATATTGATTAGTATTAGTAATACTAACATTGATTAGCCACACATGGTTGATCCTTGAGGTGAGTGTCAGTTGTCATGATTGGTATCTCAGCAAGGACATACAACATTCACACAGCTCACCCACCAGTACAACAGCAGGACAGTTCAACTCATTTCCACATGCACTGTACCTTGCTTCGCGAGGTTCCTCAGCCAGAGACCAACAAGGGTACCCACGATGGCAGCCAGTCATCACAAACAACGCCTTGCATGGGCCAAGGAACATTGGCAATGGACCCTTGACAGATGGAAGAGGGTCTTCTGGAGTGAAGTACTACTTCTTTTGCACCATGCTAATATCCAGGTTTGCATTTGGCATAAACAGGATGAAGCCCTATCCCCCAGTTGCACAACTGGGGTTCAACAGGCTGGTGGAGGTAGAGTTATGGTCTTGGGAGCTTTTTCCTGGCCCACCCTAGGTCCGTTAGTTATCATCCCACAAACACTGAATGGTGAATGCTACAGGGACCTGTTAGCCAACCATCTCCATCCATATCTGCAGGAGGTCTATCCTGACCACAGTGCTATATTTCAACAGGACAACACTTGTCCTTGTACAACTAGAGTGGTTGAAGGAACATGACAATGAATTTGCCTCATTGCCTTGGTCTCTAAAACTCTATTGACTGTAACCCAATTGAACATGTGTGGGATATGCTAGAATGAGGTGTCAGAACTGATGATCCTCCACCATGGAATGAGTGTTAAATGACATAGTTGCTGCAGCATATACCAGCCGAGTTTTGCATGGAGGATGGGAGGATGTTTCAACACCTTGTGGAATCTGTTCCTAAGGACTGTGAGTACACGACTGCATTATTAGGTGGTTGTTCTTGATGGAAAGCTAATTCATTGTAGAAACTGCAGCATCCCTTTGGGAGGAATGTTGAGTTATGCATGAAGGATGTTCAACTCCTTGTGGAATCTGTTCCTAGGTATATGCGATCTGTGATTACAAGGTGGGCCAACAGGTTATTAGGTGGTTGTTCCTAATGCAAAGCTAACTCATTGTAGAAACTGCAGCATGCCTTTGGGCCCCTAGCCAGCTTTACTTTTTTGAATTAACTATCCTATTCAATATTTTGGCTTGAGAGACTATATGACCACTTGTTTGTCATACTCGCATTCACTCACTCACCTCACACACTTGCTACCTCCACACACACATTCACATGCATCCACCCTGATTGTTAAGTTTTCCTGAATTTGTACTTCAGCATGCTTGGTGAACGTCATCTCTATCATAGCTTGGCAGGAGACTTAAAATTTTTACCTTTTTGCTCTTCATTTTGGCTTCGTCCAATAACGCCTTCATCCTCCCTCACAGAATACCTCGTGCTTCTCAGATTGTTAGTGCCAACCAAGACAGTTAGTTCTTTTACCTTACCTTTTTTTGCATCTGGATGACATGACTAATATATAATATTTATACATACATAATACATGACTAATAAAAAAAAATACTTGCATAATTTTGCATGTACAGTCTATTATATTAGTGTTATATGTTGAATAATTGTTGAATGGCTCTTTGTTGAATAACTATTGAATAAATTATTTTCAGAAATGATCATTATATTTATATGTAATTGTTTTAAGGCAATTTGGTCTGTAATCATTTTGTGTGCAGAGAGAGCGCTGACCTCTTTGATGTCTGCATTGTGATGGTGATATGATTAGATTAAAAGTGAACACATCTGTATTTTTAAAAGCAATTTTGGGGTATGGATGTTATCTAATGGTTAATATACATGTTCTGAGGGGATGGGGGAGAAAAAAGTGTTAAATGATTGTTCTCATACACATGACTGGATTGAGTTTCAAATAAATGCCACTGAGTTATCAACATGAGGGTGTGGATTGTTGATGCTGCTCATTAGTAAATGCAATTTGTATATGAACAGTTTATTCACTATAGTGTTGAAATAGTATTTCCAATAGAGAACTTGTGATAACATTGCTATTGCATTATAATAGCATTTGCCATACGAGCAGTAATGTGTTTATAATTTATCACTTCTTTGTTGTGCCTACATAGCCATGTGGGATTGGCACTTACCTCTATAGCGTTGCTTCCAGAAGAAACACTATTTCAGGTTCAGAACTTTTTCTAGGCCTTTGTTCTTTGGCAAGTAGGAATAACTCCTATTTTTTCACCCTGCAACTCAAAAATGTCAACTGAGGAACTCGCACAAATTTAGACAATAATATATATCTGTTAGGAGTAGGATGGTGGCAGTGATCTGCTATACTCTCACTCCATACATGTGAAATATTTGATAGGCTCAGCTATAATGATGGCTAACAGTGGAGTCAGCTGACAATTTTCCAAAAGGTTAGAGCCAAAAAGAGTTCTGTCTACTCCTGTGGAATTAAAAAGAAACATTTAAAGGAATTTATATTATTTATTCAATATTTTAATTTTTTTAAAAAACTTGAATTGTAGGTTTGTATTGACATCACTGCAATGAACCTTGGTCACAGAATGCAGTAGAATTAAAAATGCAGCATGCTGTATCTTGACATGTTTATCATAAAGTATATTGTGTAAATAAGTGTTGAGCTATGTGATAATTTATTCACCAGTGAGTGGTTTGTTTCATATGATTATGAATTATTTATTTGAGTGGAGTTCTTCAACATGGCATATATATGTTCAGTAATTTTATTATTTTGACTGTTAATTAAAATAATTCAAAACCATTCATTATTATGTTTCACCAAAACAAAAATGATGATGCTTTAGTTATTTTTTTGTGAGTTTAAGTAAGTACATATGAGATGTATACTGTGTAAGACTGGCGTGTTTTTCATTTCATTATATCAAATTCACAATATTTTCAGGTATTCCAAACAGCAAATCAACATGGCTAGATAATGATAGGGAGCCCACAGAACAAAATAGCAGGTAATAGACTTTTGATTTGTTTTTCTTTAATACAACAAGAATGCTCATCAGTTTCTCTTTATGTGTGCATCATATCATAAATAAAGCATTAGCTTTATTTTTATGATTTTCGATCTTAATTTAAGAACTGAAAGTTTACTGTGTGCAGTAAAATGGATCATGAGAATTACAGTGGCTAGTCAAAATATAATAGCAGCGAGAGGTCACTGTAATTGTATATATCTTGATTAGCTAATATGATGGGTCAAATAATTAACAATATTTACTTAACTATCATGCTAATATTTTTTGGGTCACTTAAAAGCAAGATATGAACACATATGTTGGCACACAAAAGAAAAGACAATTATAGCCTGGGTATCCTGCGGTTCTAATTGGTGCAATCTTCAGTCATGCTATGGCAATATTGAATGTTGGGATGAAGGTCTGCCAGATTTTTCGCAGTTTAGGGAAGCTTCTTTATATTGATTTATTAATTATTGAGAGGAAGTAAATTCTCCACCATCCAACGAGGTTAGCAAAATTCAGTTATTTTCTTGATAACTTAAACAAATAAGTGAATACTTACAGAACACTGATACTATAATGGGCTTCTCCAATTTGCACTGGCTGCTCTGATTCATTGTGGGAGACCCAAATCATCAACACAATATCTGTTATACTTCCACTAATCACTAGCAGACAAAGCACTCACAACTCACTCAGGCAACCTAGTCTATTCATTTACCACTCTCCAAGCAAAAAAATCTAGTCCTCACACAGTTGCTAAGCACACTCTTACACAACTTCCAGGGATGATCTCTTGTCCTAAAACTTCCAGCCAAGTGCTGAAACATTTCCCATGCATCAATCCTATAAATAAATTAAATGTTTCTATCATACTCCCATTTTGCACCTATCAACCAACATCTGTAATCCACAAACTCAATCTATTCTCATAGAAAACATTCCATAGACCACTCACCATCTTGGTCACTCTCCTCTGGATCCTCTCCCCCACTTCATCATTCCCATGAAACTCACCTGATCAGATGTGGCAGTATCAGCAACGGCTTTATAAAGAGGAATGATAACTCCCTTATCTCTGCTTGTTAGTATGTTCTTCATTAACCAAGTTATCCTATGAGCTATCCTGTCTAGTTGAACAATATGTCCTCTAAACTGCAACTCTCTTTATACTACTACCAAATTCCTGGCTTCATCAGTTTCCTGGAGTACAGTTCTCTCAAACACAGCTTGTGATATTTGTATCTCAAAATACATAAGTTTCCACATTAAATTGGCATCCATTATGTTTTGTCCATACTGAGCCTTTAAATCATTTAAATAATTCTGCAAGCTCTCTACATTGCCTTAACTATTACCCTACTCAACTTTGCATCATAAGCAAACAACTGAATATCTCCCTTCAGATTATTTCCTATGTCATTTATGTACAAAATAAACAGCAGCTCAAAGACAACTGCAATGAGCAATCCAAGTATAGGAGCTCTGCAGCACACCACTAGTCATCTGCCTTCTCCTGGATTCTTCTCTTCATATACTACTTTTTGGTATCTTTTTATATTGATCCCATATATAAGAGAACAAGGGACCGATACCTTGTTCGGTACCTACTTCAAAGGATGATTGAAGTAGGGTATGATTAGGAAAGAAATTTATTGATGTGTTTTTGAAGGGTTGCAATTGTTTGTGAATAATTCATGAGGAAGGCTGTTTGAGAGGACAGAGGCGGACTGAATAAAAGAGGAAGAATAGAAGCAGGTTCAGTGTGTTTGGTTTGCAGTTGCACAGTAAAGGTATGCTGGGCAGCTACTGCTCTTGTATTAACTGGTGTAACAAAAAGTGGAGGAATGATGGTTGCTGATTCACTGGAGCAATAACTAAGAAAGCACCTATAGAACAATTGTAGTGATGAAACACTGTGCTTCTGAGATAGAGGTGGAAGTAACTTTGTAAGAAATCATCTATGAGCGTAATTGCTTGCCTGCCTCTGGATAGTGTCAAGGATTTTTAAGGGAGGTTTTAGGTTCACCACTGCAAACATGTGAGCAATATTCTAAACATGGGCAGATTTGGGATTTATATGTGGTTAGGAGTTGGTTTTATGCAAAATAGGCTCTTGAACGAAAGAGAATGCTAAGTTTCATGGATGCTATTGATGTAATGTGTTCATGCCAGGAAAGACTGGAGGTAAACGTTAGTCCAAGTAAGGAAATCTGATCTTGTCTGATGATTTGCATATTGATAAGGGTAGGTGAGCTGGAATTGCTTTTGCACGAGAAAAGACAAGACCGTGTTGTCTGGTGGCATTGAACATGACAAGGTTGTCCTTACTTGGTTTGAAAGGTAGTACGTAAATCAATGTTTTAAGCACTAGTTGTAGGTGATCTTGTGGCCTGGTATGTCAGAGTACTGCATGGTTTGTCAAATGAGTGGAGAGTACTATTATCTTCAAAGCTGTGTATAGGCAAAGTGGTTATTGTGAGTAGGTCATTTATGTAAAGGACAAAGAGAGTAGGTGATAGTACAGAGCCATATGACACTCCAGCATTGGTGGTGAAGCTTTGAACAGCTATGTAACATGATGTGCAGAGAACGATCTGAAGCACCCAGATAAAAGCTTTGGAAATGTCAAGAGTGAAAGCACGAGTTTCTCCAAACCTTTCTGTGGTATGTGTCCAATGGTAGGTTATGTAAGCTACAAGGTCAGCTGTGGATCTTGAATGGCAGAATCAGTGCTGGTGGTTGCTGATTAATTGGTGAGCCTCTAAGTAGTGGAGGGAGTTGGCTATTAATGACTTTCTCCATTATTTTGGATAGGACAGTAGGGTTGGTAGTTTAACTGCAGACTTTTTTTTTTTTTTTTTTTTTTTTGAAATAGGATGAATATGAGATTGTGGCATGCATTGGAATAAGTACCAAATAAGTATAATGAATCATACTGATGACAATATAGGATTTGTTAGCTCTGGAACACAATGTGTAACAACAATTGGAGATATGCCATCAGAACCAGACGATTTTCGTATCCAAGTTATTTAGCAATTTTCTGATGTTATTTTTGTGATGAATTTCCTACCATACTGGAATCCAAGCATTAGATTGGCATCTAGTGCTTGGATTCCAGTATAGTAGGAGGTGATCTCCCTGGTCATCTATGCAAGAGTTTTTGACTTTGCCAAAGGAATACCACATCAAAAACTATTACATAAGTTGGAGCAGATGGGAATGGATATGAGGCTGGTAGCATGGATAAGGGGATGGCTAATAGACAGACATCAGAGGGTAGTGTATAGTGGAGTGGAATCAAGGCGAATGAGGGTGACTATTGGAATGCCCCATGGTTCTGTACCAGGACCACTACTCTTGAATTTGTACATTAAAGATATAGCAGAAGATTTGAAGAGGGAAGGGGATATTCAGTTATTTGCCAATTATTCAAAACTAGGGAGGACAATAGCTGATAAAGGTAATGTAGATATTTTACATCATCAAATTCCTGCCATGTACCCTCAAGGGATGTACAGGATATGACAGTACTACATGAAAAAATTACATCATTACTAACTTCCTATCTATAATTTTCCTCCAAATCAGTCTGTTACTTGTCAAGACTCCAACATTATCAGATCTTATATTTCTATCGTCTAAGGCACTTTGTACCATATCAATCCACCTATATCTTTGTCTTCCTCTGGGACGTTTTCTTGCCAACCTGGCAGAGAACACTTGTTTTGCTAATCTTTCCTCTCCCATTCTATTTAAGTGACCATACCACCTGAGATTAGCTCTGCTAACGCATTCCTGGATGCTGACAATGTCAAATTCTTTCCTAATATCCTCATTTTTAATGTGATATTGCCATTGATGCCACCTGTTCACGCCTCTAATCTTTCTCAGGACTCTCATATCTGCGGTCTCTAGTAGTCTTTGGTCAAGTGTTTTACTTCTGACCCAGCTCTCAGATCCATAAGTTAAAACTGGTTTGAACACTGTCTTGTATACAGCTAATTTAGTGTTGCGACTAATTTCTCTCTTATTCCATATGAATTTATTCAATTGACTTCCTACCATACCAGCTTTGCTGATTCTGTTGTCTATTTCTATATTTAATTTACCATCTTCAGTAAAAATCGTGCCCAAGTAGCTGAAATGTTTTACTTGTTCCACAGGTTCTCCATTCACAACACAGTTGACATTTTTAATGATTCTACTTATTTTCATTGTCTTTGTCTTTTTATTGCTGACCTTCATACCATATCTATTACAACAGCTATTCAATTTAGTCAGAGAATCTTGCACTTGTAGCGGATTTATTTAGAAGTATAACATCATCCACATAAAGCAAAGAGCTGACATTAACATCTTCAATTTTGATATCAGGTTTAATACCACTTTCCTTCATAATGTGATCCATATAGATAATGAATAACAGAGGGGATAATGTACATCCTTGTCTCACACCAGATTTAACATTAAACCATCTTCCTGTACTTCCTTCAATTCTAACTGCTGACTTACAACTCAAATAAAGACTAAGTATTGCTTGATATAATGCCCCATTTTATGATATTTTACAGGATGATTTAAATAAATTGGCAGTGTGGACAATGACAATGGTTGTCAATTCAATGTTGAAAAATGTAAGGAAATACATTTCTGGATGAAAAGATTACCCACTTTGTTATCATATTGATGATACTAGTTTACAGGAAATTGATGATACTAGGGATATGGATCTGCGGGTGATGGCAGATAGAGAATTGAAATTCAGAGGACATATTGCTAGGGTTGGCAAAATAGATGAGAGGATTACGTGAATGCTGAAGAACATTGACAAGTAAAAATGGGGGGTTATTATTCCTCTTTATAAGGCTATGATTCAGTTGCATGTTGAATACTGTGCACAGATGATTCTGAGATGAATCACCAAGTTGGTGACAGGTGTATGGAATGTTCTTTATGAGGATATAGTGAGGGTGTGTGTGTGGGTTGCAGAGTTTAGCTGACAGGCAGAAGAGAGGGGATATGATAGAAATTTATAAGTTACTAAAGGAATTCTACAAGACTGACAAGAAATTTTTCAATACATGGAGAGCAGGGGTAAAAACAAGGCATCACACTTGGAAGTTGTCTAAGAGTCTGGCTAGTAAGGGTGTGCAGAATAGGTTCTTTGGAGAGTGGTGAAAATGAGTTGAGTGGATTGCCAGAAGTAGTTGTGAGTGCTCCAATAGTGAATAGGTTTAAGGAGATATATGATAGGGATTGTGTTAAATGGATAGAGTGTGTCTCCTGCAATGAGTCCTTTGACTCCATGGAGTGCCGATATAAATAATAATGTTTATGGTCAAGTCGTATGATCTTGTAACTAGATCTAATGATCTCATATCCTGAATCCCTTCCACCATATTCTGCTTATTATGTCTCTCTCTCTGTAACTGTATAAATTCCATTTTGTTTCTGCTATTTGCTCTTTCCTCCTTCCAATCTGTCTCTGAAGTTGCAATTCTCCATAATAATTATTTGACTTAACCATGCATTAGTACTAAACCACTGATGCATGTCTTCCATATCATACCTTGCACACACCCCTAGCTTATAGCCACAGTCAATTTTATATTTCTCGTCCTGTTAGTTCATCTCATAGAAGATTGACTCAAAAGAACTGCCTGACTCCTACTATTGTTGGTGACAATTCATCTGCTATCATCAGCAGTACCCCACCCCTTGTCCTGTCTACTATATCCTCCCTGAATATACTAAATCCATCACATTATATCCCTATAACTACATCATCTGCTCTTACCCAAGATACGAGGGTGGTCTGAAAAGTTCTCAGCCTAATAATGAAAAAACAAATTTATAATTTCAAAATTATTTTTATTTTTCAACATAATCTCCCTTAAGATAAATACATTTATTCCAGCGATGCTCCAGCGCCATTATCCCATCCCTATAGTGGCTCTCAGTAAGATTTGCAAAATACCCCTTCCTCTACAACTGCAATCACCTTTGATTCAAGAAAAACGCTGACCAGTGAGGAATAGTTTTAGTTTTGGGAAGAGATGGAAGTCAGAGGGAGCCAAATCTGGGGAATAGGGTGGATGTTCCAACAATTGATAGTGCAGATCCCTTAATTTTCCCATTGCCAAAACCCCTTTGTGGGCAGGTGCATTATCCTCATGAAAGATGATTTTTTTCTTCTGCAAACCAGATATTTTCTCACAATTTTTTTTATCTAGTCTGGTTAAAATATCGGAATAATATTCCCCAGTTATTGTTTTATCCTTTTCAAGATAAATAATAAACAAAATGCCTTTAGCATCCCAAAACACCGATGCCATGACCTTTCCTGTTGATGGAACCAATTCTGTTTTCTTTGGCGCTGAACAACCGACTTCTGTCCACTGTTGGATTTTGGATTCTGGTGTGTAATCATTAATCCAAATCTCATCAATAGTAATAAATTGATGCACAAAACGAGTTTTATTCTTGTTAAAACTCCAAGCACTGTTCAGAGATTTTTATGTGAGTGCGTTTTTTAATCTGCCATGAGCAAGTGCAGCACCCATCTTTTGCAAAACCTATAGTCTCAGCAATTTCGTGCACTTTGACTCGCCGGTCACCCAATACCATATTGTGCACTTGTTAATGATTTCCAGTGTTGTTACACTTTTGGATGTCCTTCACGTAGATCATCTTCAAGGCTGGTACGGCAGCAACGTTTAAACTCAGCAGTCCATTTGTTAATTGTCAAAAAAAAAAAAGGAGAAGACTGCCCATAAACTTTTTATGAACTTCGAATAAATTTCTTTTGCCGTTAAATCTTCTTTTACAAAGAATTTTATAACCGCACGATACTCGATTTTATTCATTTCAAGGGATACAGACAGCTGTATAAAACAAACTACTTGATAGAAAAACTTGCAATTTCACATGGATGCTTATGACAGATGTACCAACTTAGAAAAAAAAAAAAATCTTGATGATAGTGTTGCCATCTATGGTCAAGGCCAAGAACTTTTCAGACCACATTTTTAGAATTATCTGGTAAGCAGATTAATGTCTTATCTGTGTAGTGTTGATAGAAGTTAAGGCTCAGTAAATCTTAGGGTAGTACAACGGTACAGTCGACGACAACGACAAATAATAAACAAAATATATATATATAAATAATATATATAATCTTACAATGCGACAGCCAACATATATTTTAACAATGACTAAAACGTTATTTTACACCGGCAACATTAAAGCCCGTACTAGACCAAGTTGTGAATGTGGTAAATTACATCAAGTGAAGACCTTTAAAAGCATGCCTTTTTAAAAAAAAAAAAAAAAAAATTCACATCTATTGCAAATATTGCATAATTTGGTGTGTAATTAGTCAATGCACTTCTCAAACATGACTCCAAATACTTGAATGTTAATGTGGTACGATATTTTGACTTAATAATGTTCGTGAAAATGTCGAACCAAAACAAGCATAAATTTTCTTAAAAATTTTCTTAAGTTGGGATACTTGCATTCCGGTAAATATTTCCAAAATCTCTCTCTTCGTGTGCCCTTGCTTTGACGTAAATATTATTTCTTCTTCTATGATAACAGTATGCATATCAAAAATAGAGGAAAGGTTTTCTGCTATTATTTCTGGCTTTATGTTGGTATCAAATAGAAAATTCATGAAGAGAATTACATTCTCGAGTTTCTTGAAATCCTGAAAACAGTTGTCATATTCTGCAATTACTTTTCAAATTTCATCAATATATTTATTTCTGTTGAAATTAGCAAAAGCAGAACTACTTATCGGTACACAATAAATAACGGAAAAAACTCACGTAGAAAGATTATTTATTAGTATAATTTTCGCCTGTGTGTCACAGGCATTTTCAGAACATTAAGCTCAAAATTAAACACTAACTGACAATTCCAAAAAAGCGCCACCTAAGTAGCTGGTGTAAGATAACTAAAAAGGTCAATAACTTTCCTAAAAAAATAAATAAATAAATAAATAAATAAAAATAACTAAAAACCTTTTTAGTTATCTTACACCAGCTACTTAGGTGGTGCTTTTTGGAATTGTCAGTTAGTGTTTAATTTTGAGCTTAATGTACTGAAGATGCCTGTGACACACAGGCGAAAATTATACTAATAAATAATCTTTCTACGTGAGTTTTTTTCCGTTATTTATTGTGTACCGATATGTCTACTCACGGTTTACCTCTTTTAAAACTCAGAACTACTTAATTGTGTGGTCATATTCAGAAAATTACATAAATTGTTATTTTCAAGCTTCACTATCAGTTGATTCAATTTTTCTTTAAAAGCATTGATAGAACTAATCATATCAAAAATTGTTTTTCTGGTTATGTCAGTCAAAAAAGCTAAATCCAATAGCCAAATATCATCTTTTAACTGTTTGCATTCATTACCCCTATCGGCAAGAAATTGTTTAATTTTTTTAAAATTAAATTGCTAAATCTTTGAAGAAATTTTCCCCGACTTAACAACCTGACATCAGTATGCATAAGCAGCTCATAAGGTCCATCATTATTACTTTCTTCCATTTGCAACTTAACAAGGTGCCTTTGCAGAGTTTTTTCCCAAATTGAATTGGAAATCTTGAAAGTTATGTTCATAATTTTTTTCATATTTAAAACTTTAGCACACAGCACTTGTTGATGTATAATACAATGATACTGTAAGAAATTAGGAAAATCTTCATCATGCCTACATAGCGTGATAAAAACATTGCAACGACCTGTTAAAGCTGGTGCTCTGTCTGTGGTAATTGACAATAGTTTATAAAGAGGCAGTTGAATGGTCTTGCTGTAACTCTTAAAACTGGTAAATATATCTTCACTCCGTGTTTGCCCCTTTAACAGAATGATAGTAAGTAATTCTTCTTTAGTAGAAAAGTCTTTTAAAAACCATTCTAATAAAAATAATCATTTGGGCGATGTCAACTGCATCAGTAGATTCGTCCAACTGAAGTGAAAAGGCCTGACAATCCTTAATATCCTGCATTAGTTGCTCTTTTAGATCAGAATTTATTTCTTCTACTCGTTTTGCAACTATTTCTGATTTATTTTCAAAATTACAAAACAACAATTCAGCTGCTGCAAAAAATACTTTTTTAAAAATTGCACCATCACTAAAGAGTTTCTTATGTTTGGCAAGAATATGGCTCACTCTTAACAATGCAGTTGTTGCTGTCTCTGAGTTCGATATTATTTCTGATTTATTTTCAAAATTACAAAACAACAATTCAGCTGCTGCAAAAAATACTTTTTTAAAAATTGCACCATCACTAAAGAGTTTCTTATGTTTGGCAAGAATATGGCTCACTCTTAACAATGCAGTTGTTGCTGTCTCTGAGTTCGATATTATTTTAATGAAACATAACTGCTGTGATGACAAACTTTTCTTCAATTCTTGAATTTTGACTTTTCGTAAATCACTGTTACATGGATGCAGCGTTTCATAGCTGCTGTGCACTGATTTAAAGTCATTCCAAGTTCCCTTTTTTCAGCAGAGAAACACTTCCATTGCAAATCAAACAACATTTGTCTTTGATCATAATAAAGAAATAATCATGTTCCCACTCTTGATGATAGTGATATGTCTGCTTTTTTCATAGTAGTCATGATAGTACAGTTCTAAATTATATTAAAATACTTTAAACTTCAAATTTTAAACTTGTAGCAGAGCACTAGCACAAAACAAACAACCGAGTTTATAATACTGCTATTGTTTATACATCGAGCTTCATGTGTTATGTTTGTACAGTGCATCAAAAAAGGGATATTACTTATATAAGTTAAGGGATATTACATCCCATATTGTTTCTTAGCCAAATCCCTTAACTTAAATAAGTTCGTCGCCGAATTGAAACCTTTGGCTCTTCGTATAATTAGTAATTTATTAGGACACCTTCTTGGCAGTTCTCATAGAAGGGATGCAAGTTCTATTTTCGCTACAAACTTGGTATTAACTAGGTCTACCTACTCACTGATGAGACCTCAATAAAGGTTGAAACCGGTCTAGGTAGTGACCTTCTCTCATAATGTAGAACAGTAATACAGCTCCTAGGAGCTAAGTTCACATTATGGGTAAATACCAAGAACAGTGATTGGAGTTTGCTCCACCCTTACTATGAGTTGCCTCAGTTTGTACTTCCAAATTGGTCAGATGTTGCACTATCCAGGTATTTGCTTATGCTTGGAATCGCTGAACTTTATATAGTTTTTATATTCGGCGTGAAACTCTTTGAGTTTCTTATTCGGCTAAGAAACAATATGGGATGTAATATCCCTTAACTTAAATAAGTTCATGTCACCGAATTGAAGCCTTTGGCTCTATATATAATTAGTAATTTATTAGGACACCTTCTTGGCAATTCTCATAGAAGGGATGCAAGTTCTGTTCGCTACAAATTTGGTATTAATTAGGTCTACCTACTCACTGATGAGACCTCAATAAAGGTTGAAACCGGTCTGGGTAGTGACCTTCTCTCATAATGTAGAACAGTAATACAGCTCTTAGGAGCTAAGTTCACATTATGGGTAAATACCAAGAACAGTGATCGGAGCTGGCTCCACCCTTACTATGAGTTGCCTCAGTTTGCACTACCAAATGGGTCAGGTGTTGCACTATCCGGGTATTTGCTTACGTTTGGAATCGCTGAACTATATATAGTTTCTATATTCAGCTAAGAAACAATATGGGATGTAATATCCCTTAACCTAAATATTTATTTTAAGTTTTTAATTAACGTAAAGTTTAAATAGAACCATAATATAGATTATTATTTGATAAATAGGTTAACATTATTTGTTTGCTTTATCATATTTGGACTCATCTATATATTATTTTGAAAATTGAGACAAAATAAATTTGCTATCGACCCGTAAATCACGATTGACGTTATTGATGCCCCTGCTATATCACATATTAGAACTGATATTGCTGAAATCTGCAGAAGCCGACAAGCTCAAGTATCGCATTAAACTAAGTTCCGTTTTTATAAAAGGCAAGTCCGTGCATATTTTTATTGTTAGTTTTATGACCCTAATGCTTGTGTTCCCCAAATTTTTCTTATAATCAAAAGTGTTCCATGACTTCACAAAGGTTAATAAGAACCACTGATTTCGATATTTTATTTTCAATATTCCAAGTAGCAAGTCTTGTTTAGCACAATATATTAGCCAGACTAGATTTGTTAGATATCAGCATACATAATTGTAACATGAACCTTAAAGCTAAGCGAAATTATTTTATTTAGCACAACAAATTACTAATCAAACAACTTTTCAGAATTTTGATTTATTTTACACTAAAACTTAAAATTTTGAAGTAGTGATAAATTATTCTGGTATGGGTGATGAGATACTAATGATCATTCATGATATGGCTTAAATGAGAGGGGAGAAAATGAACATCTGGAGTGATTAACTATGTTTGTATTCCTTAAATACTGTAAACAACTGGATGTGATGGTGAAGAGGATCTTTTGGTAAGCAAATAAAGGCAGCTAGTTAACACCCAAATAACCTCCAGACCTCATTAACTGTTTTATGTGATCACAAAAAAAGATCCTTTCTGCTGCTTAGATTATAAAGTTGTCTATAAGAACCCATGTTCTTGCTAACTGCCACACTTTAGCCCACCCTATGTCAAGGGGAAGAAAATAAACAATATGTCTATTGCTTCTGTTGTTTGAGGGTGGTCTGAAAAGTTCTCGGCCTCAACCATAGATGGCATTTTTTTAAAAAGGCATGCTTTTAAAGGTCTCTTGACTTGATGTAATTTACCATATTCACAACTTGGTCTAGTACAGGCTTTAATGTTGCCGGTGTAAAATGATGTCTTAGTCATTGTTAAAATATATGTTGGCTGTGGCATTGTAAGATTATATATATTCTTATTTATATATATATTTTATTTATTGTTCGTCGTTGTCATCAACCGTGCCATTGTACTACCCTAAGATTTACTGCACCTTAACTTCTATCAACACTACACAGATAAGACATTAATCTGCTTACCAGTTAATTCTAAAAATGTGGTCTGAAAAGTTCTTGGTCTCAACCACAGATGGCAACACTGTTTTTTTCTAAGTTGGTACATTTGTTATAAGCATCCATGTGAAATTGCAAGTCATTCTATCAAGTAGTTTGTTTTATACAGCTGTCTGAAGCAAAAGTGTTGTCTGTATCCCTTGAAATGGATAAAATTGAGTATCGTGCAGTATAAAATTCTTTGTAAAAGAATGTTTAATGGCAAAAGAAATTCGTTCGAAGTTCATAAAAGTTTATGGGCACGCTTCTCCTTCATATTTGACAATTAAAAATGGGCTGCCGAGTTTAAGCGTCATCATACCAGCTTTGAAGATGATCCATGTGAAGGACATCCAAAAAGTGTAACAACACCGGAAATCATTGATCAAGTATGCGATATGTATTGGATGACTGGCGAGTCAAAGCGTGTGAAATTGATGAGACTATGGGCATTTCAAAAGAACGTGTAGGATATATTTTGCATGCAGAATTGCAAATGAAAAGGCTTTGCGCAAGATGGGTGCTGTGCTTGCTCACAGCAGATCCTCTCTTTCTCTGACCGTATGGTAACACTCCTCCAAGTTCCTTATTTTCTTTTTGTATGCTGTTTCCTTTAATTCGTCTTTTAACCCCAAGTGAAACTGGAAAGCACCACAAACTAGATGCGGCTTTTCTTCTCCGGAAACACTCAGACTATTAGCAAGGGTTAGTAACATATTATAAAAGTCTGTTACACTCTCTTTGTTTCTTTGCGCACATTTCTGTAGCTTCCAAAGATTCGGGCTTATGTTCCTTACCTTGGAATATTGAGAAATCAAAGTATCTTTAAACATGGCATATTCCAAAGTGTCTCTAAGTATAGGGGAAGAATTCAAAAAGTTCTTTGCTTTACCGACCAGTTTGTTTCTTAGAAGAATCTGTAACTGGAAATCCGACCATCTCTCGCTATTTTTCTTAACTCTTCAACAAATCCAAAATAAGAGTGTATGTCATCATTATCGTCTCCAGAGAATGATGGAATGACAAAGTTGAGGATTCCCAGTTCTAAAGAACTTGTTATTGATCACATTGGTACTAGTAAGGTCACAATCAGTATTGTCACTATTCATAGTTTACAAATTGTAAATTTCTGAAATGCTAACTACCTGTTCTCTTTGCCAAAACTATGTTAATCCACTATGCTCGATATTAATTTATGTGGATTTTATCCTGTCGACAACACCATTGTAAAATTCATATATATAATTTATTTAGCTGTGTGTTGTCATCAACTGACTGCACCTTTGTACTACCCTAAGATTTACTGCACCTGAACTACTATCAACACTACACAGATAAGAGATTAATTTGCTTACCAGTTAATGCTACCAAGTCTAATTTCTGTTGCCTCCTGCCTATTTAATATATGCAGTTCACCAACTCTCACAAAAATCAACTAGAAAAAAATATTTTTTTTAACAACTCTGCCATTCTGATTGAATTAATGTAGTTTGAGAGTTAAAGTGAGGAAAACAGGAAATTTTTACTATTTACAATTTTACCTTAATGCAAGTCATGGCTAACCAAAATTTAATATGCAAGCAAGTTCTCTAATTTTTTTGAAGAGTGCATTGGATAGAGAACAGGCAAGGTAGTTATAAAACAAAACATTTTATTCTAAGCAAAAAAAAAAAAAAAAAGTAGTACAATACATATACTAATAAGAGATGTAATCTCTGTAAGCCCTTTCTCTTACTAGGAAAGCAATTTTAACATCCAACTAAGGGTCAAAGCTGTATAACTGAGAGGAGACCTCCACATTGCCTTTAAAGGAATGCGGAGAACCGACCAGGGCTTCTAACCTAATGTCCAATCCTCACCTTCTCGTGGTGCACCCTGTTGTGTATCTACTTGGATACTGAACGAATGAGGATGGGCTGACAATTTGGGATTTAGCTGACCAAATTGTATTCTTATTGGTTAAACCAAAATAAAAAATGATGGTACAACATGACAAAATTTCATGCCGGCTGAGGCGTCGCCCGGTTAAACAAGGCCTCCGTTGTATTCGCCAGGGAACCAGGGCAAACAGCGAAAAGTCAGCTACTGGAACAAATCTGAAAACACACCCCAACTCAACATCACCAGAGTTAAAGATCAGTACTATCAACATAAGAAGCCTGCATAGCAAAGAAATGGAGCTAGCTGAGGAATTAGATAAGTACCAGATCGACATAATAGGGGTGACTGAAACAAAAAAGACCAAAACTGGTGAGATCTTTCTAAGCAATAAATACAAAATGTTATATTCAGGCAATGACAATCAAGGAAAAGAAGGAGTAGCCATAGTATTCAACACAAAATACGAGGCTAATCTTCTTGAATGGCAGTCAGTCTCAAGTAGAGTAATGTGGGCAAATATGAGAATGGAGAACTGGACAATGAGACTCATTTGTGCCTATGGTCCCACAGAAGGTTCTACTAAGGTAGAAGTGAAGGAATTTTTTGAGGCTTTAGAAAAAGCAACTGACACAATGAAAAAGGAAAAGTCGGTCCTTGTTGGGGATCTAAATAGCAGAGTAGGAAATGATTGTGAGACATACAAAAGCTAATAGTAATAGCAAATATCTGTTGGATTTCTGCTCAGGACACGGACTGGTTATTACTAACACCATGTTCCAACATAAAAATGTGCACAAATTCATATGGAGAGAAGAGGCAAGGAATAAGAAAAGTCTCATTGACTATGTTATTGTTGATAGTGATGTTTTCTCCCTGGTGCAGAACACCAGAGTGTACAGAGGATTTGAAATTCGAAGTGATCACTATTTAGTCTTGAGCTGGATAAAATTGAATTTCATATTGAAAAGAATAACATGTAAGAAAGTTTTAAAGTGAATAAAAGTTGAACAGCTCTCAGATGTGAACTGTAGACTAAAATACATAAACATTATTGAAGAAAAAATGAAAGAGTTTGAGAACAGGAATCAAACCTTGGAGATTCAGTGGCAAGCCTTGAAAAAAGCTCTGATTGATTCAGTTAGAGGCATGTGGTGAAGTTGTCTGCAAGGATAGAAAAATTAGAACTGCATGGTGAACACAGGAAGTTAGAGGCAGTGAAGGAAAAGAAGAAAGCATATTAAAAGTTCCTGGCAAATAAGTCAGCTTGTGCTCTTAGAGAATACAGAGACAAATGCAAGAATGCTAAAAACTGTGTAAAACTAGCTAAACAAAAGTCATGGGAGGACTTTGGCAAGAATATAGAAAATAAATATCAAGAAGGTGGCAAAATATTCTGGAGGTTGTTGAAGAAGCTTAGGAATGAAGGAAAGAGTGCTGTTAAAGGAGTTAGAAATGATAAAGGTGACATGAAAACGGGAGAAAAAATATCGTTGAAGTAATTACTTTGAAAAACTGCTAAATGAAACAAGCGGTGATGACAGCACAGTGGTAAAAAACACTGACCAGGCATGCAGTCAGGATTACATATCCATAATTGAAGTAGAAAAAGCCATCAAAAGCTTGAAATGTGGAAAGGCAGTAGGAGGAGTAGATGATATTCGACTAGAAATGCTGAAGTATGGTGGTATAAGAGTCTTACTGTGGCTGTACTGGATAGTTCAGAAAGCCTGGACAGAGAGACGAATTCCTGATGATTGGAGTAGAGCTCTCATAGTACCCATATATAAAAAGGGAAATAAAACTGAATGTGAGAATTACAGAGGTATTTCCCTACTGAGTGTTCCTGGCAAGATCTGTGCAAGTATACTTGAGAAACGGTTGAGAAGAATTGTGGAAGAAAAGCTTGGTGAAGAACAAGCTGGATTCAGGCCAAATAGAGGCTGTCAGGATCAGATCTTCACATTACGACAAATAGTCGAGAAAGCATGGGAATATAACAAAGACCTGTATTTAAGTTTTGTCGATTTGGAAAAGTTGCAAGTCAGCAACTTTTCCAAATGAAGGAAGTACAATAAGATGGTTTAATGTTAAATCTGGTGTGAGACAAAGATGTACATTATCCCCTCTGTTATTCATTATCTATATGGATCACATTATGAAGGAAAGTGGTATTAAACATGATATCAAAATTGGAGATGTTAATGTCAGCTCTTTGCTTTATGCGGATGATGTTATACTTCTAAATAAATCCGCTACAAGTCTGCAAGATTCTCTGACTAAATTGAATAACTGTTGTAATAGATATGGTATGAAGGTCAGCAATAAAAAAGACAAAGACAATGAAAATAAGTAGAATCATTGAAAATGTCAACTGTGTTGTGAATTGAGAACCTGTGGAACAAGTAAAACATTTCAGCTACTAAGGCAAGATTTTTACTGAAGATGGTAAATTAAATATACAAATAGACAACAGAATCAGCAAAGCTGGTATGGTAGGAAGTCAACTTAATAAATTCATATGGAATAAGAGAGAAATTAGTCGGAACACTAAATTAGCTGTATATATACAAGACAGTGTTCAATTCAGTTTTAACTAATGGATCTGAGAGCTGGGTCAGAAGTAAAACACTTGACCAAAGACTAGAGACCGCAGATATGAGAGTTCTGAGAAAGATTATAGGCGTGAACAGATGGCATCAATGGCAATGTCATATTAAAAACGAGGATATTAGGAAAGAACTTGACATTGTCAGCATCCAGGAATGCATTTGTAGATAGAAAGTTAGTAATGATGTAATTTTTTTCATGTAGTGCTATCATATCCTGTATACCTCTTGAGGGTACATGGCAGGAATTTGATGATGATGATATACTTTCACTACACTCATTACTTGGTTGCCTCAATTTACAATACCAACTAACTTGACTTAAACAAATAGCGGTTCCCTTTATCACAACTAAGCACATATTCATTCATTAAACTAACAAGTTAACATTTAAACTTCCCTTAAAGACAATGACTTAATTACTGCTTAGTTACATACAATTCCCTATATACACACACACATACAATATTGATTTGTAAGCCCTTGACATTAATAAAAACGGTGCTTACTTACATAAACCTTTAGAGACAGTCTAATCAAATAGTACAACCTTTAGTTGTATCGATTCGACATTGCGCCCTGTTTCTGGGTGATAGTAGCCACTTGGACGATTCTGGTCGTCCTAATACAGAAGTTTCTGGGAAAGTTTTTTTTTTTTTTTTTTTGTTGGAATTTCCATAGTAACTATGAAGTCTGTTACTACCTACATTCTCATAGTATATCCTTGCTTCCTTGGAACTGTCGTCGGGAAATACAACATCTCCTAAACCTTAGTCAGAAGCATGTCCTTAGGACTGGAAGGCACTGGGAACCTATTATCGGGAGATGAAAAAAAATCCGAATGCAAGCCCCAACCAAAAAGCCCCTCTGGTTTGTCTCAGTTCCCCCTTTATACTATTCCCAGTCCTTTGTTCTTTACAAAGTAGTTTTCAGGATTAGTCGCCAGCATGATCACGTCATTCTTCTTCCCTCCGTTCTTGGCGCTTTTTTCTGACATCATATGACCTTGCGACCTCTTGATATTGCCTCGTTATCACAATAATCTGGGTTAATTCCTTTCTTATCGTTTTATATGCAGGTCAGTTTACAATGATATTTTATGTGCTTTTACAGCAGAATTATACACTCATGAGTACAATACAATTTCTAAATTCAAAATATTCAGAAAACTCTGTAAAATCAAACGCAAAATTTTTAACAAAAAAATTAATTATGTGACAGATTTTACACCGGTAATGTTTTTGAAACTAGGGATTCTCTGTGCAAAAAACAGTGCGTAGATATAATATTTGGATTTATTTCTTTGCAAGGGTAACAAATCCTTTAACCCTCTCATGATAAGGGCCTAAAATGAGGACATCATTTTTAACATATACTGGGCACAAATTTAGCAAAATTAATGAATTCATGGTAATACTGTAAGATTAAATGGTATTGTATCATCATTATAATTTTTTATAATGAATATAAAAATTCATGCATGAAAGCGTTAAAAAGCCTACCATTGGTGGAGCACCGTCCGTACAAAGTCCTACACACAGTTCCCATGAAATTTTAAAATTCTCTAAATATGATGTAATAGAGTCCAAAATATCTTGTTCTGTTGTACGTTCGGTAAATTCTCTGCACCATAGAAATTGATTCACTATTTCATTTTCATTAATGAAACAAACTAATCCTAGTATATGTGCTTTACCACTAATGTCAGTGGACACTCGTCATTTGTAAAGCAAAATGTTGTTTGGAAAGTTTATTGATAACTGTTTTCTTAATATCATCTGACATAGCTTTAATTTTATTTTTTATTGTATCGTCCAAATGAGGAATTTTCATAATTTCCTTTTTTGCTTTGTTACCAAACATAATGTTTACTATTTACGCAGAGCAATCTTTGGTTGTTAAGACCAGAGTAGACAATTATGCTCAGAACTGTGTCACGTGGCATCTTTCACTGGCGGAATACTTGTAATACCAGTTCGTGGAACACAAGTGTTCTGGGGAACACCGATTAAGAACCACTGATCTAAATAAATAAAATAGTTTTGATGTGCTTCATTTTTGTTTAAATTTTCCACCTAAAAATTATTTAATCAGATTTAGAATCACCTTTTATGCTCTATAGATCATTTCAATTCTTGTTTATACATTTTCTGAATGAGTCTGAGGTGAGCAAACTTTGTTGAGGACCACCCAACTGTTGTCACTACATCATGACTAAGGCATACAATATGAATACAGTTCAAAGTTTTGCCAGTTAGCATATCTGCTAACTGGCAGATATGCTAGTTAACATAGCTGCTCTCCAACCAACAGGCTGTAGCATTCGAATTCTAGCAGGGGGCATGGATGCTATTGTTTTTAGGTGAGAGATGAATTTCATTTTACATAATCTGGAAAAATACATGGTTGCCATATTGTGTAAAAAAAAAATAAATAAAACCACTAAAATGTCGAAAGAAAAAAAACTTATTGGACTACAGAGGTTTGTAACCTTTTGTGGTTTAGAGTCAGATAAAAAAAAAATCTTACAAGGCATTTTATGATGCACAGAAACATTCAATAAAATTCCCATTTTAGTATAATGAAGCTGGAAACCCCCTAGTAAAATAAGATAAACTGAGTTGCATAAGATCTAAAGATGAAATATAGCTTTGTGTGCCTTTGTAAGTAAATGGTGATAATTTTGAGTCATGGTACCTGAACCCTAGATTAAACTACCCTGATGGCCATGACAAGTGCTACTCCTCTTTCTTAGTATTGTTATTAGCATTCATTGGAAATACATCCGTTCTGGTGGGAGCAATTTCTATACTCTGACATGAAACCTTACAATAACTCAACGAGACTTAATGCTGACAAAAAAATAAATAAATAGAATAAAAATCGAATTTCTGAATAATCACCACATTTCTAAGATCTGTACACAGAATTGTTGATCACTGTAACTTCTGGTTTCCCAAGTGGTTAACCTATCTGCTATTGTGGATTTGAATTTCATTGCCCTGAGTGAGAACAGTGTCTTGCTTATTGGAGGTCTGAAGTGGCTTAAAAAAGTTCCATATTTGGTCTTTAGAACAGAGTTGTCAGATTTTGCAAAAAACTGTGAGTGGACACTGGAAAAATCATGGTACAGCTTGTTCTGTACTGATGAAAGGCAGAGAGTTTGGCAGGAGAGCTTCATGAAGCAATGAAACCATCTTGCTTGGCAAAGATGATTCACGGTTCTGGAGATCATGTCATGTCATGGCGTGGAGCATGTTCTGTTGGTATGGAACGGGTCCACCGATATTGCTGGAAGGTCTGAACATTGTTGCTAATCAAGTGCATCCTTTTTATCCAGCAGGTGAAAGTTGCTTCATGGACAGCAATGCTACTGTCCATCATTTAAGAACTGTTTAGCAGTGATTCAGTGAGCACGACAGCTTCTTATATATCATCTTTCCTGGCCACCACAAAGTCTGGATCTGAATCCCCATTGAGAATATACGAGACATATTTGAAAAAACAGATCTGGAAGTAAACTTCTCTTCCATCAAATCTGAGCCAGTTAAAGAAGAGCCTAGTGTACATCTGGTATGTTGTAGGCATAGATGCAATCCACCACCTTGTGGAATCTATGCCAAACTGCATATGTGCTATAATTCAGGCTAAAGGAGATCCAACGCAGTATTAAATAAAAGTTTCCAATTCAGTGGCCAATATGTGTATTTCAAAACTCTCCATGTAGAAATTGGCCATGGGAGGTGAGAGGGGAAATCTGATAGCAGTACAGTCTGTTTGTGTCTTGTTCTTCCAAAGTGATGTAACAACAACGGTGACAAAAAACAAAAACTCTCAATAACCATTTGTCACTGTCATGAACTGTGCATTAAGCTGCCTTATTTAATAAGATGTCTTTTTGCATATAAGATTTTTTTATAAATGGGTACTTTTTCCCTTGGCAGTATGCAAAGCACAGCACAGCATATTCAAGAACTGGAGGCAAGGATTAGAAAGTTACAGCAAGATCTTGCAAAGGTTTGTTATTTAAGTTTATGCATTTCATAGTCATATTTATGATAAAAAAATGTACTGTTTAAGGTGAAATTTTTGTCTCATTCAGTTATAATAATATCAGTTGATGTGAGATGTTTAAAGTGCTCTCATATGAATAATAATATTTCCGTTATATTAATAATTTATTTTTTTCTGTTTTAGAGTGCAGACATTAACGAAACATGGCTATCAGAGGTAGACATACTAACTGACATCAAGTGTAAAGGTACAGTACTTTTACAAAGTACTGTACCTTTGGGGGATACTGCTAATGATATTAGCAGCATCCTCCCCCCCCCCCTCTCCTTTGTAAAAGTACTGTACCTTTACACTTGATGTCAGTTAGTATGTCTACTTCTGATAGCCATGTTTCATTAATGTCTGCACTCTAAAACAGAAAAAAATAAATTATTAATATAACGGAAATATTATTATTGAATCCAGTTAGAATTGAGATATATGACTGCAGTACTAGTAACAGTTTTTCATGTAACAATAAGTATGAAGCCATATGGTGTGAGGTAGATTCTGACAAGATTAAATACATAGTGGGGCTGTTACAGACCTAGCAGATTAATTGCTAGTGATGAAGAAATACATTACCAAATATAGATGATCGGTGATAGTCACAATATGGGATACTTAAATTATCCAAACATTGATTGTGCTGTTGTAAGGCAGCATGTCACAGAAGGAACTTGAGGTCAAAGAGTGCCAGAGGGGATTTTGTTAAAAATGTAGCTATTCTGTCTCCAGTTGGTGACAGTGATCATGTAGTACTCACGTGAGAGAAAATGGTTACATTTATGAATGTTATATGCAGAACTGCAAAGAAGGAAATTATAACCTCTGAGAAGAATGCTGGGTTCTTTGCCATGGTATTATTTGTTGGACGGAAAGCATTAAAAAAATACTTAAATGATATAATATTGAAATGTTTCCCTGGAGTTCAAAGAATAAATACGGTAGCAAGAGATTCTTCCTTAATAAGATGACGAAGGAATACTGTGTGCATAAGGATGATGTCCATTATGAAAATTATAAGCAGCTAGACAGAAGAGTGGTGATAGTAGTATAGTATGGAAAGAACTTGACTCTGCAAGTAAAACAAAGATTGAATATGAAAGAATAATGCTACTGAATGCAGATAATATGCAGGTGACAGATGCAGAAGAGATTGTTCAAATAATGAGTGGCCATTTTTGCTATCAACCTGGTATATGCAACATTGAACTCACTGCTACCTCTTCACTGGATGAAGGAATTCAAGTGCATGAGGAGGAGGTACTAGAGCTGTTGCACAAAATGAATAACAATTCTGCAATAGGGACTGATGGTATATATCAGTACAGATGCTAACAGAGTGTTCAGTTGAACTGGCTATTCCAGGGGTTCCCAACCCTATGCCGCGGGCACCATGGCGCCTGTCGACCAATTTGCGTGTGCCCGCAGCTGTTCAACCGTGTGCTGTATAGTTTGAAATAATCACGCAACAATTCATGGCATGCTATATGACGCATGCGTTAATGACACATGGCGAGTATTAAACGCATACAATGTAAAGTGGATGTGCATTCGAAGTTGTTCATTCCAGTTTAAGAACTGGAATATCATCATATTCTCCTAATTATGAAGCACTGGCCAATGAAATGCAATGCCAAAGATCACACTAACTTACACACACACACACACACACATATATATACATTTTTTTTTATATAATGTAAACTTTATATGTATTCATTTAACAAAAGAATTCAAAAAATTTGCTTGAAAAAATAGATGGTACCCGTTGCCCTACCGGTATTTTAGAATGTGCTCTAGGAAACAAAAAGGTTGGGAACCCCTGGGCTATATAATTTTAGTCTCAGAACAGGGAAGATTCTGTAGGAGTGGAGAGAACATATGATTAGCTCATTGCACAAGGTTGATATATCTGCCTTTCAACCTATCAGTACACGTGGAATGGTGGCGAAGATTTTTGGAAAAGTTGGTTATGGCTCACATATAAACCATACTTTGCAATGAACAGCATGGATTTACTAAGGGAAGATCATGTTTGAGCACCTTGCTCCCATGCTATAATAATGTTATCTTTTGGGTTAGACAAGGGCTATATTATATTTTTGACTATCCTGAGGCTTTTGTCAGGATCCAGCATGGAAGACCATTGTATAAATTGGAGAATATGGGAATGGATTATAAAATAATAGCATGGATATATGTTATTGACTGACATATCAAAAAGGGGATAAGTCTCCAAGATTTAAGGTGCCACAAGCATTTGGTCCATTGTTATTCAATCTATACATTAATGACATTCAGAAGGGTGCATACAGCTCTTTGTTGATGATCAAAGATAGGCAGGGCAATCAGGAGTCCAGCTCCTATGCAGTACTTGTGGAATGATTTGAATAGACTGGAATCCTGGGCATGTGAAAATGGCTGTCAGTTCACTATTGGTAAATGGTAAATATAAAGTAATGCACTGTGGTGTAATGATATATCCAATGTCATGATTATATTGGTGGGGATTATGCTTCAAGAATCTATTCTGGCTATGGATTTTGAAGTTTTAGTAGATAGGAAGTTGAAGTTCAAGGACCATATAGGAAAGATATTAACATACAACTCAGAGGATAATTGTAATGCTGAAATGAAGCTTGATATATAAAAATAAGGAAGAAAATTTGCCTCTTGATAAGACTACGCTTAGACCATTATGCACAGGTCTGGTTTCTGTGGTGATTCTGATACAGTGGAGAGAAAGAGCTAAAAATGATATCAGGATTATGAATACAGATTGAGAATTTGTAGACGGCATACACTAGCAAATAGGAGAAAGAGGGAGTGATATGATGGAGACTTGCAAATTTCTGAAAAGATTATTAAAGGATCATCCTTGGAAGTTTTGAATTAATGCTGTGAAGAAGATAGATAAAAACTAGATTTTTCTGTCCAAGTGGTACATGGTTGGAATGGAATGCCATTGAATCTTGTGTGTGTGTATTCAAGTAGTGTGAATGAATTCAAGAATAGGTATGGCACTGGTGCGGCAGATAGTATGTGGTCCCTTGAGTCCTTAACTTCCTCAAGATCTCTCTTAATAATAATGGACACAAATTTATTGAATTCAAGGGGTATTCAGGATATGTTTGATAATTCATGATTGAAACATGTGACTGATATCATTCATAAGTCACTAATCTGTAAAGTATTTTTGATGTCCAATCCACTTTGCAGTAGCAATTACAGAAGTGGGTGCATCAATTGCCCTATAAATCTTTCATATGCATTTGACTTTCCTGGGTGCACATTATCTCCACTATTATTCATTGTCTTTATATATATATATATATATATATATATATATATATATATATATATATATTTCTCCTGCACATGAAAGACAGAAGAGCCTATAGCAAACAGATGCCATGTGTGGTCAGGGTCATGAATAGAATAATCTGTTGATATTTTTCTTGAAATGCTTCATAGGAGAGGCTGTTCCACAGAATTGAGGTGGAAGGAATGAAAGATGATTTGGAATAGCAGGTTCGGTGAGTATGCATTTCAACTATAAAGGGATAGCACAAGTTACCGTAGATCTTGCAGAGATGGGACATAATAGATGCAGGTTCTTCTGAACAGTGGCCATCGAAATATCTGTAGAAGAGACAATGCAGAAACTGATCTTCTTTGGGAAAGTGGCTGAAGAGAGTAGTGTCATTTATCAACTGAACTTCAAGAATTTTTAGGGAGGTTGTAGTTGCACCACCCTATACACAAAAGCAGTATTTCAATATTGGTCGGATTTGGGATTTATACAGAGTAAGTAGCTGTTTGGCAGAGAAGTACCATCTTAACCCAAAAGGATGCCAAGTTTTTTTTGGAAGCTGATGATACTATAGATCAGTGGTGTTCAACCTTTTTTACTAAGCAAGCTACTTTTCTATAAAAAGTTATTCGGTGATCTACTCTCTTATATGGATCACGTTCCCCCAACCTGATATCTGATTATGTACAAATACACAACTAAAAACTTTATTTGTGTATTTAAAAATTTTTTTAAAATTTATTTATCACTTTTAATTATTTTAATACAACAAAAAAATATGGATCACGTTCCCCCAACCTGATATCTGATTATGTACAAATACACAACTAAAAACTTTATTTGTGTATTTAAAAATTTTTTAAAAATTTATTTATCACTTTTAATTATTTTAATACAACAAAAAAACAAACAAATATACTGGAATAAAATATATATTTCTCTATTTTGGAAAACCAAAGTTAGAAAAAACAACAGATTGATTACAAACTCACAAGTTACAGGAATGCTGGTTGATTTAAAAAAAAAAAAAAAAGTTAATGTGAAATTTGGCATTGTTTGGACCTCGCAATATTTTCATAGTCAAGTTGATATGAAGAAGTGGCCAATTGCAGACAATCATCCAAGTGATCATTTGTAATTTGGTTTCTTAATTGATTTTTTATGACAGTCATATTTGAAAAAGCGGATTCTGACAAGTATGTCAATCCAAAACATGACAGAATTTTTCATGTAATATCAGTTAATATTGGGAATTTTTCATGTGCATACTTCCAAATGACTTCATTGTTTATTAATTTTAAATGTTTATTATCTCAGGTTCTACTTCAGCTTGGTTTATATCAAACAGCCCACTAATTTTATTTGAAATTTCTGTGATGTTCAAGTTTTCTTGAAATGGATTATTGATAAAAGATACAATCATTTCAGTTTTATTAAAATCTTTAAATCTTGAATTTATTTCTTCCTCAACTAATTCTATTTCACGAATAAATTCTTTTAAATCATAGCTAAGCATTTCTTGATTTTTGTTCAAAAAATTTTAATAAATATGGGAGATGTCTAAATTTGCAGTCATTTATATTTTTCTTTAATAAAAGTATTGTTGGAAAGTTTTTATTGAGCTTAACATGTCAATTAAATTTTTATCTCTACCTTGTAACTCTAAATTTAAATTGCTTCATTTCGTACAGAAATCTACTAAAAATGATAAGTGTAACAACCATCTTTATCACTTAATTGTGGAAAAATATCTCCTTTTTCATCAAGAAAAATTTTTATATCGTTAATTAATACCAGAAATCTTTCTAAAAATTGATTTCTGCTGAGCCAGTGAACATTATTGTACAACAGAAGTTCCCTATCATCATCTGCCTGTAATTTAAATTACTGCCATTGCAGGACTTTTCCTCAAACAGAATTTACAATTTTAAATGTAATATCCAAAACATCTTTTGTGTTTAATCTTTTACTACACAGTACTTGTTGGTGAATAATACAGTGGTACGTTAAAAAATCGATATTTGTCATCGTTTTTATATAATGAAATGAAGCCTGATTTATTACCTATCATGGCAGGAGCACCATCAGTAGTAATAGACGGAAGTTTGTGTTGTTTCACAAATTCATCAAATGCCGAAAAAATGTCCTCCCCAATAATGGTATAATTTTTAAAAGTTCTTCTTTACTTGAATAATCTTGAAATACCATGCGAATAAATACCATTAACTGAGCAATATCAGTGAAGTCGTTTTATTCATCAAATCGTAATGAAACTTGGCAATTTGGAACCTTGTCTGCGGCCTAGAAGTAGTCTCTCTCTAGTGACATCTTGCACTGAGAAGCTCCTTTCTGGAAGCAGGAAATTCCTCTCTCAAGCAACATGGATCCGGGCAGTCTCTCTGGTGGCGACTCTGGACAGGGCGGCCTCCTCTCTCTCTCTCTCTCTCTCTCTGACAGCAATTCTGGAACTGGGACCCCCTTCTGCTTGCTTCAATCCCTTTTTATTAGGCCTCCTCTGAGACTTTGCATGAAGTTTGGCAACCCCCAAAGAATTGTTATGAGTCTTATCTTAAGTTTCAAGTTCGGCACGCCTTTTGTTCTCCTCCGCTTTCTTTTGATTGTAAGTTGCTGGCCATCGGAAAGTTGTTTGAACTCTTTCTTGACTGACTTGAGAGATGTTTACACTTAGAGCCCGCAAGCCTTTCTCATACATACATACATACAAGTTATTTCAATAACAATCTTTCTAATGCTGCCATGTACAGCTTTGGCGACAAAAACATTGCCTTTGTTTTTAACACTCTAATATATTCTTATTAAAGAAGTATATACAGTTAGCTTCAAAAGAGTTATTTACAAAAACATCTAATACAAACTATACCGAGACAAACAAAGTTTATTTTTTTACAATATTCACATGGGACTTAACCTAAGTAAAAAATCGATGTAATGTGCTTTGGAATATTTAATATTTAATCTACAATCGAGTTTTTACACTTTGCTTATAATCGTATTCACTCGGCTCACTGTTTGACAGACAGTACAGTGGTAAAAATACCCAAAAGGCATGCAATCAGGAATACATATCCATATTTGAAGTAGAAAAAGTCTGAAAGTTGGAAAGGCAGCAGGAATATATGACATTCGATCAGAAATGCTCAATTATATGCATTATGGGAAAGACCGGTTTCAACCTTTATTGAGGTCAAATCAGTGTGATATCAAGGTTAAAGTAATCCAGAAGTCATATTTCTGTATACAAGTAATCAAAAGGTCACATCTTATATTACTAAATTACTCTGGATTAAAGATAATGTTGAAAGTTTTATCACTTGGTTATACTATAAATTAAAAATGCCAAGAAATTATATTCTTGATTTCATCCTTTATCCACATATAAGCAAACAAAGTTTGCATGTGAAGTAACTTCACATGCAAACCATGACTGGGCTACTTGTATATAGAAGCTAATGACTTCACATCAGTTGCCTTGGTATCTCATGATGCAAAGCACATATCCTTACATTTAAATATTAAGACTTAATTGTACTTCTGGTCACAGAGGAAATTCCAGAACTGCAGAATTTTTTTTGAATCATGACAGAAGATACCTGAAATATGGAAATGGTGGTGTTTGTTGGAGACTAAACAGCAGAGAAGGAATAATAAATGAATACCAAATATATAAGAATGTTTGGTCAATTTCCCATTATCCTGTTTTTACATATGATTTGTTATTCAAGCAGACTATTTTTATGTTTAGTGTTGACAAAGCATGCTCTTTCCTTTTCATCATCATTAATGCCTGAATAATTGTAGTTGTCATTTAGAAAAAATCTTATCCGTTTTTGTTTTACTAGCATCAGCTCTGTGTGTGTGTGTGTGGTACCTTTCCAATTCTTCTGCTTCTTTTCTGTTAATACATCTTTTATGCTGATGGCACCTATCTTGAATTCTGTTGAGAGTTTGTTCCAGTAGCTGATGTTTAACTACTCTTCCTGCTTTCCTCATGAAAACAGGAGGGTTCTTATTTAACAGGGTGTAATTGTCTTTTTGTTTAAGCATGATACATTGTTATTTAGCTGTTTCCTCCCTTCTGTTTAGGTATCCAACAAGGACCAACATTTCACTATTTCAGCTATCTTTCATGATTCAGAAAATATTCTACAGTTCTTCCATTTGCAATAAATTGAAAATTCCCATAATCAATTAAAATAGTAGACTGTGACATCAGCTTTAATGTTTTGCCTTGATCATGTGGTTTAATTGAAAGGCTACAAAAAGTTGATTCATTAAGAGGACTGATTTCTGAGAGTTCAGAGAAACACAATATAGCTTTCCCACAAGCCATCTACCATTCAATGCCCAATTTTAAAAAAATACAGGTGGCCCATGGGTTACAGACGACCCAATTTACAGTGTTCTGTACTTATGAAAGGGCTCCCCACAAGGATAATTAAATTAATAATTTGGGAACTAGTTTCTTTCGTGCATGTAGACAAACCTGCACTTTGCTGCATTATTAAAGCAGCTCTTCTCGTTATTTGGAAGTCAGATTTAAATGCCTGGGTCACACCTGCTATGTTTGAAGATTGGTTCTTGAACTGTTTTATTTCTGCTGTGGAGTGTTATTGTTTGGAAAAGGAAAATTCCCTTTAAAATTCTGCTTGTGCTGGACAATGGTCCTGGACATCAAACATCTTTAGATGACCTTCACCCTAGGTCATGTTTTTACCAACACTATATCATTACTACAGTCAATGGACCAGGGAATCATTTTTGCAGTTAAGGCTTATTACTTATGGCATACATTCCCACAAGAACTGAAATAAATATTATTCACCCTGAGAACAGTGCCATTAACTATCAAAATCTTAATTTCATACTCATGTGAGGCCTAATGCCATAACTGCCTGTGGGGTTTGAACATTTCGAGGTATATTTAATATGCATTTGCCAGTGATCACAGTATTTTGAAAAATGCCTATAAATAAATATATTATATAAGCATTTATGTAAAATAAATTTTCTTGAGAGAAAACTTCCTTCTGCCATCATAGAGGATTGCATAACAAAAAACAACTCCCTTAAAGCCTCTTCAAACTCTGTCACTGATGTGTGGTTGCGAAAGACAGAAGCATAATATAGAACTTTAAAAAAAAAAATTAGTAGCCTAACTATTCAAAAGTGATTTTTTTTTTCCCCCTTTCAGGAGCAGCATCAGAAAGCAACTTTGGAACAAATTGTACAGCAACTAAAAGAAGATAACCAAAGATTACAAGAAGAATCACAGTCGGCTACAGCACAACTTCAGAAATTCCGGGAATGGTTGTTGCAAAGGGAAATGCAGTGATGATTGGTTGTGTGTGCAAGACTTTTGCTCAAAGAGAAAGAAAAAATGGTCCAATATTGCCCTCCATGTCTACCAATGCCAGCGTAATAACAAAATCCGTTTCTGTTGCCTACTTGTTAGGCTTTGTGATCCCAATTGTAATTTATGTATGATTTTATATTTATAATAGAAGCGTTATCTTTAGTTTTTGGCACATTTGTACTTTTTATATGCAATTTAATATAAACAATAAGTATATTATAAAAAAAGTAATTTGTACAATTAGTACTTTATTTCTGAAATTCGGCTAGTCAATGCTTCAGTCAGCATTTCACTTATTTTTTTAAGCAGCATGCCTTGTACAAAGTATATTATGTACATATTTCTTTGAAATAAATATATAAACATCAGTCACTGGTTTTTGCCAGATTACTATAGGTGTAAGTTTACATATGAAGAAAATTATTTCACTAAAAGTTACAAAATATATAAACCAGTTATTGCAGAATTTCTTGTCCAGGAGGCGGAGGTTCAGTGGTGTCCAGTTTGCTACGATGTATATCTCCTGCTGATGTATGAAGGGGTTTCTCCTCTATCTCCAGTATCTGAAGGGAAAGTAATGACAATATAACTCACTACTACACAGAAATTAAAAGTAATTATCACTTGTATTTCTAAGAAGAAAAAAAAAAACTTTTACATTTACCAATTGCATCTTAATTTGACAGAGATTGTGGCAACACATCTCTTAATTTATACTGTATTATATTGGTAAGAATACAAAAGATTGAGATAACTAGGGACTCCCTAATGGTATCCTGTATATTAGAGCATCAAAACACTAGTTCGTTATCCAGTGTACGAGATTGTTCAGCCTATAATACACTGGTATCCTCAAATGGGTGAATTGCTAAATATGAACTCCTGGGAGCTAATTAAAAGTAGAGTGATATGAACAAATGCTGAAATGGAAAAACATCACACACAGAAGTGAAAGTATTGTGGCATAAAGAAAACCTAAACAGATAATTAAGAAATGAATCCTAGCTAAAGGAGTTGTTGGTGGATTTTTTGTAACATGATAATTTATCAACCCAAGCTTACAGTGTACATCTGTGTCTGAAAAACAGCAAAACTTCAGTAAAATGAAGAACCTGCAACAAAGCTTGTAGAAAAATATGGCACTGGAATTCAAATAGTTTGTATCAATACCAAAAAGGAAGCTAGAGGAATTTGCAGATCCTTCCAAATGAAGGAGTATTAAAAAAAGTCATCTTGTGAAGGCTTAGATTTAGCCTTGCTTTCATATTGCTCAATCAAAAGCAAGTAGATGGAACTGTTACCCAATGTGTATGCATAAAGCATTGGAAGCAACTTCTCTACATCATCTGCATGGGTAATTAGATTTAAGTAAAGCACAGTATATGTAAATTTTCTGTGTAAGGGGATTGGCTGAGTTAGTCTTTTCAGATAGGCATTAGAAATGTTTGTCTACAAAAACACTTCTGGACAAACTGTTCAACGGATGTTTGACAGTCCTATGCTGTTATGAATGAATGCAACTCAAAATAATCAAATGAAGCTTTTTTTTTTTTTAAAGATGGGGTATCTGAGCACTGCAGGTGAAATTTTTCTATATGTATTATTATAAATACACAGAGACATTTTTGAAGACTGATTTTAAAACAGTTTTCCAAGTTTGGTCTTTTTTTTTTTAGTAAAGTGAAGGATTGCTACACACAAATTTCAGCAATTAAACCGCACTAGCCTTTTACGAACACCATTGCTAATGCATATGACAAATTTTGAGGAGGAAATAAAGTCCTGGACCTTATATGCCATGGCTCAGCTGTTGACTTCCAGTATAATGCATAGTTAATCATGAAGGAAATTTCTTCTAAATGTAAAAGATTTAAGTGAAATGTAGCAGATGAACATTTAGAAGGTTCTGAAAATGATGAGTAACACTTTAATGAGAGATGCAGACATTTTCTCTGGTGTGGATCAACCCTAAGAGAATAAAGGAGAAATCATCATCACAGCACTGTGCCATGTTGAAGCACACAAAGTAGTGGAACTTAATGAGTATAATAATGTCAGAGAGCTATGAGAAAAATTTATGGAAATGTTTCAGAAATTCTCAAAAACAAGCAAAAAAAATACCCCCCCCCCCCCTCTTTCCATATCTCAATTTCTTGTCTTCCTCCTCTTTTATTCTCTCTACCTTCAGTCTTCCCTAAAGGCTACAGCCAATTGTTCAAAAGATTAATTAAGAATTATTCCCTAAGGGCCCCTGTCCTTAGGGAAGACTGAAAGTAGAGAGAACAAAAGAAGAGGAAGACAAGAAATTGGTTCATTATGTTGAGATATGGAAAGAGAAGGGATGTTAACCAGGAAGTGATAGTGAGACGAGCGGAGCAAGTCTGTGGGAGAGTAGTCACCAGTTAAGTGGACTGCCCTCCTCTGAAATGGCATAAAGCATTTTTGCAGAGATTTTTGGTGCACCACTCCATATGCGAGAACAGTAGATTTGGGATTCATACAATGACAGCAATTGTATGGGTGGGAAGGAATGCTTTAAATAGAAAAGTTTTTTTTTTTTTTTAAAGGGATAAGGAGAGCATGGCTGTGATCTACTTATGCGAAGAAAGACCTAATTTTGCATGGAGACTTGGGTTTCATTAAAGGAAAGTCAGGGCTTTTCAACTGGTGAGTTAGCTGGTTTGATACACAGCATGGTTTTTCCTCCCATAAACTTTGGATTTTCATCCTGCCACCAGGCAATAGAAAACATGCAATTTACAGACAAAAATATACCTATATATGGCTAACCATCTTATTCTCAAATTACAGTTGCAATATCCAAGGATACCTTGAAGGTCATGGACACTTAAGTGCCTATTATATTCACTGATGATGGAGAGGTGAAGTTCAGTTCTTGTATGAAATAAGAGAGAAATAGAAATATGGTTAGTGGCAATGAAGTTGAAAGTCATAGCACTGAAATGCTGCGAGGACATCAGTGTTTAAGTCTTTGAATATAGATCTTTTAGTCTGTGATATATATGAGAACTGCAAGGTTTTTTCAAATCATAAAGAAGAATGTAGCTAGTTAAAATCTCCAAACCTCTAAAAATAAAATTATATAATGCAATTATAATATCCATTGTGGTCAGGGGCGGTGCGAGAGTATCTGATGGCCCTGGGCAAAGAAAATTTAGGCACCCCTATGCAATATGCCTATGCAGAAATTAATGTATAAAAAAAAATCATTTTTTTTTATACCCAAATTCGATTAGTGCGCCTATATATATATATCTTAAAAATAAATGTTACAGATTTTAAAAATTTTTATGGTTAACTATTTTAAAAAATCACTCACCAGAATGAAATAATTTAGTTACCAATTTAAAACATTTTACAAAGTTATTTTTAATGGCATACTACACTACGTATACCAGGGTTTCCCAAACTGTGCTCTGCGGAAGGTGCTCTGCGGAAGGAATAAGTGTTCCGCAGAAGTTTCTGGAATTTGTCATTTTAGTTTTCTAAGCATTTTTTATGAATAAATATTTTATAGTGGAAATATTCTGAGGAGAATAATATTCGAGAATATGTCAAAAAGCTCAGACCCAGAGCGTCTAATAACATTTGTGTATCGTTAATTTTCACACATCGAAACCTTTCAGCATATGAGAAAGAGAATACCGCTGTTTATGATCAGTCATAAAAATTGCCTGCAAGCGGATTATAACAATCGGTGGCGTATAATATTTTTTTCGTACAAGCGAAGTTTTTAAGCAGCATTGCAGAGGCTGACACTGATGAATAGAGAAACAGTAAAATTTGCAGAGTAGAAGAGGCAATAGGGTCGGTTGTATGAAAAAAAGAAACAAAATGCCAGCCAAACTACGTTAGCTCAATTCTTTGTTAAGAAGTAGAATAATAAAATTTATATTCTGAATATGTCTTTCAGCTTCATGATATTACTTTAACTAGGCCCTGAGACATACCTTAATTCTTTTATAAAAAAATTAAGGTTCAAAAAAGAAATTCGAGGAACGAATTATACTTTTTCCCATAGGTTATTATATTCAATTAATGTGCCTGTTTTAAAGAACGCATTAGGTGCACTAATCGAGGGATTGCTGTATATATATTTTGTCATACTCACACAAGTGGATATTTATAAAAATAATATCATTATGAACATTTATATATAAAATTTATTAATCAAAACATTTGTATACATATATGATTATTTCTAATATCTGTATAGCAAGAGAATTATTACATCTTAAATACAAAAATTATGAAAAATTAATCTTTCGGGCTTTGGCAAAGTTTTGAATTAATTCATCTATATTGATTGTAGATACAATTTCATGCTCTATAGATATTATTGCTAGACCAATGAGTCGTTCCTGAGCCATCGTAGAGTGAGTGAGTGTAAGTTTTAATTTTGAGAAACTCCTTTCTGAACTTGCTACCGATACTGGCAATGTCGAAAAAATTCTCAGAGCAAGAAAAACATTTGGAACACTATTTTCTAAATTATTTTTGCATATGTATGACAGGACATCTAATGAAGTATTTTCTGGAATTCACCTTGCTATTATTTGTAATTCACTACATAAATCTGTTCCGTCAATATCTCTAGAAGTATTATGTGTTAAATAATTTTCCATTATCAAACATTTTTTAAGCAGTTCTGCTGAAGTAATTTTTTGAAATTATATATATTTAAAAGAAACCAAACTTTTTGTTAATTGTAGACGTGCTTAAATTTTTCATCAGCAGATGCAATTGCGGTATCAATAATTGAAAAATAAAAATCTACCTTAAATTTTTGTTTAAAATCTGTTATGAATTCATCCTCTGCTTCATACACAAATTGTTTCTTTTTTCTAAGTCTAACTGTTTCTTGTTCAAAATTAGGCATTACACCTAAGACCTCAGTGATTTTTTCCGCATCTTTTCAAATTCATTCTCATTTCGGATTTTCATTAAGAAGTTCTTTGTATCATTAATACAATTTATGGCACCATTTATATCAAGGCTTGTATTCTGAAATTGTTTACTTGTAAAGTTTATTATACCACATTACTAAGGATGCGATAAATTTGAACTTCCTTAAAAGTTTTAAGAAGACTACTTCCGTCTACTTTCATGGTATTTCCACTTAATTCACATAAACTATCATCTTGAGATATTTCTTGCAGTGCTTCGCAAACATCGGACAAATTATATCTTAGGGGCTTTAATGAGTCAAATCGACTCTCTCATCGTGTATCACAGACTGGTTTGAGTGTAAAATTACTTACGTGTCTCTTGAAGTATTCCCATCGACAAGTCGAACCGTAAAAAAATACATATAGATGATGTACCACGTCAAAAAATGCTGTGGCATCTAAAGTATTAGCAGTGCAATTCACTACTAAATTTAATGAATGTGAACTACAGGGTACATACGTTGCTCTCGGGTTAATATTTTTGAAATTCATCGCTGCACACCTTTTACGTCACCTTTCATACTACTGGCATTATCGTATCCTTGACTTCGTAAATCTTGTATTGGTAATGAAAATTTGTCTAGAGTTCCTAGTATTTCATTAAAAAAATTTTCCAGTGGTATTTATTATTTCTATAAATCCCAAAAAGGGTTCTTTTATAGAAACCGTGCTATTACTAGTGTCTACAAATCGAAGTACTATGCTCATTTGTTCCATGTGACCAATGTCGGACATACAGTCAATAATTATGGAAAAATATTTTGCAGCAACAACAGATTCTAAAATTTTCTTTTTTTTTTTATTGCATTGGCGAAGATGCTTATTATTTCATTTTGAATATCTTTTCCAAGATAATGCACATACATATCTTTATCTTTTATTCTTCGAAGATGTTCGTTCATTATTGGATCAACCTTGGCTAGAAATTCGACAAATTTCAAAAAATTTCCGTTTCCATACGAAAACAATGTCTCATTTATTCCTCGAAATGATAAATTTTGAATAGCTACCGTCTGAACTAAAGCAATTCACCCAATGTTTCTCCTCTTTTCTAATAACTAGCAAGTTCTCTTCATCAATAGTTTTCTTTTCTTTTATTCTAATTCTTTCCGCTTATGGTAATTTTCAACATGTCTTTGACTTTTTTTCATGTGCAACTAAAATAGAAGAAGCATTTTTCAAGTCCCTCAATCCTGAATCAGCAAGGTTAATCCGACATTGACCAAATAATAAACAGCAAAATGCAGAATCCGTGGATTTTGAATACAATAACCACAAACGCTGCATTGTCTCGCCGTTAAATAGTCTTTGAGTATAATGAGGCATTGAAAATCTATTATTGTTATCTTTCAGAAAATCAAAATTATGAATCTGTTCAGGTCCATGTTCAACTAATAGTTGACGTAACTGATTGATATTGGAAAATTTTACAGTACCCCTGTCGCTGGATCATTATAATTTAAATTTGTAAAATCAAATCCTTTTATGATTGGATCTGTAGAACAACCAGCTTCAAAAACAACAATACTCATGATCTGTAGATTTCTCCTTCGATGTTTTAATCCAAGTTTTGGTATCTGTAGAATTCTCCTCCAATTCATTAATCGAAACTATAAACGAATTATCCAACGAATAATCTTGAAGATTTTCTTCTTGTATGCGATTACGATCTTCTCGGCAAAGATATTTTAAAAATGCACCTTCTTGTTTTTTCAAACTTTCTTCCTTTTCCGCTTTACATTTGCGATATTGAAAACCTGATTTCTTTTTATCCATTTTCAAAATCCAGTAACTGAAATATTTATAAATAAAAATAAACTTAATAAAAAAAAATTCATTAATTGAAACTATGGACGAATTATCCAACGAATAATCTTGAAGATTTTCTTGTATGCGATTACGATCCTCTCGGCAAAGATATTTTAAAAATGCACCTTCTTGTTTTTTCAAACTTTCTTCATTTTATCCATTTTCAAAATCCAGTAACTGAAATATTTATAAATAAAAATAAACTTTATAAAAAATATGGACTTTAAACTATTCAGTAATTCACAAATAAATGTTTATACATTTACTTAATGAAGTATTTATCAATTATATATACCGTATAAGTTATAACTATAACTTAACTATCATACATTTATAATCTAATAATTCAACAATATCGTTTTCTATTAACATAATTGACAAATTTCTCAAATGTATCTGACTTAACGAATTGTGTAAATATTTTTAACGCGTTTAAGTACAGAAAATGAGCGTTCACTGCCAGCATTACAAACACACAGTGTCCAGGACCGCATTTATACTTTTGGAGACCCGAGGTGCAACATCATTATGTGGCCTCAAAAATAAGCACTTTTTTTAGTTTATTGAAAATAAAAGTCAATATTTCCATGATAACTAATTTTAATAACATTAGTATAAAAAGCAAATAATATATATAGGATTAATTCAGCTCCAACTTTATTGCACAATTAATAAGATTTATTCAACTCCAGATTTGATTTTTTTAAGTTGCAGTAATAAGTATAATAATTCCAGCTTTAGTTAAAACGTAGAAGCAATCAATAGTAATGATAACTTGCTATGCTCTCTAACATCCACTTTTTTACTCTAAAATAGCTAGAATCTTGATGCACATAAAAATGAACTGAAAAATCAATTTAATTTATAAATAATAATAAACTTGTAAATCATACGCTCTGTTTATGTGATATAGAAACTGCTCTTACCCACTAATTAATACAAATAGCAGCAGCACACAAAAAACCTCTGTTGTTTCAGAAACGTGTTTCAAAATGATCGCAAGTTCAATACTCAGCGATCTGTTCTTTCCTAACAGGATTCTAGGAAATCACAGGGTGAAATATTCTTAAGAACATTATGGATTAAACTGCAAAGTCAGTGACTGGTCAACACAAGTCAAACATTTAGTAAGAGAAAATTTCCAGAGAAGGAGATTGGAATTTAGTAATATTTTTTAGTAATTTTAATTATTTAGTAATACAAGAACAATAGTCCAGGTAGTTCAGAAGCAAAAACCATCTGTGACAAAATGAAACTAGTTTATTTAATTAAAAACACAAAAATACAACCAATTTATTAAATATATCTTTATAGAGTTAATAATTAAAAGGACTCTAATAATAATAGATTTCTACAGATGTGTCTCATCTTGTTTTGGTATTATCAAAATTATCAAGTTATTTTGAAGCATTATGGATTTTGCTATTTTATTATTATGCCGCTAATATTTCTTCAAATGTGGCACTTTTTACAACAAAACTGGCTAAGTTATGTTGAATATATCTGTTTGCAAATATACTCAAAATCCCTTTGACCTAATAAAAAATGTAGAATGCTGATGAAACTTCATCAGCATTCTATCTGTTAAAATGCAATCACCCCCCCCCCCCCACTGTTAAAGGATTATTGTCTTTATGTGCACTGTATTACTTGGAATTTCCTTTACTGTCTTACGATATCTGACCCTTTTTTGCTGCACAATTTATTTATTGTCTCTTCCCAAATAAAAACGAATTTCACATGTGCGAAAATAAATAATCAAAACGTTTATTGAAATAAATATGACATTTTGCTTTCTTTCCTTGCAAAATAAAATTATATAGGTCGCACATTTCAACTTTAGGAACGATTTTTTTTTTTTAATGAACAACAAATGATGTTAAAATAGGGTTTCCGATTGCGAGTCTTTTTAATATCAAAAATTTATATCCAATGGTATTTTATCAGAGATTTTTCGCCTTTGTCTTTTGTTTAAAACTGCAACAGTACAATTACTTTGGAAAAATAACGAATTCAAACAAAAAGAAAGTGCACATATGTTATCTAGCAGTATTTTGTGTGTGTAAAAAAAAAAAAAATCAGCTAATGCCTTTTTGTTCCCGTATATAGGAAGTAGTCGAGGCCGTTTTTAAGCCCTATCTAACTTTTGGAGACTGAGTGGGCAGTTCAATCTCCACTGGTAGCCAATCAGAGATAGCTGGCCCAAGGCTATCACTAATTAATCGGCACACAGTGAAGAAGGTGGCTAGTAAGTGCCACCATCTGGTGGTCCCTAACACATTATATTTAATGTCTGAAAATAGTGTGGGTTCGACAGCCAATTTTCTTGAGTTTACGTGAGGGAAAACCCGCTAGCCCGTGCCAGAGATCAACTAACTCTGGAACCGGTCGAGAAAAGGTTTAGAAAAAGTTCCTCTAGTCGGCGACTAGATTCAAACTCCTTTTGTCGTGCGGCCAAGCACTGTAGAGTGCAAACGCCACTTCTACTGTGGTGATAATTTTGGGAGGAGGGGGGGGGGGGGAGTTAGCCATTAAAGGCGAATTAATTCTGTTACGAAAATTTTGGAAATAAAATTTCATTTTGACGCATGCACCTACACATGTTTCGAAGGATAAAGTGTAGGGAAAACATCGCTACTTCAAAACTGCCTCATAATACTGAAAATATGTACATAACAGTTGACTTCATAACTGCCATTTATTTCGATTTGTAGGGAGTGATTGGGGGAAACCAAGAAAGATGAAATGCAAAAACCTACAGATTACGTTTATAAAAATTATGTATTACATGATATGATTCAAGATTTACATATGATTCTCTATAAAGCAAAATTTAAAAGTGTGAACCTTTGCGCAATCTGTGAACTAACCTTCGAACTAAGATTATGAATAAAAAAGAAAACTTAATTTGGAACAGATGGAGGCTGTATTCAGTTTTAGATTCGGATTTTCATGAATTTATAAAATAATTATCTTCAATCAAGTTCTGGGAGAATTTTAAAATGTATTGGTGATTAAAATAATTACCCAAAAAATTGATTGTGACATTGATCTTCCATAGTGATACAATATGAAGTGAAGAAAGTATGAAAGGATTTCTTATTTTGCGCTGGCATTAAAAACTATAATTATACGATAAAAACAAGCAGTAAAATGAATATAACTCATAAGTATTTAGTCTGATATAACTTAGATTCCGGTTACTGAACAAACGGCAAGCAACAGCGTTTCTTGCTGTAGGCAACTGAACATAGCTACTACATACGCCAAGTAATCTAGTTAAGTGTTCTTTTCAGCGTGAAGGATTATTGTCCCTTCTAATGGACATGACTGTCAAACTACACTTCTTATCCATGTTCTTTCAGCAGGTGGACAGAATATTATCCAGGTTTGCTGGACGTCTATATACATCCAGCAAAGAAATGGTATGCTTACATACATGAATTTAATGGAAAAAGAGAGTTCCTGTTAGTTTTATATGTAGCAAAACCTGGCGCCCATAGGCGATTGCCTAGGTTTGCCTGACTGTGCTATACGCTTCAGAAACTTGGACATTCAAGAAGACAGAGATACAAAAACTGGAGGCTTTTGAGATGAAATGTCTCAGAAAAATAAATAAAATTGTAAGACAAGACCTAAACTATACAGACTCATTAATAGAAAGGATAAAAGGAAAACAACTTCAATGGTATGGACATGTCAAGAGAATGCCACCAAAAAAGGCTATCCAACCTCGCTCTGTATGCAAGATTAGAAGAAAAAAAAAGAAAAAAAAAAAGGAAGACCAAGAACTAAATGGATAACATCGATAAAAGTCAACTCCGGATTACAGATTTACAGACAGTTCACCAGCCATGCAAGAAACCGAGACTCCTGGAGGTTGTGGAAACAAAGAAGACTCACGAAAGAGGACAGTAACCAATAAGTAAAGAAGAATGTACAATCACTGGTATAGCACTAGACTGTGGAAAGGACTGAGTCATTTATGAACAGGAGAAAGAATATCATTGAGCAGGGCACATAACTTATGACCAAAGATGAGACTGAAAATCCAACTGCAAAGGGATTATGGCAGACCACAAAATAATTTGGTAAGTAGGCCAGATTCAATCAACTGTCTTGAGTGACCACAAGAATTTCATGAAAAATATACAGTATTCCAAAATTTATAACAACTGCTGCAATTTCTGTGAAAATATCTGATGAGTGTTTTTGTGTCAGAACAGAACTTGAAACTATTAATTCATTTCTGGTTTACATATATAACAGGAGACATAATTTTGTTTTGCCTAATTTTGCAAGTACAGCTGAAAACAAAATTGAAGTGATTTGATATATTTTAACTCTCAAACTTATCAAACTGAATCCGGCTAATGAAGAATTAATACTATCAATTCCATATGTTTGGCCAATAAATGAACTGATCAAAACCTAAACTGAATGACAGTTTAGGTTTCTGACATGCATCCATTCTCTGAACAGAGATTGCTCAACACATGTTTATAATTCGAGTGCTGAATCATGAAAATCCATCCGATCTAGGAATAACTTATGTATACCAACACAGATAAAATAAATCTAACAGGTACTTATGAATTCTTAAAATCCACAATCTGAAAAAATTTATGGATGATGTTATTCTTTAAAAAGAGGGGATAACATCATCTGAAGAGAGTTTAATATATTCTATTTTCACAGAGTTAAATAACAGTGCAAGTGATTTAACATCAGTTCAAACTTCCATTTTTAATTAGAGATTTGCAACCTATGAAGCTATGTATTTTTCTGTAAAATTTCTATTTACATAATACAGATTTAATGTTCTAACAATTTTTTTTATTGATATTTGCATAAATGGAAATTTTCATTGTCTAAAATCATCTCAAAAGTATTATATATATATAATAACACATCTGAGATGGTAATTCTCATAGACAGGCTTATACGTTGGTTATGCATTACTAAATCAATATAAAATTGACAACGTAGATACGAATATAAATTAAATTACACTTTAATAAATATTTCCGATATTTCGGTAATGTCACATTGCCATCTTCAAAAGGAACTTACAAAAAAGGCACGTGCACGTAGGCACTACAACACAGTAACCGAGAAAGAAGTGATGAAGCTATTGTTCTCCTAACAGTCCTGATGTTGTCCCCTAGCGGGGACAACCACCCCCCCCCCCCCCCACCCCCCCCCCCCCCCACCCCCCCCCCCCCCCACCCCCCCCCCCCCCCACCCCCCCCCCCCCCCACCCCCCCCCCCCCCCACCCCCCCCCCCCCCCACCCCCCCCCCCCCCCACCCCCCCCCCCCCCCACCCCCCCCCCCCCCCACCCCCCCCCCCCCCCACCCCCCCCCCCCCCCACCCCCCCCCCCCCCCACCCCCCCCCCCCCCCACCCCCCCCCCCCCCCACCCCCCCCCCCCCCCACCCCCCCCCCCCCCCACCCCCCCCCCCCCCCACCCCCCCCCCCCCCCACCCCCCCCCCCCCCCACCCCCCCCCCCCCCCACCCCCCCCCCCCCCCACCCCCCCCCCCCCCCACCCCCCCCCCCCCCCACCCCCCCCCCCCCCCACCCCCCCCCCCCCCCACCCCCCCCCCCCCCCACCCCCCCCCCCCCCCACCCCCCCCCCCCCCCACCCCCCCCCCCCCCCACCCCCCCCCCCCCCCACAAGTATACAGATTTCAAGTTTTTTCTTTAATTTTCATCCCAACTGGAGATGTCATCAATCAAGGACTGTTTTTTCATCTTATAGGCAGTCTCACGTTCAGTTCCTTCTGAGAAAGTCTGCTTTCAAACAGCCATGATTCTCTTCAAACAAAAACTCCCACTTTCAGAATTTAAAGCACTTAGTTCTCTAAAAAAAAAAAAAAATAAATAAATGAATAAATAAATAAAAAAGCAATATTATTATTATTACTTGTCGTCCCCTCTCGTGATCAGACTTGAGAGGAGACGACAAGTAATAATAATACTATTGCTTTATTTATTTATTTATTTTATTTTTTTAGAGAATTAAGTGCTTTAAATTCTGAAAGTGGGAGTTTTTGTTTGAAGAGAATCATTGCTGTTTGAATGTAGACTTTCTCAGAAGGAACTGAATGTGAGACTGCCTAAAAGATGATAAAACAGTCCATAATAGTAACCAACTAGGTGAGATGGCATATTCGTGACCTCTGGCTAATACAGAGAAATCATCCTTAGTAAGAGGACATTCTGATAAATTTACTACCAAATTATTGTGATTGTAATATTACTAGAATGAACCATAGTCAGTTGACCAGTAAATTAAATTTCTGTATAAGAGAAACACAAATAGAGTTGAAAACTTGCTTATAGAAATCCAAAGAAATATGTAAAACTATATTTAAAAACTTGGAGTTCTTAAGAGAATTAATTTTGATATTTAAGAAGGCATCATTAAGTTGTAACACCAGAAAGATTTACTAGCTCTAATATAAATACAATGTGCTTTCAAGTGACTGAAACTTAATGCATTCAGCTTTTATGACTAAAAGTTTGCCATGTGTGCTACATTACTTTAAAACTCGAACTTATGTGGAAGTAAGTTCAATATATGTAAAATTTTCACCTAAGTATCAAAGGCATCTTCAGTTTGTTAACAATGGTACATAAAACAAAATACAATAAAATAATTAATCTTAAAAGAGTCACTTCAGCAGAAATCAGTAAATTCTTAACTAAAAAAAGAATAAATAAAAATTAAAATATAAATTCATAGTCAGGAATTTACATAAGATTAATATTTCTCATAAAACCAAAGATAACCAAAGGCCATCAGTCAGATCTGTTCAAGTTTGGTTGGTGCAGAAAGGCCTCACAGCTCTCTTTGTATAACTGCTTTATGAGGATTTCAATATCATTCCCCTTAGACATTTCTCCTAAACTTGCAGCATGGTACAGATATGTGGATGATATTTTTGCAATATGGAATTGTTCTCCATCAAATTTTAAACTATTTGTCTAAAAAATAAATATGCTTCATCCTAGAATTCAATTTACTTTAGAGAAGAAGATAAACAATGAACAAGCCTTTTTAAATATGTTAATTCTTCATCAGCCAGATGGCAGTTTACAATTTTAGTTTTTTTTAAAAAAGTAACACATACTGATCATTATATTCATGCAACTTTTCATCATCATTCTGGTCAAAAGTTGGAACATTAAGATCTTATTAAATAGTATTCATATGTTCCACTGAAAACCTTCTACAGCAAGAATTAAATTATCTAATCTACTGTCATTAAAAAATGGTTTAAACAAGTCTTATCAAGAAAATATTTAACAGCTTTATGCTACCAGTCTCTAGATCTTCTGAAGATATTTTTCAGATTCCACTTCCATATATTAAAGGAATTTCAGAATATATTGCTAAAGTTCTAACAATGTGGTGTCCTTTCATCCTATCTCCTCACTTAAAGTCAAGCTTCCTCCACTCAGCTTTTAAAATTTATACCAAATACTTTGCTCATGTGGTTTGTCTTACTTTGGGCAATCTGGTAGATTTACAGCCATCCGTCATGAGGAACATAAATCATACATCCAGTATCATGAAATTGAGCAGCTTAGCCTAGCATATAGAAAACTAAATTCAAACATATATGAAGATTCCTCATAGAGGAAAGTCCAGAAGTATCATGGTGTTGCCATTTCCCTTTTCTGATTCTGTTGTCACTCTATTATAAAATTTCAGTTACTAAATTATGATATAGATCATTATTTAGAAAGTGATATTAAGCTGATGTCTAAATGCAAAATATTATGTTTACTTCTTTACTCTCAGCAAATAATGTAATCCTCTAAAATAACTTTGCTACAAATCTCCAAGGGGGATTTGACACAAGTTAAATAACTGTTTTCAAACACGACATTGTTTGAAACCAATCTATAATTGTTTTCACGGGTGAAAACCATACCCAAATGAGTTTGATACCCAATGACACATCAGGTATGATAATGTACAATAAAAAGACAAACTATGAAAACAGGCAAAGACAACCAGAAAAATTGTGATGACCTTATACACATTTTAGGTAATAAGCACAGGTTTAATAAAGAAGGCAAATTAAAAATGGAAAAAATACTGAGCTACCACTGTTGAAACATAAGGATCTAAAATGGGTTAAAAATAAGAGAGCTGATCAAAGACTGCAGAACACAAATATGAAAATCATGAGGAAAATGCTGATAAGAAACGAATAACGAAATATTGGATTAGATTATCATAATATCAGACATATGTATAGAAAATCACTTAAAGACAAGATGTTATACTATTTTTCTATCAATTTTGTTTCCCCCCCACTCTCGATTACCATTCCTTTTACATAATAAAATTAGTTTAATCCTTTATCCAAGTGTGAGCAAACAAAGTTTGCGCCTGAAAGTATCTTCAGGACCGGGGTAAGGTGGTACAACACCAGGGCAACTCGTTGCAAAGGTGGAGCAAGCTACCAACACTCCTATCTCAGTATCTCCTATAATGCAAAACACATCTCCTTGCGGATATATCTAATGTTATGCATTAAGGGAAGGGCCACTACCCAGACTAGTTTGCTAGACCTGCTAATGCTTCTGCCTGGTATCTCCACTTGGGCCTGGCTCCCACTGAAGAGACTTCAATAAAGGTCGAAACTAGTCTGGGTAGTGGCCCTTCCCTTAATGCATAACATTAGACATATCCACAAGGAGATGTGTTTTGCATTATAGGAGATACTGAGATAGGAGTGTTGGTAGCTTGCTCCACCTTTGCAACGAGTTGCCCTGGTGTTGTACCACCTTACCCCAGTCCTGAAGATACTTTCAGGCGCAAATTTTGTTTGCTCACACTTGGATAAAGGATTAAACTAATTTTATTATACTCTAACCAAGTGAAAAATAAACTTTCAACATCTTTCTCTAAATCCAGAGTAATTTATTAAAAAAAGGTGGCACACCATTTGGCAACTCCTATAGGTAGAGATGACCTGCTAATGCTTCTGCCTGGTATCTCCACTTGGGCCTGGCTCCCACTGAAGAGACTTCAATAAAGGTCATAACTAGTCTGGGTAGTGGCCCTTCCCTTAATGCATAACATTAGACATATCCGCAAGGAGATGTGTTTTGCATTATAGGAGATACACTGAGATAAGAGTGTTGGTAGTTTGCTCCACCTTTGCAACGAGTTTCCCTAGTGTTGTACCACCTTACCCCAGTCCTGAAGATATTTTCAGGCGCAAACTTTGTTTACTCACACTTGGATAAAGGATTAAACTAATTTTATTATACTCTAACCAAGTGAAAAATAAACTTTCAACATTCCTTTTACATTAAGATTATTATATGGTACTGTAAAATCTCTTATGGTGAAACAAAGAAAATTTTTTTTTCACCTATATCGATTTTACATAGGTCATAAACCTGCTTTGTGAAAATAACTGAATGTAGAACTACAAGTATATGTAACTAAAAGGATTAGAAAGGATTATGCCAGTGAGCTGGAGGTGAACAATAATCTCTAAGGTCACTGAAATATAGGAGTTTTGCCGCCAAGACCTAAAGTATATGTACGTGATGTCAGGGTGCTTCCTGGAAAATCCAGGAAGTTTAGATGGTAAGACAAGGGATGTTGAATGATATAAAAGGCTGTGATTGGCAGGCAAAAGGGCTTTTTTTGAATTTTTCTGGAGTCTTGGGAGGAGAGTAGCAGGGAGTCATCTGGGAGATCTTGGGACACTGGTAGATAACCCAAGTGCACGCGCGCGCGGGGGGGGAGGCTGTATTCAAAGGAACCTTCCAAGATGTTCTTCAACAAAAGTACCACCCCACGTGCATGCTGATATGCTGCAGCCAGAGCAGTTCCTAACATTGCCGAAGAACTATATTACTTTTCCAAGGGAGAGAACTTGCAAGATGACAACCGTCAAATAGTACCCAATCACAGCCGTTTCGCAAGAATGAAGAAGGAACCAGCAGAACTCACCCATACCTGCCTCGAAAACCCTTTACAAGAACTTTACAAGATACTGAGAGCTAGTAAGTAGATTGTTGTATGTTAATGTGCAAGATTGTTTGTGTAGATAATCGATGTTAGTCCTGTTTAATCAATTGTAGTATGTAGCAAAGAAGTTAGAGAGCAGAGTATTAGTCTGTATGCACATAAATAGGTAAGTTTGTATATTGCTTGTGTTAACTAACACAAAGAAAGTGTTACATATATTTTGTCTTAAATTCTATAAAACTGAATGCAAGGCTTTCTATGCTAAGGACCTTTCACGTGATAAATAAGTTGAGTGTTAGAGTTCTTTGTTTAATGTCTCAAGTGATTAGCTTTACTTCATAAATTGTGATTCAAGCACGTGATATGCCCATTACTGTTTGTAAAATATTTGTCTTAGTTAAAATAAACATGTTTAGTTTTGCAAATAGCTTCCTGATCTTTGTTATCCAATGCACTGTCTCACAAAAAACTAATCGGACCTGTGTGATCAAGGTAAAGTAACTGCCATGACTGTACAATTCAGAGTTGCTTGTGATTAATGAACAAAGGGCTCTTATATATGCTTAGCAGATAGATTCTCATGTTAGTAAAAAATATAAAATTTACATAGTCCTTGATGGCACAGTAATTAACTAATATAAATTTTTCAAGGACTATTAAACATGAGCATTAGCATTCTAAATTGAGGATTTTCCCTTAAATAGAGGTTTTTCCTTATTTCTCAACACTAACATGTATAAGGCATGTTTACCTTATAACCTTATACATGTATAAGCATGTATACCTTATGATGTTGGCGGGGGGGAGGAGTAAGTTAAGCGGACTAAGGTCAAGTAATAGTATCAGACGTGAGTTTTAAGATTAGAACATCTTAGGCAAAGACAGAAGTCACCGTCTCAGAAGGAACTTAACATAAGCTCAAGCAGACACAAATATCAATGTAAGGGAGGGGAGTCATTAAAGATAAGAGTAACTCGAAAACAAAAACAATTACAAATGGCACAGTTCGAGTAAATAGAAAAAATAACAATAAATAAATAAATGTCCTCATTGTGACCCTAACAAAGAAAGTAAAGGAAAATGTTAGGAGAGAAAAAGGTTAGTTATTTAATTATCATACTATTTTTGCCATTATACAATCAAAAATATTAAATTATTCATTTTTTTTTTAAAATTAATAATCAAAGGAATGAAAGCATCACAAGCAACTGTATGTTGAAGGGTGCCAATTGAGTAATGTAATAAAGCATACCATTCTGAAATCGAGTCATTCATTTTACTGCTGGACAAGAGATGCTGTTAATCTTACTGTGTTTCATATAACATGGCAGGAAATGCCCAACTAACCTTGATGCTGTTAGTTATCAAGTGAATGTTTCAGGACAAATTTTCATTTAATGAAGAGCAAAACACATCCCATGCATGTATAGTAAATCATTTCTCACTAAAGCAAACCCATAAGGAGACCAACAGAATAGTTTGCTATAGTGGGCAGTTTGCTACAGTGAATTGTCTTAAGAATAGCATAATTTGGTTGAGACTTTATTCATCAATGTTCTATTATGATTAAGTTTGAAGGTGTTTAATACAGTAAGAGTCAACTGTATTATGAAATTAAAAAAAAATAATAATTCCTATTAAAAATAAACAGATTAGAGTTTATATACATTTAATGTGAATCATATCAGTTGAAATTCTAAGTAATAATAGCTATAAAAACTGTTTTACCTTCAATTCATGCACTACCTGATCAGTTATTGCAGGCTTCAAATCTTCACCAATCAGGACATCGATGACTGCTTGGGGAATATGTGCCTTCTGGAGAGAAAAAATAAATAAAAAGGGTGAGAAGAAAGTTTCAGAACATTCAGATTTAGTTTCCATTTAACAAATATTAATAGAACCGCAATAAAATTAAAGGATTTGTGGTTGGTTTATGTTTTATTGGTAAAGGACAGCAAAATTTATAGCAAAGGTTACAACAGTAAACAAGGTATTAATACATAGAAAGAGACAAATTAGTAAATATGTGTAAATATTAAGTTAAGCAATGCAGCATCTACATATAAATAAAATTTATAATCAAACGTGTTTGTATAAATTAATTCTTTGTAAAAAATTGAAATCATCATTCAATTTGTCCGAGTCTGATAACACCTGACCTGAGTGTATATGGCTGGCTAGATAGGTAAAAATTTCAGTAATCTCTCATGTGAAGTGAATAAGAATGTGTAAGATGACTAAGACCTATGCAGAACCTAGCAAAAACACCTTCCTCTCTTCCGTTTCTCAGTTGACTTTTTTTATATGCTCCCAGTAATTTGTAACGTCGGTGAGCTAAGAATTTTTTTTCATCTTTATTGATTATGTATATTGTATTTTTTATTTTTACATAATCTAGAAACTCTGCCTTAAAAACCAAACATGGAACTTTTTCAAGCCACTTCAGGCCTCCAATAAATGGGACAGTGGTCTGACACCAGGTGATAAAACTCATCTCCAACATAAAGACAACCAGAAACATCTATGCCTATGGAGGACTCGAATCCACAGTCTGTTTGCTGGAAAGCAGATACACTAACCAATCAGCCAACCAGGCTGGCAACTAGACTGCCAATGCTTAATTTCAGGCTTAATATCATGTAATTTGTTTGTCAGGCGTCTTGCCATGATAACTGCCATTCAGCAATTAGCTTTAATATTATAAAGTGTCTATGGTACTTTTAAACAGTACATCAAAAAATATGAGCTGATCTAGCAGCTGCAATCTTAATTCTCTTAATTCTAATATGGCTGGGAATCTGGCACAACTGAACATCAAAATTAGGGGTCTTCATTTTATACAACAGGTGTAACACCTCACACAGGATTGTATACAGGAGAGGAGATAGCCTGTAAAGAATTCAAAGTCTGTATAAATTACATACTTTTGTTAGCTTTTATATATATATATATATATATATATATATATATATATATATATATATATATATATCACAGCCAACAGAGATCTCTAATCTTGAAACATCAGCATAGATGAGCAAAAAATCAGAGTAGACTGCTCTTTGTGCATTAAACAATTGCAAGTAAACAGATGATGGAGTATAAGACTTCTGTAACTGACAGTGAGTGGTTGAAGGATGGAGTGCAAATCTGCCATGAAAGAATGTTGTTATGTTTGGTGCAGGTAATGTCATGATTCATGCCAACAGCTCAAATGGAATAGAATCCTCACTTAAAAATTCTGAAGAAGATTCCTTATTCTCTACTTCAAAAGAACAAACCTCAGGGATCAATGAACTCTAGAAAGAGCAGCAGAAGATGAAGGCTTTTGATATTCTATCCTTAACAGAGTCAAAGTTCCTGATTCATAGCTGTAACTATAATGGTACAATGATAAAAACTCTTCTCCAAGCAAAAGATCAAAACTATTAACTCATGAGACAAATTTATACTAAAATCTATTATTTATTATTATTATTAGGTGACACCTCCAGGGAGTCCAAAGACTCATCAAGGGAGAGTGTGCCAACAGCATTCAACGATTGATCCCTTCCAACTACTAACTGCGCTCAAACTTGCTTAACTTTTTTGCATGAGCCATTAGTAGCAGAGGCTCTACCAATTGACCAACCTTTGATGGCATAATAAGAGGTAATTGTTGAACAGTTTTAATCTCCTGACTAAAAATTCCTTTTAAGATTATATCTGTATCCAGTATATTAACTTCATCTTGATAAATATCCTTAATTAAGGAAAAGAATTCCCATGTCATTACTGAGGTAAAAGCACCTATCGTTGTCGTCCGGTAGCATCCTCTAGCAAGAGGGTTGCAGAAGATGAGCAGCTCTTCTCCATTTCTCTCTGTCTGTCGCTTCCATCATTCTTAAACCAGTCCATTCCACGATGTCATTAAACCACTCTCTAGTTGGTATTCCACGTCTTCTCTTCCCCTCAACTTTCCCTTGTAATATAGTTCTTGTCAGGTGTCCCGAAGAACCTCTCAGAAGATGTCCTGCAAATCTGGTCTTTCTTTGCATAATATTCTTTAGCAGTGTTCTTTCCATCCCAACTCGTATTAAAACTTTTGGATTTGATATTCTTTCTGTATAGCTAATAAAGCACCTATATCAAACAATATTTTAAAAGGAATACCTAGAACAAAGCCTTTGACCATATTTAAGGGTTCTGTTTCTGCAGACATTGAAGTATTTAAAATTTTTGAAATCAGAAAGTTTTGAGAATGATTAGTACTTAAAACCTTTAAAGAACAAGGCTTTTTGCTTAGCCTGTTTTTGTATAGTACTTAAAGAGAGATGAGAAGAATTATGAAGAAGTAATTTTTGATTTTGTTTGGGCACTGTAGACAGATCTGCGACCGTGCGGTTAGCCTAGTGGCTTTGCGCTTCACAACCATATGCCTGGGGAAGGAGTGTCCCAGGTTCGATTCCCGTTGTAGACGTGAGGAATTTGAGGATCGTCCTCAGGCATAGCCAAGTTAGCCGGTCTTGGGCGCGGTCAGTAGGTTTTTTTCCGCCAGTTTATCTGGCGTTTTTCATCCCGCAAGCAGGCAAACCAGCCCCATGAACATACGCCTCTACAGTCAAAAAAACATATCCCCCCCCCCCCCAGCGGCAGACCAGGCGATGGATCAGTTGGGAGTAGTACTAACAAGAAGTCGCATCTAAGTAACACGCGGATCCTGCATAGGAAGCGGGAATAACGCGTAGAAGAAGAAGACTGTAGACAGATCTGCAAGACAAATTCTTGAAGTTTGTCCCAAATGGCTGCATCTATAACACCTTATTTGTCGTTTTCCAGGAGACATTTATTTCCTCTTGCCTGTGATAGTCCTGACTTCTCTGAGCAATTTGATACCTGCCAGCAATTAGCTTGTAAATCGTTAACTGTCTTCAAAATCTTTTTCACTGCTACAGCAAAAGATTTTAACTTTAAATCCATCTCTTTGATTATTTCAGTCCTCACACTGTCTACTGAGGACTAAAATATTAAATAAACACAACATGAGTCTAAATTGAATGAATCTGTACTACAAGATGCATAGGGCTTCTTTTGTTGAGAGAGATTAACAGGAAATTTAAGCTTTGCTGCTCTACTATATGCATATGATTTGGCTAAAATGCATTTAAATTTTTCATAAGCTTTCTTCTTTTAAGGAAGAATCCAAAGCTTCTGTAATATTAGTAATGCATTCTTTGTATGCAGCCCTTTGCAAATCAAGCTTAAGACCATTAAAGTGAAAAAATATAATTTTTTCTACGAAGTCAGCATCACTTTCTTCAATTTTAAAAGCATGCACTAAGTTTATCAGCTTATCATAAAATTCTGATACAGTCTCATTCTGATTTTGCATCCAAGAATACACTTTCCAGAGATTCAGTCCAAGCTGAAGCTTTTTACAATATTCTACTACTAAAATTTTCTTGAACTATTCATAAGTTTGGGCTGCGAGCCTTCTAGAATTGTGAAGAAAAGTCTTTGCCTTTCCATGAAACTTAGATTTTATAATCAGCTGATCATCTGACCATTTTCTAATCTCTCTCATTTTTTCTGCAGACTTAAAAAAATATTGAATACTCTCATTATATTCCCCACTGAAGTTCTGTAAAGTGTGTGCCAAGTTAACACGTTCGCTGCCAACTACGAGTATACTCGTAGTGGGTAAACCTGCTTCACAAGCCAGCTACGAGTATACTCGTATGACGCTTACCGCTGGGAACGAGATTATTGTAGTGACCTTGAAGAAGTGAAAATGCTTGGCTTGTGGGGCTAGCTTCAAAACTGTGTATTCTCATAGACCGTATATGCTCTGTACAAGCCAACTACGAGTATACTCGTAGGGCATTTACCTCCGGTAACGAGATTATCGTACTGACCTTGAAGAAGTAAAACTGCTCGGCGTAGGGGAACAGACCATGAAAAAGTAGCGTGGCAGCGAACGTGTTAATATGTTTAGAGAATTAATCATTCCCTAACACACACATACTACTCTCCTGATTAGTGGCCATAATTAAGCAACACTTAGAAAAAATTAAATGAACACAACAAAAACAAAACGTTTCTTAATTTGTCTCACTCAATTTCTTATGCAAAATTGATATAAACTATCCTGTCAGTTGACTGCACCATTTGTTTTATTTCTCCTCCTTTTTATTATAAGAGAAATAGTTGGTTAATACCACAGATTCATATCCAGAATATTGTATTTATGATAAATTAAGAGACAAAGGAAATTCAAAAATAATATATTTATTTACAGATAATATCAGTGTCACTTTTTCTGTATTATCCTAAATGGTGTGTTAAATGCTTATGTTTCACAAGCGATATATACAATTTTGCATTTTAAATAAATTTATCTCCTAAGAAAATAAAGGCCCACACATTTAACACAGTAAAAGAACATAAACATTACATAAGATTCCTTTTCTTCAAAATCGCAGGATTTTGTGAGAATACACAAACTTTCTCCAATTCTCAATAATGGCCATAAAATATAAATTTCTTAACTCATACCACCCTGTTTTTCTTCTAAAACAAAAAAAAAATAATTTTTGCACAATCTTTCTTAAAAAAAGAAGAATGTATTTCTTTCATATCTTCTTTGCAGTATCAGTTCCTTTCCTATTTCTTTAGAATATGAAGATAATTTTAAAGTTCCCTGTTTCCTTGAGGCAGTTTCATCATTATCCAAAATAGTTCATCTCTCTTTCTGGTTTACAATGTTTATCTGGAATATGTTTTCTTCTGGAGAAGAAACTATATAATCACTTTTATCTGTCACAACTTTACTTCATATAAAGGAAATTCATCCGTTAATTTTGGGATAACTATTTGTTTCCCCTCATATACTCTTATCCACCTTTTAGGCATACAAAATTCTTTAAAAACTATTCCCCCCTCCCCCAAAACTTTCAACCCTCCTTTCGAATGTCGTCTCTCTGTTCTAATGAATGTAACAGCTGTTCTATTTTTCTCTCTATCACTAATTCAATTCCTTTTTGGAAATAAAATGTCTGTGCATGCAAATGCATTACTGCCTGATGTGGTAAGCAAAATAGAGGTGAGATAAACAAGACTGCAGTTCTTTAATGTAAACGTCATCAAAAAAGATCAATATTTTCTTCCCTCAAGTTTATTTTACAGAAATAAACTACATTAGAGGTGAGTCTTTTTTACAAATAAATATCAAAACAATTTTTGACGGGCTGTAAGTATACAAAGCTTTCTTATATTAACATTTCTAATTACAAGAAACAATGCTTTTTTTTGCTATACAGTTTGGAAATGTTTAACTACATGATAAATCCAAAAGTTATTCTTTCCTTTTTATTTAATGATTTTATGAAATTCAGCTGCCACTAAAAAATTAATGTAAGGTAATTGGATATCACTAAATAGCAGATATCCTACATCTTGCTGTTACAGATGTTGGAGACTTAGGTGTATCAAAAGTAAGGATGATATTCCTGGTTGGAATCAGGTGACTATCTCTCTGCATTTCAGGATGCATCTCGCACCCGCCACTTTCTAATCGTTAAGCTTTGAACATACATCTTCATCAGATACATCAAGAAGATCCCATTCTGATATCACTCCTGTATAAGACACTGTGCTTTCTTTCTTTCCCTGTTAATAATTTAACTTGTGAGCAATGATGGGACTAACAACAAACCATTATTAAGTATTTTGAGTCTGTGTTGAGACATGTAATACGTAGAAATATTAATGAGAGACAGCACTGGCTTTCTCTCATTAATATATCTAAGAGAGTAGGAGGAACACCTCTGAACAAGAATTTTTAACTCAAAAAAAAAAAAAAAAAAAAAAAAAAAAAAAAAAAAAAAAAAAAAAAAGTCATAGGAGTCATAAAAGATGGCAAATGTAATCAACAACCATAGCTGAAATGAAATAAGATTAAAAAATTCTATATAACAAAAACACTATTTAATCTGAAAGTCTCTCTGTCTTGCACAGAGCTTCAAGTGGATAGGAATGCAGCAAGTATTAACCGCATTCTCAATTATAAGTCTATAAAAAAAGTATAAATATAGGAAATAGGAATATGATAAGTGTTAAGTGCATTCTTAATGATAAACCTATAAAAATATCACTCTACTTCAACTATTCAAGCACAATTTTTGGCAAACATGACAAACTAAATCTAGAACTAAACAACAGAATAAGCAAAGAAGAGATGGTGGAGCATCAACTGACTAAATTTATATAGAATAACAGAAAAACATCAACCAAAATACCAAACAATATACAAGGCACTGTTCAAACCAGTTTTGACAAATGAATCAGGGAGGTGGATTATGAATAAAACAGCTGATCAATATCAAATCACAGATATCAGAGTAGAAATTAAAAAAAAAGGGGAATGATCACATTGAATCAATGGCAGAATCTTTAAAAAGGAAGATATCGGAAATGACCTTAACACCATTAGCATTGCGGGATATGTAAGATGATGTGATCTAAAGTGGTCACAGAAATAAAATACAACATGAAAGGTTTTAGCAAAATAGGTGTTTCAAGAGTTTGTTTTATTGAAATGATGTGAGCCTGTTCTGTTAGAAATTTTTTTTTTTTTTTTTTTTTTTTTTTTTTAGTTTCTTTTAAACATAGTCTAACGTTCTTCTGTTGGTAATGATGGTAGAAAAGAGAAGAGATAATTTCCGCAACTGAACATCGATCTTCTGCCTCAATCTAATGTAGAATCATTACCAATCTATAATCCTCCTGAATTTTTGAATTTAACAAGGAAAGTCATTTTTTATCTAGCCAACTAATTCTAATAAAATCATTATAAGTAATATTTAACCATGTAAGAAAGAATCTGCCATACCTGATGTTCAGTAAAGGATTCCACATGTTGGTATAAAGGCTCTCTTAGATCTGGACTTACTTCAAATACATTACGCAGCTGAGCATGAGGTAGCTGCAGCAATACTTGGAAGGACTGAGGTTTAGTTCGTTGGCAACATTTAATAAAACCTTCCCATACTTTCTTTTGTTTCCATACCTATTAGGATGGAATAATAATTTTTAAACAAGCAGTCATACAATTCTAAGCATACATAAAAATCTATTCCAGGATTCTATAAAATAATTATTTTCTTTAATTTAATTTTAATACTTCATAATTATGTTTATACACTGAGTTAGCTTTGCAACAGGAACACCTCTCCCCCAGATTTACATATTTGGCATGATAATGAAGTACCGCATGATATCAATGTCACATACGGCTACTATAAATGCACACGCTTATCCTCTATATGTGTAAATGTTTCAGTATAAGTAAATGTTTGCCAGTAATGGGGAAAACACGGCAATGTAAGCCAATTTGATTGCAAGCAGATAGTTGGGTAAGTGCCATTATTTTGGAAACAGCTGCATTTGATTGCCTCCATACTATTGTATCAAGGAAGTACCAGAACTGGATTAACCATGAACAGACATCCAGCAGACAGGTTCACGTTAGTCAGCCATGCATAGTTGATCCTAGAGGTGAGCGTCAAATGTCACAACTGGTATCTCAGCAATGATGTGCAGTCACACAGCGTACCCACCAGTACAACAGCAGGGCAGTTCGACCCATTTCCACAAACACTGTTCCTTGCTTCACCTGGGATTCCACAACTGGAGACAAACAAGGGTACTCGTGATGATGGCGAGGCATCACAAACAATGCCTTGCATGTGACAAGGAACATCAGCAATAGATCCTCAACAAATGGAAGAAGGTCGTCTGGAGTGATGAGTCCAGTTTCCTACTGCACCATGCTGATGGCCGGGTTTACATTTGGCGTAAACAGCATGAACCCCTATCCCCTGGTTGCACAGTTGGAGGTGGTATGGTATGGGGAGCTTTTTCCTGGAAATCCCTTATCATCTCACAAACACTGGTGGACTGCATGGTGAACACTACAGGGACCTGTCGGCTATCTCCATCCATATTTGCAGGAGATCTACCCAGACCACAGTGCCATCTTTCAACAGGATAATGCACTTTGTCATTGGGCTCACATAACTATTGAGTGATTGGAGGAACACAAAAATGAATTTGCCACATTGCCTTTGGTCCCCAAACTCCCCTGAGTGTAACCCAATTGAACACGTGTAGGATATGCTAGAACCGGGTGTGAAAACTGTTGATCCTCCTGATCAGAGTTGCTGCAGCAGACATGGGTCAAGTTACAAATCGAGAATGTTTGACACCTTGTGGAATCTGTTCTAAGGTGTCTACAAGCCGTGATTGCACAGAGAGGTGGACCAGTGCATTATTAAGTAGGTGCTGCTAATGCAAAGTTAACTCAGATTAAGGGTGCTTCAACCCATTAAGGTATAAATAGGGACTGAAAAATCTCCACGAAAAAGATATGCAGAGTCAATGTCTTCTGTATTGGTGAATATCTTAAGAAGGATAATATGATAAACCAGGCATACAAATTGAAACCTGTGGAATAGGTTTTGCATAAGTATTTTTCAAAAAAACCAGCAAAATATATAATAGGTATTTCTTTCCCATCCCACCTCCAAATTAATTAAACTTGATCACCAAATAAATATTATTTAACAACATTAATTGAAAAAGAAGATAAAATGCTTATATAAAAGTAAATATGTATTTGGAATTCCAAATCACTTTTTTGAAGAAAAGTTATTTTTTTTAAAAAAACGGGAGAGGGTGAAATCATGTATATGGTCAATATACTAAAGAAACACTGCAGTCAAATAAATAACATAAGATTAACCATCTCCCATATAGACTTGTACATATTTACACAGCCTAACTTCTCCCTCTTCTTACATCTTTTTATATTCTTCATATTTTTGGATACACATTTACATTGACACAATCAATACTGACATGTTCAACAGTGCTATACTGTTATTATATACCGATTAATTTTAATTACTCTACCATAACAGTTATTCAATTCTTTTTTTTTTTTAAGTTAATTAAATTCACTATTTCCAGAAACCTTATTAAATGAACTCCTTATATTTCTTTCTTTCTCTCTCTTTACTTCAGTGATTTTTATTATGCCACCCAGTATACCATGATTCAGCCAAGTACAAAATACTCTGCTATCCACCATATATACTCCTTGTGCTATTCATAAACTCCAATTAAGTCTCCCTCCTTTCCACCTTCTTTAAATTCACCAAATTACAACAAATTTGCCTGGCAGAGAGAGATACGTGTATTCATTCCCCAACCAAAGGCTGTGGATTGTAATCCCACCATGGGCATGGAAGTGTTGTGAATTGGGTGGTAGATGACTTTCATTTCCCAATGTAGGACTACCCTGGTAATCCAAGGTTTGAAAAAAGTTCCATGTTTGACCTTTAGAACAGGATTTCCAGGTTATCTAACCATCAGCCTCCACCCACAGAACTAATAATAATGTACTATATTCCAGGAGCCTTCACTCATGGATTTCATGAGTGATTTTAGTGAAAAGACAAGTATCACTGGAACAAATAGTTCTAATAATATTTTGATAATACTCCAACAATAATCTGATCTTACCCTGGACTCAACTAACTTTGGCACACTTTTTTTTAGCCAATGGCTATATTCCCAAAAAATAAATAAAATATTAACTGCCCCATGAAATCTCCACCTCTTCGCTACTACACCAAACCACAGCAAAACTGTTATTGTCTCACATATTTCAGGCATATCTGAAAAGATATCCAGTTCTTAATAAATATCAGCTCCACACTATGTTTAAACTGAATGTTCAACCTAGCAACCCTCATCCATTCACTTAAAGACAAATTCTCCCCTTTATCATGTCCAGGAATATATGATGTGCACTGTACTTGTGACACACAACACACACACACAACCCAAGGAATTTCATCAGATATTTATATAAACAGAATGAGGTTATTCAGAATAACTCAAGTGAAAATTTAAAGACATATATCTATATAAACTGTAGTTGACATTTTTCAAGCAAGTCTATCTCATATAGTCTCACTCTAGCTAACCAAGTAATTTGCATAATGACCATGATTCTTAGGTAATCAAGTCTGGTAAAGCTAATACTAATCTAATCAGCTAACACCTTTCCCTTATAGGGAGTAGGCAAGACATTTTTAACCCTATCTAGCCTTTGGAAAGTGAGTGGGCAGTTCAATCTCCACTGATAGCCAATCAGAGATAGCTAACCCATGACTATTACTAATTACAGGTGGCAACTGATGATGAGACAAGGAAACAAGTGCTGCCAACTCTTGGTACCTAACCCTAACAGAATATGTTAGTTACTCTCTGAAATAATGTGGGTTCTACAGTCGATTTTCTACAGTTTACAGGACAAAAAAAAAGTTTCCCAGAGAAATAACCTTGCCCATGCCAGAGATTGACTATCCCAGGAAACAGTCGAAGAAAGGTTTAGAAAAGTTTTTTCAGTAGGCACAACTAGACTTAAACTGAAGTCTATCTTTTGGGCAGAGCATGCAAGCGCAACTTCTACTGAGATATACAGGCCTTCACTTTCGGATATTCCTTTCCATATATTAAACAACTTCAGAAAATTCCCCCAGGCTTCTACTCCAAAAAATCTTCAATCACCATCTACCTGGTTTTTTTAAGTAACCTTGTTTTTGGGCTTTGCAAAAGTTCGAATTCCTTCCTCGCCAAGTGTTTAAGTAATATTTGTTCATGTTATCTACTCAAGTACATCCATCTAGAAGAGAATCAAGAATACACCAGTGTTTCATGAGTAATAAATCAGGTTTCATCACCAAAGCCTTTTCTAATCACACACAACTTTCAATGGGAACAAAAATAGATTAAATTTTACACTAAATCCGTTTTGTATTTGAAAAAGTTATATAAAGCTGGGAACTCTTATTTAATAACCAAATTTAAAGAGAAACGCGTGCTTAAATTAATTTTTCCAATTGTGGGAAGTTACTTGATTTCAGAGACATAGTGAGGCTATGGTCAATGTGGCCCCGGCCATAGGCACTAATTTTACATAGGCGCAAAAATTGAGATTTTTAAAGTTTTTTTTTTTTTTTTAGAAGCCGCAATTTTCTTTCCTGGCCATAGTCGCCAAAATTTCCTCACGACGTCTCTGCTTGATTTATTACTTATCCTGCCTGCTCTGCTAAGGAAGTGATTTTTTTTTTTTTTTTTCAACAGTGCTTTCAGTTTAATTTTAAAGGAGACTGCTTGCAATTTAACAAAAAAATATAATGCGATTTGATTTTTTAATAATTATTCTATTTTATTTTCTCTATAACCGTATGTAATCATCAACAGTGATCATGACACATGATTCCATAATTTGGAGTGATGGATTAACAGCTGATCAGCAATTATAAAGCTATCATTACTTCATTCCATCTGCAAGTTTCTATTAATTAAACTTACAATCTTCTATGCTTTACTATTTGTCTTACTGATGCAATTCCTTATCAACCAAAACACTGCTTATTAAATAATTTAAGGAATTCACAATGTACAAGGGATATAAATTAAATTAAACTTTAATCTATATTTCCAATATTTCGGCAATATCACGTTGCAATCTTCACAGGAACTTAAAATAAAGACACGTGCACGCAGGCACTACACACAGTAAATGAGGACGAAGCAGGAAGTTATTGTTTCTCCTAAAAGTCCTGATGGTGCCCTCTAGCGGGCTATGTAGGTATTCTTGGCTGTTGGGCTGAAGGTTTTCCGATGTAAGTCTCCTAAATTTGGACCAGTCTCATGCAACCAAATTTGTTGAGGAGGTTTGGCAGGCTTCTTAGGGCTGAGGCTGATTCCATGAATAGCCTTTCGAATTTGAATTTACTACGGTGTATTATCGTGGCTTTCTTCCACCGTATTCTGTGGCGTGTATCCAGAGCATGGTCTGCAAGACCAGAGTGGCTGTACTGGTGAAACCGGATGTAGTCCTTGTGTTCTAAAATTCTGATATTCGCTGTCCTGCCTGTTTGGCCAAAGTAGGACAGCTTACATGATGTGTTCGCTATTTGGTCACATGGCTCTGATACACTCCTCTCCTTCCTAACACACTTAAACAATCAACACCCCAGAATCAAGTTAACCGTGGAAAAAGAGGAAAACAACAGCCTCTCTTTCTTAGACACACTAGTCACCTGCCAGCTTGATGGAAGCTTGGTTTTCTCAGTTTATAGAAAACCTACCCATACAGGCAGATACATTCACCAACAATCCCACCATCCTCCCTCACAATAATATGGAGTTATTAAGACACTACACAACAGGGCTAAACTTATCAATTCAAATGACAATGCCCTAACCACAGAACTAAACCACATCCTCAACACTTTCTCAGCCAATGGTTACCCCTGCAAAAAAATCCAAAAAAAATTGAAACCAGTAAACCACAACCCCCCCCCCCCCTTTCACAACAAGGATTACTCTTAATCCATCACCATTCACTACATCCGAAGCACCTTGGAAAACATTACTAAAATCTTAAAAAAACATGACTTGACCTCGTGTTACAGAGCATTTAGAAAACTGACGTCCCTTATTGGTGTATACCAGGTCCCTTGCAGCTGCAAGCTGTCCTACGTTGGCCAAACAGGCAGGACAGCGAATATCAGAACACAAGGACTACATCAGGTTTCACCAGTACAGCCACTCTGGTCTTGCTGACCATGCTCTGGATACACGCCACAGAATACGGTGGAAGAAAGCCACGATAATACACCGTAGTAAATTCAAATTCGAAAGGCTATTCATGGAATCAGCCTCAGCCCTAAGAAGCCTGCCAAATCTCAACAAATTTGGTTGCATGAGAATGCCCCAAATTTGGGAGACTTCATCGGCTAAGAATACCTACACAGCCTGCTAGAGGGCACCATCAGGACTTTTAGAAGAAACAATAGCTTCCTCTGCTTTGTCCTCATTTACTGTGTGTAGTGCCTGCATGCACGTCTTTATTTTAAGTTTCTGTGAAGATGGCAACGTGACGTTGCCGAAATATTGGAAATATAGATTAAAGTTTGATTTAATTTATATCCCTTGTACATTGTGAATTCCTGAAGTTATTTAATAAGCATGTTTAACCAACGTCTAAGTCTTTCTACGAGAACAACCAAAACACTACTCATGACTTTATATTCATTTACTATTTTCAAAGCATACCCATTCAATTTAAAACAATTTTCTGCATTTCAAACATAAGTATTTGCAATGAAAATATATCTACTGCACCTTACACATATATCCTCGAATGACTGCCCATTCTTCCAATCATTTAAAGCATGTTCTTGCAACAGAGTAATTCAGTTTATATGAAAATATTTTTATTTAACAGCAGCACATTCTTAAATTATCTGTGTGTTGTAAGTTTAACAATAAATTTATTTCAGCTAATTTATATGGGATAAAAGTAATGGATATTTTGCTAACAAGGGGGCAACTAACAAAGCCATGGGCAAAGATTAATGGGGAAAAAGTGGCTAGTAGTCTACTTTTTTAATTTAAAAATAGTTATGGTTGAGTTAATGAAATAGGAGAGTCAGAATTTTTTAATGGTTCTACTGTAATTTAGGTGCTTGAAGATATTAAGAATAAATGGCTCTGTAGGATAACCGAATTAGACAGAATAAATACTAATTGCTGTATTTACAAATTGCATGCAAAGATTATATAACAAATAAAAAAATTTTTGCTGAAAGCTAAGATATAAATTAAAAAAAACCCCACTAGTTTGTTTAACATGACTGTTAGCATTTCTTATGGGCATCTAAATAACTGCTTATTGTATTCTGGCAATATTCATGTCTACTTAAGCTGATGAACTAATATACTCAGGGCCGGCCATCTTGGGGGTGTGGTGGGTGCAATGCACCCGGGCCCACAATCGAGTGGGCACAATCGATACACATTTGCGGAAACATATTTTTTATTTTATTTTTTTTTTTTTCTTCTAATTTTGCTTATAAGTAAAGGGATTTTATCGACAGGATTTTGGGGCCCTGGTAATAATAATATTTCTATGTTTCTCTATTATATTAGGTTTTTTGCTTAACCCTTTTGATATGTTTATGCAGTGTATATATAAAAATTAACAAACATGATTTCGTTTTTACCCTTAAAATGCCTGATTCATCATTAGTTTTTTCCTAATCTGTTACACATTTATATCATTTGGCTCGTTATCGAAACCGTTGAAAAAATATTTATTATATTCTTTATATATGGTTAGTCTAGGGCTGGGATGGACAACCCTTAATATGCCTGCCAAACGTGGCATGCCAATGACTTTTTTCCGGCACACAACCCAGGGCTCATCTTAAAAAATAATTAAATTAAAAAATACATTTCAAACATCTTCACTGACACATATTTTAACTTAATATAATACAATTTTATTAAGTACAGCTATACCAAATAAAAATGCAATAATTAATTAAGCTCTACCAACTGTTTTATACTAATAAGTACTAAGAAAATTAGAAACAAACATCCTATTTCCAAGCCATCGATATATCTCAGTGATATACTGATGTACAAGTTTTGTGCAGTTCATTTGTTGCATTATTCGTCAGGCATCCAGACGTGGTGCGACTCCTTTACTATCATTTGATATATCTTTTCATGTTTTGCAAAGAACGTATCCGTTTTCTAAAGTGTATTTGTATTTTTATTAAATTTTAAGTCATTAAAATATGGATTGGAAGTATTTATTGTCAATTAATATGTTTAACTTATTAGATATAAAAGCAAATTTCCTTTACATTGATTTTCGGAAACTAAAGTTTTCAGTTTTTTTTTGTAAAATCCCTGCATATATTGCAATTGCTATTTCCTGCCTAGAGAGTTTCCTTGTATGCATCCTACCCAAACAGCACCATCTGCTTTCCCATTATTTCAAGCAAAAATTAGCAGTAATTTACAAGACTTGAGATACTTAATGAACAATCCTTCACGAATGACTAATGAACAGATAGCCATGGTACTAGGCCAGTAAACTTTTGAGCTGGGGGGAGAGATTCCCACAGTATGGAGGGCGCATGGTTTACCACGGGGATCCATTGCCATAAGCGAGTCACTGTTGCCATGAGGTGAACGTGATTAAACTTTTTTTTTCTGTGCGAGGTTATGCAAAACTTTTCAATTTCTTTTTTTCGCAAAGTAAAATCAGGGGTGCGAGTTATGTGGGAGGACCAGTTATATTCCAGTAAATACGGTAAGTTATTTTTAAAGCTATGTGAAATGTATTATCAATATTCAGGATTATGAAGTATTGTCTGCACGTGATTAGATCTCAACTACGTTAATTTCAACTCAGTTAATAGTGATAGATAAGGGTGAAACTGATGTACTGAAGTAAACAAACAAAAAATAAATACATTCCTTGAGTGTTTCTAAAATTTTGTAACATTGTAAAAAGTATGTACATATTTAACTTTTTGTTAATTCATGGGATAAAAATATTTAATATTATTTACTTATTCGACAGGCAAAGCCTAACTCATGATGTCCATGCCAAGAAAGTATTCCTCTGGGTGTCAAAAAAGGAAACCAGCAGAAAAGAAAAAAGAAGAAAAGCAAAATCTCAAAAAGTCACAAGTAGATTTGTTTTCATGGCTACAAAATAAATCTGACAATGAAATTGCTATGACTTCAGCATTTGCAATTCAAACTTCAACTGAAGAAGAAAACTCCAAATAAGCTACACAACTTTTCAATGAAAATGTAGAAACTGTGGGAATCGTCGTAAAAGAAGCGTCTGATTATACAAATGTTTTGGATACAGCAAATAACGATGAAAACAATAATAATGATGGTGATCAAGTGAATATAAATGATGCAGGTTTGTGGCCAAATATTATAACTGATAAATTTAGATTTTTTGTGTTAAAACCAGACCTAAACAATATCATCAAGAAGCATTCGTTAAGAATGTTGAAGGTAGATCATTTTCTACATCGTACTATTTAAAAAAAATGCCAAATGGTGAAACTCAGCTTCACAGCTGGTTAGTTTACTCAAAAGCTCAAGACTCAGTATTTTGCTTTTGTTGTGTATTATTTTCCAAAAGAAGAGGAAAAGATCAATCAACATGATTTATATATGGTTTTAATAAATGGAGAAAACTGTCATCTGTAATTCGAGATCATGAGCTTTCTGTTTGTCACTTTAATTCTTTTATTGCTTGGCAAGAATTATTAAAAAGGCTTAATTTATGTTCGACTGTTAACAGAACAAATCAAATTAACATAAATAAAGAAACAGAACGTCTAAAATTACTATTCCAAAGAATTGTAGATGTAATTTGGTCGATTGGTAGAGCCTCTGCTACTAATGGCTTAGTTAAGTAAGTTTGAGTGCAGTTAGTAGTTGGAAGGGGACCAATCGTTTGATGCTGTTGGCACACTCTCCCTCGATGAGTCTTTGAACTACCTGGAGGTGTCAAATAATAATAATAATAATAATAATTCTATTTTTAGCAAGTAATAATCTGTCATTTCAAGGATCCCATGAAACAATAGGAATGCCGAATAATGGGAATTTTTTAAGTTTAACAGAATTATTAAGTAAATATGATCCTGTGCACGGATCATGTAAACAGAATTAAAAATACAAAAAAGAATTGTGCATCATTTGGCGCATAGATTTCAACAGGAAATAATTGCTGCATTAGGTAATGAAGTCCTTAATAATATTAAAGACGATATAAAAGCAGCCATATATTACAGTATCTAAATGGATTTTACGCCTGATATTTCTCACAAGGAACAAACTTCAATAATTATTAGATATGTAAATTTTGTAGACAAAAAATTAATTATAAATGAGTCATTTATAGGATTTATTGAAGTAACTGATATGACTGTTGAAGGACCAGCAAATTCGCTTTTAAAAAAGAATAGGTGAGCTTGATTTAGATATTATGAATTGTAGAGGGCAAGCATACAATAACAATATGAAGGGAACATATAAAGGCATACAATCTAGAATAATTAGTTTAAACTGTCATGCAATTTATGTACCTTGCTTATCACATTCTTTTAATTTGATAATTTGTGATGCTGCTTCCAGTAGTATATATTGTAAAAAATTTTCGGAATATTGCAACGTTTATACTACATATTTTCTGCATTACCAAAAAGCAGGGAAATTATACAAAAGCATTTAAATATTACGCTTAAACCATTATGTGATACTCGATGGGAAGCCAAAATAGACGCAGTCAAAACAGTGTAAACACAGTTTGAACAAACTTATAATGCCTTAGAAGAACTTATTGGTGCAATTAATGATAACACAGCAGTATCCGAAGCTAAAAGTCTACTACATTCATTACAAGAAATGCCATTTATTTTAAGCTTATCAGTGTGGTTTACAATATTGTCAAAAATTAATAGTATCAACAAACTATTTCAAGCAAAAACAATTGTTATTGACTCTGCTTTTAATTTAGTGAATAAAATTAAAAATGAAAACCAAAATTTAACACATTTTTAGACGATGCAAAAATGATAGCACGAAACTTGAATATTTCCGAAGACTTCCCTGAAAAAAGAATTCGAAAAAAGAAAAAGATTATTTTCAGAACTAGCAGAAGATGAAGTTTTACTAAAGCTGGTAGAGCAATTTAGATGTCACTTTTTCAACGTTGTGATTGATACTGTTAGTGTACAAATAGATGAGAGATTTAAAAATATACCCAATGCTATTTCTTATTTAAATTAATCACTGATATAAAAACATTAGAAAAAAATGAACTAGAAAACTGCTCAAGGGATTTTGTAAAATATTATAGTAAAGATGTAAATGAAGACTTAATCCAGGAAAATGATTTGTTATGAGAATTGATCTTAGACCAAAAAAATGAGATAACGCGCACGGCATATTGCAATATATATATTGAATAATAGCTATAATGAACTATTTCCAAATGTGCTATCTGTATTGAAAATTTTCTTTACGTTACCAGTTACTATAGCAAGTGCAAAGCGTTCTTTTAGCAAATTAAAATTGATAAAGAATTATCTTCAGTCAAGTATGTGCGAAGAACACTTAAATGCACTTGCTATATTAAGCATTGAAAAGGAAATTGCCAAAAATCGTAATTTTTCGGAAATTATTAATGACATAGCAAAAAAAAAAAAAAAAAAAAAATCGCATATTTAAATAAATACATATTAAGCAATATATGTGTTAGTAAAACTAGGTCCCTAAATAGTAAACCTTTTTTTTTTTTTATGTGCTTAAATTAACTTTTTTTTATTACTTTAAACAATAATTAATTGTAAATAGTTTTTGTGTGCTAGTTGGTGAGCCAGGTTACTTTTGTTTGTGTTAAATATTTATTTATTTTAATTATTTAATAATTTTTTGTGTTCAGTAAACGTTATGTTAACCTGTTATATTTCGAATGGTTTTTTTTTTGTTTTCCTGTACCAAAATCATTTGCAGGTAAGAGGTTTTACAATATGTTTATTTCGAGTCCTTTAATTTTTACCTTTGAAAAATATTTTAGGTCCCCAAAAGGTTTCTTGCACCCAGGCCCCTTTATAGAGAAGGCCAGCCCTGAATATACTGAAGGGATGCTCAATCCTCTTCCATTCAAGAGCACAGCAGTAAAGTGGTGCTGAAGGTTGTCTTCTGAGTAATACACAAGACTGAATTAGATAGTAGCAAATCCAGAGACTTCAGCTAATTAAAACGTCTACTGCCACTTACTCTGCATGTGCCTGGAAGGAATTCAGGTATGGTAGGAAGCAGAGGAAAATGTTGAAACAATGTATGGACAGACGACTTGGTTCCCTCTGTGGGGATAGTATTTTTAGGAATCCCTCATTTCCAATACATATACCCTATTCTTTCTTTAGCTCTTTATCCTATACAATGAAGGACAATTTAATGAAATACTGTTTCACTAAAAAAAAAAAAAAAAAAAAAAAAAAAAAAAATCTGATTTAAAAAAAATCCAACCAATAAAAATCCCAAAGCAATAATGCCCCCCCCCATGAAATAATAATAATAAACATTTAAAAAAAATAATTATGGCAATAAATAAAAGTTGTCATATATACTTTACCAACATTCACAGCCTTATCAGCAATATAAATGAAGTGTGATACAACCTACACCCATCCAAATCAGAATTATTATTTCTAACTGAACTTCATATGGCAACCTCAACAACTACTGTCCATCTGAGTTGCCCAAACTGCACATTACAAAATTCCTTCCACCACAAGTGTGGCAATTGTGCAAGGGTTAGAACTGATATTTCATGCCAGAAGATGCAAAATCCTGCCCCCCCCCCCAATTTGATCTACTTTGTCTCAAAATTTCCTTATCAAACAATGCTGCATTTATTTGCTGTTCTTATCACTCTCCAAATTCCAATAACCACTGACTTCACAATAAGCTATTTCTAAAGCTTACATTTCCTGCAGTTGAAATACCCAAATATGGAAGTCAATTTCCTTTGGGATGTCAAAGTTGAAAACTTCGTCCCTTCACCAGTTCTGCTAACTAAGCAGGAGCATTTTGAAAAACATGCTCTTAATAATGTTATTCTCAAACCTCCTATTTGGTTAGGATATAATGAATATCATTATATAATGATATAATGATTTGGTCACATGACCCATTAACTTTTTCCTCCTCCACCTCATCAGCCAGAATCCAGTTCACTATAGAAAAAGAAAATAATAATAGCCTGCCTTTCTTTTAGTGTTGCACAGTGATCAGCATTCATTTTAGAAATTATGGACTTTACAACCGTGTTATAAATAACTATTTTAAATTCCCGATGTTTCGACCTTCATATTAAGGTCATCATCTGGAGTATACAAATATACAGAGACAAGGCTGAGTTACATTTCATACAGTATGCTAAAGAAAATTATTTGTTCACCAGTTATTCTACTGGCATGACCTCTAGTGAAAAAAAAAAAAATTACAGATAAAATATAGTTAACTCACTAAGAGTTAACTATCAACAAGACTGTAGATAATCCAGAATCTTAAATCTAATATAACAATTGTCATGTTAAAAATAGGACAGCATTGTTACTGTAAAAAAAAAAAAAAAAGCCTGCCTTTTCTTGATATTCTAAGTGGCAACCTTTCTTTCTCAGTTTATAGAAAACCCACCCAAACAGGTAGATACATGCTTTCTTACATTATGGTGTCATCAAAACTTTTATCAACAGATCCTCCAGCCCATGCTCTTCTACCCAGGCTTCCCTTGAAGCTGAACCCTCCTTTATTTGCCAGGCCTTCCTTCCCAATGGTTGCATTTCCAAAAAGATCAACAAATTAGCTATTTGTCCCATCCCTCTCAACACACAGACTTCAGTAATGCTATTACTGTACTGTTACTATTCCGTATATCTGGGGCACCTCAGAAAAAATAACCAGATCATCTGCAGCCACATACATATGTAGACAGTCAGATCTAGCTAATCATGCTTTGGCCCTTGCACAGTGTCAGATGAAAAAAAGAAATAAACAAAACAAATATATATATATATATATATATATATATATATAATTCTTCATCAATGCAAATAAACCTGAAAGACACTTTTCAGAATCAGTAGCAAATTAAAAAAAAACAGTCTAATCTTAATAAATATGGCTGCATTAAATTTCCCAAGATTTGAGAAACTTTAATTGTTAGGCCTCCTGTGCAACACCTAAGGATAGCCAACAGAACTGATTGGACATGCTCCCCATAGGACTTAAGTTTTTATATAGTCTAATTTCTTCCACTTATTGTGTGTTATTACAATTTTAATGTTATATTCCTGATGATGTCTCTGTGACAGAGACAAAATACTTGAATGATTAAATGTGTTATTTAGTTATTTCTCTTTGCTATTTTCATTCCATTAAATATAATTATCAGGGAAAACTGGCACCTACCCTGAATAAGCATTTACTAATTCTGTTACCATCTCTAAGAGATAAAATTCAACATCTGCTGCTATCTGGAACATGTTCTATTCTAAGAAACTGCTGGTATTCTATTTCAGACAAACAGGCTAATCAAGGTGTAATTGTATCTCTGAACATCAATCATATATTGCATCCAAGAAACACAACAGATTTGGTCTAGATGAAAATGGGATTACAAGTACTAGTCACAGCATATTCTGGGATAATACTAAATTACTACATAGATGTTCCGATGAATACAAGCATCTTTTTAAAGAAAGCGCAAAAGTCCTGCATCGCTCTAATTAAGACCTTAATGATGGACTCACCATGTCAGAACTCTGAAAAATTTAGAACTATACATCTTAATATTACATATATAATGTTTTTTTACCTTTTTTCTTTTTTATTCTCACTCACACACATCTCATTTGATCCTAATGGTATCATTTTTAACCTATATTATGACTGAATACAAGAAAAGATTCCATTCACCATGTACCTGCACAGTGCTGCTTTGATTTGTGAATTTCCCACTGACATGTTAACTGTGATTAATATGTCACCATATTTCAAATATAATCACCATCATCATCATCATCTATTTCCTGATATATGTTCCTTTAAGGGATGGATAGATAACTAAGATTACAATATCACTTATCTCTCCACAATTTTCTTCTAAATTACTCTATTATTTGTCAGCACAGCAATATCTGTATGTCAGATTTCATTGTTCCAAGACACTTCTGACTGAATCAATCCTCTGGACCTTTTCCCTACCATCTTGGAATTAAAAACCTGTTTTGCTAACCTTTCCTCTCTCTCTCTCTCTCTCTCTCTCTCTCCAATTCTGTATAAATGACCATGCCAACTTAGATTAATCCTGTTCACATAGTCTTGAATACTAACAATGCTAAGTTCCTTCTTAATATAATTTTTAATATGATTCTGCAATTGTCAAATGAACAGATAGCATCTGTTCAACTAAATTTTCTCACAACCGTCATATTTGTGGTCTCTAGTCTTTGTTCAAGTGCATTATTTTTAACCTAACTCTCAGATCCATAACTTAAAACTGGTTTGAACGCTGCCTTGTATACTGCTAGTTTCATGTTTTGGCTAATTTCTCTCTTATTCCATATAAATTTATTCCACTCGCTCCCCAGCTTTGCTTATTCTGTTGTCTATTTCCAAATTTAATTTGCCATCTTTGCTAAAAACTGTGCCTATATAGCTGACATATTTTACTTGTTCTATAGTTTCTCCTTCATATACTGAAAGGCATGCTAATGAATGGGTGTTAAAAAAAGAGCAGTAGAACTTTAAGGCTCCGTAAGGATATTGACAGAAGTTAAAATACCTTGGACACACTAAAAGGATGGAAAGAGGACTTCTCAGAACAGCAGTAGAAGGTAAAGTTCCTGGAAAAAGAGGAAGAGGGGTAGACTATCGATGAGATGGATGGATGGTGTGTGTGTGTCTGTGTGTGTGGAGCGACTGATCTTCAGAGAGTGGAAGCCTCCAGAAAAGCATATAACAGGACTACATGGCAAGGACTGGTGTATCACATCACTGCATGTTCTCATGGAGAAATACAGAGAAAAATTTAAGAAATTAAAGAAATGTGTAAAACTACAGTCATCCCTTGACTTATGTCCTTTCGAAGACACATCCGTGATCCCATAAGGGAATAAATAACATTTTCGACTATACTTTCGAACAAGACGCAAGCGAGCAAAAAGTAAAAAGGTTTTTATTTAGCAACAATGCAGTGACAACAGCACATTCAGTGGCAACCTCCCTTGGCTTCAACAGTTCCTCTGTTAATTTTGTGTTTAAAAATATATTTGTGTATTTATCGTTAATTATTTCGCTATATTTTGTGCAACATAGCCCCTACATGCCGAATTAAAAAACCTAGTGAAGAATCACAGAAAAAGAGAAGAACAACTGATTTTGAAACAAAGTTGCAAGTTATAAAGCAACATGAAGCGGGTAAGTCAGTCAGTGTGATAACACGTGACTTTGGCCTCATTCTACAGTGATGACCATTTTGAAAAATAAGGATAAAATCGTAGAGGCTGTGAAGGGATCGACTTCCATTAAATTGATGATAGTGACGACATCCTATCAGTGATTGGAAAAGCTAGAGGACCTGAACCAAAAGCACATGCTCCTTAGCACTATGACCATAACTGCTAAGGTACTAAGTCTTTAACTAAGGAGAAAGCAGGGCCGAATTATGACTATGAATTCAATGCTTCTTCTGGTTCGTTCATGAGATTCAAGCAGCATTTTGCACTGCATAATGTGAAAATATATGGTGAATCTGCAAGTTCTGACGAGAAGGCTGCCAAGGAGTTTGTGGAGAAATTGGATAAAATTATTTGTCACAAAAAATATTTAATATAGATAAGACCTCCTTGTTTCGGAAAAAATTGCCCTAGCAGACATTTCATCCACAAAAAGCTAAAATGTATGCCTGGTTTCAAAGCTCTTAAAGACCGTGTTACGATTCTGTTGGGGGGGGAGGGGTAATGTGGCTGGATATAAACTGAAACCATTTGTGATATGGCACAGTGAGAATCCATGAGCCTTCAAAAACATTAGGAAGTATACTCTTCCAGTTCATTAGCAGAGATATAAGAGGTCATGGATGACTCAAAAATTGTTTGTGGATGCCTTAATTGCCTGTTATGCGAGTGAAATGGAAAGCTATTGAATGAAAGAAAATGTAGAATTGAAAATTTTATTAATTCTAGATAATGCTCCAGGTCATCTGTCTTATATTGGCAATCTTCACCAAGTTCAAGGTCATATTTCTCCTTCCAAACACTACTTCATTGATCCAACTGATGGATCAGAGAGTTCTAGTAGTGTTTAAGGTTTATTATCTACGGAGAACTTTTTCACAAGCCATTTCTGCTAATGAAGGAAATGACCAGACTCTCATGCAATTCTGGATAGCATTCAATATTTATCATGCTATTAAAAATATTGCTGGAGTTTGGGAAGAAGTGATCTCTCAATGTGAGTAGCATATGGAAAAAGACATTAAAAAGGTTTGTGCGTGATTTTGGAAGTTTTGAAAATAATTAAGACCTTTGTAAATTGAGTAAAGAAATAGTGGGCCTAGCAAACAATCTGAATCTTGAAGTGAATGATGACAAAGTGAAGAGTTGACCAACAAAGAATTGATTGAACTGGAGAAACAACGTGTTGCAGAAAAGGGGGAGGTATTAAACAATTCAAAGTGAAGGGTCTTGCAGAAATGGTCTCTGAAGTTATATTGATGTTCTTAAAAATGGTTGAAGACATGGATCCCAATGTTGAATGCTACTTATTAGTAGAAAGGAAAGTACATTTTTTGTGTTTGCTTGCTATAAACACATTTATGATGAAAAGAAGAAGAGGAATAAGCAAAGCACATCGGACATTTTCATCAAAAAAACAAAGGTTACACCAGAAGAGCCACACCCTGGTCCTTCTCATAGGGAAGGTAATGAAGATATGATTGTGGAAGATTTGGGATTATTCTCCTTTTTTATAGTGGCATTAATGCACAGTACAGTTTTATAATAAGTGAAGCAGAAATAGGAAGAAGGTACAGAACAGTGTTAGAAGAGAAACTTAAAAGTGTGGAGAAAGAAAAAAAACTTGAATTTAAGAGTGAAAAGAGTAATGAAGGCGATAGAAGATGCAGTTAAAGAACAGTACCAGAAGAAGAGAAGATCAAGAAGAAATGGATTACACAAGAAACACTGAAGTTAGTATTAGTAAGGGGGGAAAAGAATGTTGAAGATAAGAAGGGATACATAAGAACAAATAGAAGAGCGATATAGATGAAATAGTTAGTAGCCCAATGCAACAATATAGAACAGTACTATGGAGAGCATAAAACAAGGGAGGTATACAAAATGATCAGAACCGTTAATAGAAAGTGGCAACCAAAATGGACCACAATTAAAGATGAAAAAGGCAAAGTATTGATGAATAAAGAAAAAATTGTACAGCAGTGGACAAGATACTGTAATGAGTTATATGAAGAAAAACTAGATTCAGATAGCGTTGGGAAACTGACTGAAGAATTGAAGCAGATATCACCACCAGGTAATGAGCATGATATGGACATTTTAAGAGGAGAGGTAGAAAAAGCAATAGGACGGCTAAAACACAACAAGAGTCCTGGTAACGATAACATTACTGGAGAAATGATTAAATATGGTGGTGAACGTATGGTTTACAGAAATGCACCAACTATGTAATATGGTATGGAAAGAAGGGAAAATGCCAGAGGAGTGGGTGAAATCAATATTAGTAACATTATACAAGAAAGGAAATAAGCTAGAATGTAAAAATTATAGAACAATTGCCTTGATAAGTCAACCTTGGTAAAGTGATGATGATCATATTGACAGAAACATTGTGAACACAATTGGAAGCATGCCTTGCAGATGAGCAAGCAGGATTTAGGAAAGATAGAACTACAATTCAACATATTTTGACAATGCGGTTAATAGCAGAGAAAGCTAGGAGAAATAAACAAAAACATATATACTTTCTTTGTTTCAGAAAGCATTTGATAGTATCAACCAGAAAGTGACATCAACAGTTCTGGAATCCTATGGAATTGATAAAAAACTAATAGCTATATTAAAAGATGTTTATCAGAATGCAGTTGCAGCAGTTAGAACAGGTGATGATTTGGGAAATGGTTTAAAACAAGCAGAGGTACTAGACAGGGAGACCCAATATCACCAAGCATTTTCACACACATCTAGAAAGAGCAATGGACAAACTAAAGGAAGATGCCCAAGGAATATCTGTACATGGAATGAGAATTAACAATGAGATTTGCAGATGACATTGTTATTATTGAAGAAGACGACAGAGAACTACAAAAAACACTGAAACTGTTAAATGATAAAGGGAAGAGATCTGGACTTGTTATGAACTTGGAAAAAACAAAGACAATGGTATTTGGTGAGAAGAACATGAAACAAAAGATACAAGTGGATGGAACTGATATAGAAAATGTAGAACAATTTGCATATTTGGGAAGTAAACTGACATATGACTTGGACTGTAAAAAAGAAATAAAGATCAAGATTTCAAAGGGAAGAACAAATCTGAAGGCCATGGATAGCATCTGGAAAAGTAAAGTGATCGGCCTGCAAACAAAACTAAGAGTACTGGAAACATGCATTTTCAGCAGTGTACTGTACGGATCTGAAATAAGGAATCAAGAAAAAGAATTTTGGCATTTGAAAGAACTTGTTACAGGAAGATTCTAAGAATAGGATGGGTACAGAAAATCACCAATGAAGAGCTCTATCAGAAGATACAACCAAAACAGAATCTAATGCAGAAGATTATAAAACGGAAGCTGCAATTATTTGAACACATCTGTAGAATGATTAAGGACCGGAAGATAAAGACATTTATGTTTGGTATTTTGGATGGTTTAAACAGAAGAGGTAGACCATACAGAGAATGGATAGATGATATAAAAGACTGGTGTGGAATGGGTGTACAAAAACTGCGACACTGTGCCCTGGACAAAGAAAGGTGGAGGAAAATAGTGAAGCAGGCATCAGACATCAACGGGCAGTGAGCCCATGGTTCGTGATGATGATGTGATGAGAGTTTTATAATAAGCTTTAAAAATTAAAATGACAGTATATTTATTACTGTTAAGTCCCTAACCCCTATAACTATGTTGATTTAATGTATCGACTTACGTCCTGCTGGATGGAATGGAACCCTGACGTAAGTCGAGGGATGACTGTAGTTAAATAAAAGACATGGGAAGACTTTGGTAAGAACACAGAAAATAAATACCAGGAAGGTGACAAAATACACTGGATGCTATTGACAAAGTTTAGAAATGGAGGAAAGAGTACAATAAAAGCAATCAAAGATTACAAAGATGGTTGAGAAGGATTGTGGAAGAGAAGCTAGGTGAAGAACAAACTGGATTCAGGCCAAATAGAGGATCAGATTTTCACTTTAAGACAAATATTGAGAAATCATGGGAACATAACAAAGTTCTGTATTTAAGTTTTGCAGACTTGCAAAAGTAATATGACAAGGGGCCAAGAGAAAAGCTATTCAAAACATGACACTTATATGGTGTATATGGGGCATTATATCAAGCAATACTTAGTCTTTGAGTTGTAAGTCGTCAGTTTGAATTAAAGTACCAGAAGATGGTGTTCGATATTAAATCTGGTGTTAGATAAGGACGTATATTATCCCCTATCTTCTGATCTATACTACTTTCCTTCATAATGGATCACATTATGAAGGAAATGTGGTATTACCCCCCCCCCCCCAACTGGCCATGATGTCTATAGACGTCAAGCTAAATCTGGATACGATTCTGTAAGACCCAGTGAATAACAAGGATAAGAAGTGAAATTTGGTCTCACTATTTCATCCACCTCGCCAGTAGGAAGGTTAAACCTTATATCGAAATTGGAGATGTTTATCTCAGCTGTTTACTTTAAGCATATAATGTTATACTTCTAAATAAATCTGGTACAAGTCTGCAAGATTCCCTGACTAAATTGAATAACTGTTGTAATAGATATGGTATGAAGGTCAGAAATAACAAGAGAAAGACAATGAAAACAGGCAGAAGCATTGAAAATATTAACTGCATTGTGAATGGAATGCAGTTAATGCATAAAGAACAAGTAAAACATTTCAGCTACTAAGGCACAATTTTTAGTGAAGATAGTAAATTAAATATGGAAATAGACAACAGAATCAACAAAGCTGGTATGGTAGGAAGCCAACTGAATAATTTTATATGGAATAAGAGAGAAATTAGTCAAAAATAAATTAGCTGTATACGATAGTGTTCAAACCAATTTTAACTTATGGATCTGAGAGCTGGGTTAGAAATAAAACACTTGACCAAAGACTGGAGACCATGGATATGAGAGTCCTGAGAAAGATTAGAGGCATCAATGGCAATATCATATTAAAAACGAGGACAGAACTTGACATTGTTAGTATCTAGGAATGTGTTAGTAGAGTCAATGTCAGGTGGTATGGTCACTTAAACAGAAGGGGAGAGGAAAGATTAGCAAAGCAAGTGTTCCCTGCCAGGTTGGCAGGAAAAAGTCCCAGAGTAAAACTAAGATGTGGGTGGATAATGATAATGTTGGAGTCTTGACTTGATAACAGATTGATTTGTAGGAAAATTATTGATAGCAAGTTAGTAATGATATAAGTTGTTCATGTAGTACTATCATAATATCCTGTACGCCCCCTTGAGGGTACATGTCAGGAATTTGATGATGATAATGATAATTTCTGCCAGAGAGGCAAGTGATGAGGTTGTCTGTAAGCCAATAAAATCAAAACTCCATGGCAGAGAAGTTAAAGAAGCTACCCATGAAAATACTGTTCTTTCGTAGCTTCTAGGTCAGAGAATTCAAGTTCAGGTAATTGGAACAGAGCTTTCATAACACCCATCCATAAAAAGCAAATAAAACTTAATGTAGAAACTTTCAGAGGAAGTTCCCTACTGTGTATTCCTGGTAAGATTTATGCAAGCATATTTAAGAGATAGCTAAAATTTTTTTGAAAAGAAAACTAGCAAAAGAAGAAGCTGGGTTCAGGCCAAACAGAAGTTATCTGGATCATGATTTTCTCTTTAAGACAAATAGTTGAGAAATCATAGGAATATAGCATAGATCTGTGTTCAAGTTTTGTAGATCTGGAAAAGACATACAACAAGATGCAAAAAGAAAAGAAATTTAAAAGGCTACAATTAAATGGTGTAAATTACTTTTTGTATTGAGCAATACACAGTCTATATACACTGCATGGATAAAAGTCAACGGATACCATAGTGTGATGAACAAACAGCCATTGTGCCTATCTTAATAAGATGTAGGACATCCTTTCACTGTGATGACTGCAGCAATCCTAAGGAGCATACTTTCCTGAACCGTACAATAGCGATCAATGGGAATTTTGGACTATTCTTCCTGTAGGCATGTAATGAGGTCCTGGACTGTTGTGGTTTACACATTCACAGATTTAGCCTTTCTTACCATTCTAGACTCTCTTCCTGCCTGCACTCTGTACTGCTCATGAGTATATCTAAGCATTCAACTATATCCAATAGAAAATCCTATGTCAAAGGCACTGTTCAGATTTTTGACATTATCTATCATTATCCCAACCCTACTAGGTTTGAATGTCCAGAGAGAGAGAGAGAAAACGAAAAGTGGTGACAATATAGATTTGGTTCTCGTTGCACTGCCCAAATGAATGAATAATTTTAGAACTTTCCTTAAGTTTCCAGATGAAGGTGTTGCGAAAATATGATGTCCTTTAGTTGTGATGTGCAAAGTAAGATCCCAACTGGGAGATGCTATGTTATTTCTGTGTGTGTGTGCACACGCACACATCCTTAATATGTTTTAAAATGGATTTTCTCAGCAGGCATCTCACCTGTTCTATATAACAACCAGCATTTTTCTTCAAGGACAGATGGTAGATAATGTCAAAATCATAGCAACTATGTAAGAAAGTAAAGGCTACTTTCAATTTGTATTGCTTTAAGACTGATTATTCTGTCAATCACATATTTAATTTATGGTCAAGTTACTTACAGCCTGTGTACTTATGATTGTTAAAAACCTGTGTCTGTTTTTAAAACCAGTGCAAAGAATTTTATCTACCTTAAGGTTATAATCATTTTGTATTAGAGTCTTTCCAAGGTAAGCCAGCTCCTGGTTATTCTTTTCATCATCAAGGATATTTACAATATAAAGGATATTTACATCATCACCTTTTGGTGATGATGTAAATATCCTTTCATGTAAATAGCATGTTTAACATTCCTCATTGTTTCTCTCTCTAGTCAGAGAGAGAAACAATGAGGAATGTCCAGGAATAGGAAATACCTGGTATCCAATTCAAGTCTTTCTTTCAAGGTTACAAGGTGGACAGCATTCATTGTGCATAATTTAAAGAGACAAAAACATATGTGACAAAGCCATTACTTTACATATACTTAAGAAATAACACTTAATGTTTCATCATGTATGCTGAGGTCATCATCAGGTTTGGTTTATTTAAGTTTGCAGCTGAAGCAACTCAAGGATTATAAGGCCAGTATATTAGGTATGTTAATTGCATGTGTTCCAATGGCCAATTTGCCTGTTCTGAGGGATGAAAAACCTGAGTTTCCAAGAGAAAAATCCCTCTACTTCCATATGAGACTGGCTAACTCACTTCTGATTGAAAAACCTTCATAAAGGCTCCTCATCATCAGGAAACCATACATATGAACAATTACACAACACCAAAACTAAGCAAAATCTGCTTTATTAATCGTTCATGCTAGGCTAACCTGTGGTGAAAAAATATAGAGCAGAAATGTGATAGTGAACTGCATTTAGCTTAAAAAGAAGCTTACTTCAGCCAAAGGGCTCCGTATTTATGCCTGGATGGAAAAAGTCATGTAGGAGAACAAATCCGATGTCCCAATCTGACAAAACACATCAAAAAGACAACACCAGAACTAATGAAGTCAGTCATCATTTGGCTAGAGGAAACAATTAAAAGGCTGTTACCTCATTATGCCCACTTTCAGAATTTATGGCATACCAAAAATACACGAAACAAACACACAACTGTGACTGATAGAAGGAATTGACAGCTCCAATTATAACCTAGACAAGAAAGTAGTGGCTACACTCTAGGAGTTGGTAAGTCATTCTTCCCTTCTATATAAAAAATACAATATTTCATAAACAAAATTAAAAACATCATACTCAACAGCAAAGATTTACTTAGTCAGCCTTGATGTAATGGCACTTTTCACAAATGTCCTGATCAATGAATGATTCTTCTCATACAGGACAAATTTCTGCCAGGTATCAGACAGATTTAGCTTTGCCCTCTTTGCCCACGTACTTCACTCTGGGTATTTTGTGTGGCAAAATAATTTCTACCTGCAAAAAGAAGGTACCGCCATGTCATTACCTGTCCCTCCGCTAACTTTTACATGGATGACTTTGAGCAATGAGCTCTCAATTTAGCAAGTATATCACGATGATAATTTGCCATTTGGTCCCACAGCCATCAAACATTAAATACATTCCTAAGCCACCTAAACAAACAACACAAACATATCCAATTTACTATTGGGATTGAAAACAATGACTCTCTTCCTTTTCTAGACACACATCTTCCCTTAGGCTGTGGCTAATGCAAACATACACAAACCAATATACACAAAGATTCATGCCATCATCCAACACAAAAACCATCAGCACCATCAAACATAGATACAGGCATTGAAGGAGGAATATGAAATCCTTAGCCAAATTTTTATAAAAAAAATGGCAACAACAAAAAGCAGTTCACAAGATCCTCAATAATAATGCAATGAAAATACAATAATGCAACAAAAATGCCAAACAGTAGGGGAATACTGGAAAAAATATATAAAACACTACAGAAATACAATATTAAGGCAACGTTCCCATCTTCTGCAAAATTAAAAAATATACTCAACTCATTCAAAGATCCCATTTCTTTCCTTACCCTACATAAAGGAGACAGGATTCACAATTCCAACAAGAAAAGATGAACACAAAGGCTATATCAAATTTCTTGGTAATTATTCATCAAATTACTATGGTAACATATGCCAGTCAGATCATGCACTCCAAACATGTGACAGAATTAACTGGAAAGGCATTATGTCTCTACACTGCACCAAACCTGGTTGGAAAGAAAATTCAAGAAAATTACTGGGTTTTCCAGTAATTCCAAGAATCTGGAAGACCAGAAAATATAGGATCCATAAAAGGATGGCAGAACCAAACAAAAGAAAATCTTAAGACAAACAGCACTATAAAGATGCATTTGATGTATTCCGAATCATTTGTATGTTATTACACGTATTATGTAAAAAAAAAGTATTTAATGATTTTTTTAAAAATTTTATTTAATTTATTTTACACACACACACACATATATATAATCCCCCCCCCCCCCCATCAGAGGTTAGGCCAAAACAGACAATTAACAAAGCAGATTTAGCTTACTGTTATGTAAGGTAAACTGTCGTGTAGCTCGTGTCTTGTTCATGTGTATATTTTCCTGATGATGACCTCAATATAAAGGCCTATTTCTTAAATGTGTGTTATTTCTTAATTAAAAGTAAAGTAATTGCTCTAATATATGTTTTTGTTTCCATTAATTGTACACAATGAATCCAATTCAAGTGTAAACTAATACAGAATATATTAACATGTTTAAGTATCATGTACAAGGGTGGTCTGAAAATTTCTCAGCATAACAACTAAAATGTGAATTTATAATTTCAAAATTATTTTCATTTTTCAACATAATCTCCCTTAAGACTAATACGTTTATTCCAGCAATGCTCCAGCACCATTATCCTGTCAGTAAGATCTGCAAGTTAGTTTTGGGAAGAGATAGAAGTCAGAGGGAGCCAAATCTAGGGAATAGGGTGGATGTTCCAACAAAATCATAGTGCAGGTCCCTTAATTTTCCCATTGCCAAAATGAAAGATGTTTTTTCCTTCTGCAAACCGGGTCTTTTCTCACGAATTTTTTCATCTAGTCTGGTTAAAAGATTGGAATAATATTCTCAGGTTATTGTTTTACCCTTTTCAAGATAATTAATAAACAAAATGCCTTTAGCATCCCAAAACACCAATGCCATGACCTTTCCTGCTGATGGAACCGACTTTGTCTTCTTTGGTGCTGAACAACTGGCTTCTGTCCACTGCTTTGATTCTGATGTGTAATGGTGAATCCAAGTCTCATCCATAGTAATAAATCGACATACAAAATCAGTTTTATTCTTGTTAAAACGCTCTAAGAATTGTTCAGAGATTTTCATGCGAATGTGTTTTTGATCTGCTGTCAGCAAGTACAGCACCCATCTTGTGCGAAGCTTTTTCATGTGCAATTCTTCATGCAAACTATATCCTACACATTCTTTTGAAATACATATAGTCTCAGCAATTTCACGCACTTTGACTCGCCGGTCATCCAATACCATATCATGTACTTGATCAATGATTTCTGGTGTTGTACTTTTTGGACATCCTTCATGTGGATCATCTTCAAGGCTTTTACGGCCACGTTTAAACTCAGAAGCTCATTTCTTAATTGTCAAAAACGAAGGAGAAGAGTGTCCAGCCAGCAAAGGTTGGTTGATTGGTAGAGCCTCTGCTACTAATGGCTCACACAAAAAGTTAAACAAGTTTGAGCACGGTTAGTAGTTGGAAGGGGGTTCAATCATTCGATGCTGTTGGCACACTCTCCCTCGATGAGTCTTTGGACTCCCTGGAGGTGTCAAATAATAATAATAATAATAATAAATAAACTTTTATGAATTTCTTTTGGCATTAAACCTTCTTTTGCAAAGCATTTTATAACCGCACGATACTCAATTTTATCCATTTCAAGGGATACAGACAACACTTTTGTTTCAGACAGCTGTATAAAACAAACTACTTGATAGAATGACTTGCAATTTCACATGGATGCTTATTACAGATGTACCAACTTAGAAAAAAAAAAACTTGCCGATAGTATTGCCATCTATGGTTGAGAACTTTTCAGACCATCCTTGTATATAGCAGATTCATAGTCTTGGTTGTATGTGATACAATCCAAAAACTTTTGGAAGGATATTTTGAAGGATTCCATAAATATGTTAGTGTAATGCAGTAAAATTTTTGAACCTATTAGCAACCTCCCCCCCTTTTTTTTTTGTTCCTAGTATTTTCTGTTTAACTGAAAGAATGTATTATCTAAGCAGTGCATGAATGGATTGATAGTGAGTGTATAAGTGGAAAGAGCTCCTACTCCTTATGATTTCAGCCCTGGTCATTAGTGAAAAACCTGATGACAAACAGAGTTGTCATGCTATCAAGATTTCTTGTCCTTTGCTATGAAATGCCTGGAATTCTTGAAGTATGATTCTGTCATCAACATATGGGAGTAGTAGCTGAACTAAATATTTAAACAGACTCAAAGTAGAGGCAATATCTAGTTTCAACAATTGGGAGCAACAATATATCCAGCTTGGTGGATTAGGGGTGCTATATATTCTGGGTACCATGAGGTACTCTGATGTTAAACTAATCTTTCAGTTCATTGGCTTATTTGAAGAACTTTTTATTAGGATGCGCAAAAGAAAAGACCTCACTAATTGGGACTTGCATCTACAAATGAAGAATATCAATGTTCTATGGCAGTAAACCAACTGCCATATATTGTATCTAATTACAGTGGTTTTCAAAACTTAAGAATGAACTGCAAATTGCAAATACAGATGTATCAGTTTTTGGAAATTTGTATAACTGACGATTTCAAGTAGAAAGCAGGTACACAATCAAATTTTTGAATTGAATGCAACAGGATAAAAGGCAAAAGGTTGCACTAAGCAAATTCTGTTTGAAGGAAGCTGTCTTGTAATATCTCAACATCATAATCTAGATGATTTTAGATGGGGAAGAATTATTGGAAACCTTGAAGAGTGACACAGAATTACTGATATTGCAAGAGTGTTTGGAATCTCATATTGCATTGCATCCAGGCTCTGGGCAGCATTTCAACCAATGGAAAGTGTTCCAGACATTTGCTAAACAGTCACCCTAGCTTTACCATGGAGCATGAAAACAGGTTTTTGGTTATAACAGTGAAATGAAATCTATGCACCATGGCAGGTCAACTTGCACGTCTGCTCCATTCAAGCACAGGTATGCAGACATATATCTTGACAAACTGTGGCAAGACATATGTGACAAGTTGGCCCATAAGATCAAAGGCCTGTAGTCTGCATCCCTTTATTCACATCTTATTGTAGATCACGTTTTCAGAGGTGTTGTATCCAAAAAATTGGACACGGCACAGTGGACTAACATACTCTTTACAGAGAGAGTTGTTTTAGTCTTTCCTTCAATTCTAGATGGCACATCTGATCTGGCGTGAAAGTGTTACTGCTTACTATTGTGAGAATGTTCCTGAAAGGGATAGATACAGTAGAGCTGGGGGTCAAGTGTGCGGAGGCATTATGCCTAATGGACGCACTGAGCTACAAGTGTTGGAAACAAATGGAGTTATTCGTTTTTTTTTCTTCTCCATACTGTAGTTATATTAGAAATCTTATTGAAGTATTTCCATCATAGAAACCTACAGGAAATAGAAATAAATAAATTATTTACCAATTTACAAAACACATTGCAATTTCATTTCTACAAAATTTATAACATATTTGTTGTGTAATATAATTTACTAGTAAGCTGGCAAGAAATTTATGTCCACATTTGTTTGTAGTCGTGAAAATTTTTTCATGTGCAGGTAAAAATGTAGTTCATCCTTAACTTTTGGACACCAGTGTACATCTGAAAATTAAGGAGGCTTTTGAAGTGACTCATTCAGATATAAAATACAACAAGAGGACTCTCAAGTGCTGATAAATATTACTTGGTTTGAAGTGTATGGTACAAAGATAAAACATAAGATTTACTGTCAAGATAAATACAGGTAATCCTCGTATAATGCGGTACTTATACAACGCAGTCTACAAATTGCAGTAACCCTTTATCTTTTCATATATTTTTCAACACATGACTTAAAAATCAAATTTTATCTTTGTTAAATTTGCATCTGCCCGTATCATGCATGTAGTTATAAGTAGCGAATTTATATTATGGGAAATACCCTTTAGCACGCACGTATGCGAATTGTTTACCGTATAAAGTATTTATTGGTGAAATTTGTCTTCGTTTTCTGCCAGGAAAGCACATTAAAAATCATAAGTGTGTTAATCTCAAGCTGAGCACTTTATTTTTTGGTGAGTTACATACAATATGTAATGCTTTTTTTTATGTAAAAAAAATATATTTTTATAGTAATGGCCACTTAGAGCACTTTCGATATGGTTGAAAACGAAATTAGTGAATCAATTGATGGGGAAATAGATTTATATGAGGAGGAACTGGTACAATTAATAGATGATGCCGAAGCAAATGGCGGGGAAAGTTCTCCCGAAGATCCTGATTGCGATGAATCCGTTAAAGAATTCAGTTTAAAGAAATTAGAAGAAGGATTGGACTTGGCAAGAAAGTTATTGTATGGATAATGATCTCTCAATGGAGCGCTCCGGAAAATTCACGAGACAATTGGATATTTGTTTAGCACCATATTATGAACTTATAAAAAAATTGCAGCATAGTAGTAAGCAAGGTCTTATTACTGACTTCTTGATAACTAAACCAACTGAAGTATGCAATGAGAATTATACAAATGCTGTCCAAGAGATTTCAAGTGATGACGACGTCTGGCCACTCGTAAATAAAGAACATGTATGAAATATTCGTTTTGAAGACAGTAATAACAATTAAAATATGCACGTTATTTTATTTTGCCTAAAACATTTATGCATTATGTGCAATGAAGTTTACGTATAATTTATAATTTTATACTATGTATTTGTTTCATAGTTTATTTGTTTTCTTAACTTACATGAATTACCTGAATTAAATAAAAACATATCTTTGTTGGATATATCATTGTTTATGTAATCTTTAAAAAAAAAAGAAAAACGATTTCGGAACCTTTTTTCTATGTGATATGAGTCTCGCATAATGCGATTTATATAACGCAGCATTTTTGTGGAATCTAACATCCGCGTTATACGAGGGTTACCTGTATTCATAAATACAGACAACTGCAATTTGTTCAAGTGTCACAGTAATAGGAGACCAAAAGAGAAATGTTGTACTTACTTGCTAAATGTCACCCAAAGGTATTAGGAGTTTCAACTAACAAACTCTGGGAAACAGTATATCAAAGAATGTGAGTTATGTGATTTGGTGGTGTCATCTTTATGCAGTTATGGTGTTCTAGGGGGTTAATTAATTCTAAAATATAATGCAAGTTTGAAACTGAAATAACATTTAATGATTAAAGGATTAACAAGTTGACTATGGGATCACAATATCCTTTTTTCACGTGGTGAATATTTCTTTCAATTGTCCCAATTAATCTAAAAAATGATGATCTGGCACATGAATGGAAAAATGATGCTATAAAAATTAACAGTTGACACACAGACAAAGAAAAAAAAAAAAACACTTGTATATAATTAATGCCAGATGAGCAAAAAGAAAATCTCAGAAATGTGTTTGAAATCACTGGGAGCAACAAATGTATTACCAATAGGGATGTGTTGAATATTCAGTTTTGCTTTTGTATTAGCTGTCTTTTTCAGATACTGGGCTTTGGCAAAATCAGTAGAGAGATTCAATATTTGGCTGGATGAAGCAGAAAAAATCCTGTTACCTACAATGAATCGAGATATGCCTCCAATTTTTTTGCATCACTTCATACAAAGGCTTGTTGCACTTGCTACAGGCACTTTCTTTGGTGTTTTTATTTTAGTTTATATTATGCAGTTTTAGCCATAAATAATAATAAAGAATATTTGAAAGTTTTATGATTTATATGAAGATTCAAAATTTGCAAACTGTAAGATATGCAAACAAACAACAACAACAAGAAAAGGATGCACACAGCTATGATTAATCATGTAAAAAACATATGCACAGTGATAAATTTATATAATAAAATGAAACTGAAATATCAAACAACAATGCAAGAATCTGTAAGTAGTCAGAATCTAAATTAAATTCACCAAAACAAACTTTATTTCAAGTTATGAATAATCTAAAAAAAGATTTCCAAGGCTAATGAGAAACTTATTCTACAGTACAGTTTTTCAGAGAAAATTTCTTTTGGCACCAACTTCTCACCATGACGGGAGGAATCCTTATATACTTTTTCATCCTGCATACAGACAAATCGGCCCTTCAGAACACACGCAATTTACAGAAAAAAAAATACTAGCTGTGGTGGTGGGCAGTAGATGGCACTAATGTAGATGATTGGTAGTAGAGGTTCGGTGTAGTGGTGGAGACAGAGAGTTGTACAATAGGTGTCTTCCTGTCTTCAGACGCCTTGGAGGTGTCATGAATAATAATAATAATAACTTCCACCGTATTCGCTGAAAGAGTTTTTTCAAAAGGAGCAATATTTATGAAAAAACCAGACGTAAGCTTTTCCCAAAAAACTTCAAAAAAAAAAAAATTCTTTTCAACTCGATAATTTATCATGAATTCATTTTGATTGATAAATCCATAATTATTCTGTATATTTCACAATTTAAAATAAACATCCTGTTAATATTTTTATTCTGTTATTTGACATATTAAGTGCAATATATGCAATGCACATTTTTTAAAAAATAAATGTTTGCTATAAAATTGAATGACAGTTTTATTATAATGAAATGGAGAATGTTATGGATAAAAGTTTTAAAAATTTACCAGAGCTTATGAGAACATAACCTTCGGCATCAGAGTTGCCTTCGCTTGTATTTTGGCACTGCGTATTTAAAGGACTCAGCATAGTAGCACACTGGCCTAATAGGTATAATGACACTTCATTCTCATCACATTCCCATACAGAAACCTTCAAATTTTACAGGCCTCTGCAAAATATACCATAGCAATCCTATGACAAAATGTTAAATTCATCATAAGCCAAGATGAGAGACTCTAGTTTGAAATAAATAAGATAAATAATGGAAGATACATGGATCTATTAGTATTTTATAATCAAATATAGAAAATCTTAAAGTTTAAAAAATTTACCAAAGAGCTTACAAGAAAGTTATGTTTTCATATACTCTGGTCAATTTTTCTACATTTGGCTATAAAACATGGATGGATCCATAATATACTCCTTTTAGCATCTCATGGTGCCAAATTAAAACCTCTTGGCTCTGAAATAAAAATGTTCTTTTTATTTTTGCATTTTTATATGGTTACATGCTTAAGTATTATTACACAGATTTTTCAATCTTTCTTCATCCAGCAATTTAGCCAAAACATGCTGAATTAAAATTTAAACATTCTGAAAAAAATTTTGAACAAAACTCATACATGCATTAAAATTTTTTTATCAGTTTTCAGTTAGTGTAATTTTTATTTATTTATTTTTTTCAAAGAATTTGCTAATAAAATTTGATCTTGTATGCATTGGCCAAACTGAATATTTGGTATTTGGTTATTCAGCCAAATCACAGTTCAATGCATCCCTAAGTCAGTACAGTAGTATTAATGGAGGATTATGAAGTAAAGAAAGTTAGTATTGTTAAAACAGTTTTACCTTCCTAGACATGTTTTAGCTTTATTCTTATCATTACCATGACAAATAATATCATTTATTCTTTACCTGTTTTATTATCAGTCTTTGCAAGATATTCATGACAAAACCAATCAGTCGAGGATAGAGCGATAATGATTGAATAACTGTCCTCATGAGGAGAGTAGGCAGAGGATTCTGTTCCATCAACTGCTGCATAACCACTGCTAGCACTTCTTGAGTATATATGTGTTTTTCAGCAAAACAGAGAGAGGTAGCTATGGAAAGAAAATAAGTTTTATAGATCGCTTTCACATAACATAAACTGCAATATCTAAGAGTCCCAAACCTCTTAGAAGTTCATGTCACAGTCAGAATACTACAGGTTCATATGATTTAGTTAAACAATAAGAAAGGGAGACTTTTCTTTGCTTTAGGTTTGCTTTATAGTTTATTTGGCACAAAGACAACACAGGTCATACTCTGCTTATCTATAGTTGTAACCATACTAAAGGTTACAACTATAGATAAGCAGTTACAGAAAATTGTAAACAATATGTCTGTACAAAAATCTAGTTCCACAAAGCAGCATCTACAGATAAACAGAACTGCTGCAGAGGACACAGAAACACATAAGGTCAGAGGTCATTACGGTAATACAAAAATAGTTAACGATATAAGTTAATATAGTGGTATCTCACTAATCCGAACCCTCCAGTAATCCGAACTGCGGTTTGAAAGAAAAAACAGTTTTATTTATTACATATTATTATTTTGCCTCCAAACTGTACTACATTGTTGCAGCCAATGGATCAGAACATAATACAATCCATTAACTTAAAAGATCGTAAAGACCTGCTTTTAAAAATGTAATTTCCCAAAATCATGATGTTACCACATCAATAAAAAATATAAATTTGAAGGATGTAGCATTCTCAGTTGCTGCTGCTTGGGAAGCCTCGAACCTGAAACAATTCGAGCATCATGGAAAAAATTGTGGCCTTCTAGAATTTACTAAGATAACTACGGTGATATACAAAAAGAGGAAATTCAAAACGTGCATAATTTAATTAAAAATATAAATCCAGATGTTGCTATTTCACAACAGATGTTAAGGAATGGATTACATGTAGAACCGAAAGTGAATTCGAAATCAAATCAGATGCTGAAATTATAAATATGATGATAAAGAATAAATTAGAAGATGATGATGACGATAAAGAACTCGAAGAAAAAGACATGGAGAGGCAGTTGACAGTTTTAATATGTGTATAGAATGGGCTAAGCAAAATGATATGCCATTCCACAAAATTTTATTGCTAATGCAACTCCGAGAAGAAGCATTCGAAAAAAGTTTAGCTTCCAAGAAGCAAAAGAAAATCAGTGACTTTTTTACAGAGAAATAAAAAAAAAAATTTTGTGTGTTATTTTGTGAAACTTTTTTTTTGTGATGTGTACAAGAAAGTGATATTTTTTATGCAAATTAAGTTATGCACTGAACTATGCAATTTTAATAAATCAGAATCCTCCGCAATACAGATATATACAAACTACATTTTTTATTAAAATAAACTTGTATTATATTTTAAGTTTTACATTACAGTACAGTACATTACAGTAGCTTTTTTCTTATTAGTTTCTTCATTTATTTACAGAATTAAATTGATGTACCATTAGGATCTCATTATTTTTCTAAATGCTAGTTTAGAAAAATAATTTAATTTAAGGAAAAAAAATTATTTTTCTTAAATGCTAGTTATTGTTGTCTCTTGGGGGGAAATTCGCTAATCCGAACGATCACGGTTTTTATTACATATATGTAAAATTATAACAGATGCAAAATAGGCAAAAAGGGATTATTATACAATATGCATGGATGAAAATTAAATTTAGCAATGCAGTATAAACAGAATTTAGCAATACATATAAACAAAATTACTAGAAGGTAACAAATAGACAAGGTGTCCTACAGCAATACATGATTGATTAGTCGAAAAATAAACTAGTAAATAAAACGCATATATAAAATTTACGTTAAACAATGCAGTATCTACATATAAACAAAATTACTGCAGAGGTTTCAGCAGCACATAAATAGATAACAGTACAGGTTAACATATGCATATACAAAACAAGTCAAGGAAAGCAGTATCTACATATAGTAAGATTACAATAAATGTTATTACACTAAGACATAAAGAGTCAGAAAGGAATTATTATACAGCATATATGTACAAAATTTAAGTTTAGCATTATGGTATTTACATATTAACAAAATTACAGCAGGGTGATACAAATATACACGATCAAGGCCTACAGTAATACATAATTGGTCAAAATTTAAACTAATGAATAACATGTATGTATAAAAGTTAAGCAATACAGTATTTACATATAAACAAATTTATGGTCAAATGTGTTTGTACAAATTAATTCTTTCTAAAATATTAAAAACATCTTGCAATCTGCCTGAGTCTGTAGCATTTCCCTGAGTGTATATGGCTTGGTTAGATAGATGAAAATTTCATTCCTCTCTCATGTAAATTGTTGACACTCTACCAGAATATGATAAATAGTGAGATGTGTATTGCATTTTTCACATATGGGAGGGTCATCAGATCTCAGTAAATAGAATGCGTAAGGTGATTATGACCTATGCAGAGCCTAGCAAGAACAACCTCCTCCCTTCTCTTCGTACATCGACTAGAATGCCAGTGCTTAATTTCAGGTTTAATGACATATAATTTGTTTGTCAATGTTTCCTGCCATGTTGACTCCCACTGAACAATTAGCTTTGATCTTATAAGCTGTCCATATATGGAACTGTCAAACAGTATGTGGAGAAGGTATGAGCTAATTTAGCAGCTGCATCTGCAGCCTCATTTCCCTTAATTCCAATATGGCTGGGAATCCAGCAGAACTGAACATCAAAATTAAGGATTTTCATTTTGTGAAACAGGTGTAGCACCTCATAAAGTACTGCATGTGGATTATACATAGGAGATAGCCTGTAAAGAGCTCAATGAGTCTGTGTAAATTATACACTTTTGGTAGCAGCTTTCTTTTATATGCACAAGTGCAAGCTGAATGGCATCTAACTCTGCTGTATAATTACTGCAGTCTGGTGAGATCTGATTTGAGATAATAATGTCAGGAAACACAGCAGTACAGTCAACAGAGATATTAGTTAACCATCAGTATAGATGGGTAAGAAATCAGTGTGTGCTATTCTGTGTGCATTAAACAATTGCAGGTAGATGGATGATGGAGTATAAGATTTCTGTAGCTGACAAAGCGAGAGGTTACAAGATGGTGTGCAAACCTGCCATGGAGGGATGCTGTTATGTTTAGTGTAGCTAATGTTGTCAACATTTATACCAACAGCTTGCACAGTTTCTTTAACACGCATACCAAAAGGATATATAGCAGTTTGACATGTGATATTGAGCTTCCAATGCAGAGAGAAGATACTAGTCCATGTAGGATGACCTGGGAGAGATTTTATTTTTATGACATAATTAAGAGATAACTGTTTCCGTTAAAGTGATAGAGCCGGTTCATTTGCTTCAACATAAAGACTTGGAGTGAGCGATGTGTGAAAGGCACCAGTAGCTATCCGTATACCCTGATGATGGATGGAATCCAACTATCATAGGTTACTCTGGCTTGCAGAACCATAGACTTGGTTTGAACTTATAAGTGCATGATAAAGATGGAGCAATGAAGCTCGATCAGCACTCCACTCAGTAGAGGATAGAGTGTGAAGGATGTTCACATTTTTTTTGCACTTTTCTCTTAGTTGACGAATATGTGCTAGATATGTAAGTTTTCTATCAAAGATGAGTCCCGAGAACTTGGTTTCTGTAGCTACTGGAATAACAGCATGCCCCATTCTTAATTCAGGATCTGGGTGATGAGTACGTTTTCGACAGAAGTGTACACAGACACTTTTTTCTGTTGAAAACCTAAACCCATTATTAAGAGCCCACAGAGACATGATCAATTGCTTGCTGAAGTTGTCTTTCAATTACTCTCATGTTACGTGAGTGACAGTAAATCGTGAAGTCATCAACATATACAGCATTGTCTACAGTGGGAGGAAGCTGTTCAATGATTGAGTTAATTTTAATAGCAAAAAAAGGGTCACATTTAAGACAGAGCCTTGGGGAACACCCTATTCTTGATGATACGGTCGAGATAATGTACTTCTCACTCTGACTTGGAAAGTTTGCCTGGACAGAAAGTTTTTAATAAATACAGGGAGGTGTCCTTTGAGACCTAGGTTATAGAGGTCTTTTAATATGTCATATCTCCAGGCTGTGTCATAAGCTTTTTCCATGTCAAAAAAAACTGAAACAAGCTGTTCTTGCTTAACAAATGCATCTCTTATACAACTTTCTAAACAAACCAAATAGTCTAAAGCTGAATGATGTCTATGGAAACCACACTGTGTACTGGAGAGGAAGACTGTTGCTTTCTAAATACCAGAAAAGTCTGGCATCAACCGTTTTCTCTAGTATCTTACAAAGACTTATAGTATCTTACAACATTTTCTCTAGTATCTTACAAAGACATCAATTGCAGAATATGAACGGGTAGACATATTCTGCAATTGATGTTACAATTGCAATTGCAGAATATGAACGAGTAGACATATGAAAGAAAGTATTAACTTTATTGTTTAAAGGGAGAGGTTATTATTATTATCAAGGACTCTTTCAATAATTCGACCTCATCTGTTAGTGTTGGCAGTACCCCACAGAGTACTGTGACCATTAAAGTCACCCATCAAAAGTATGGGTTCAGGCAGTTGCAAGATAAGATTGTCAAGATCAATTTCATTTAACTCAGCACTCGGTGGTAAATAAATTGAACATACTGTAACAAGAAATTCCACAGAGAGCCGAATCGCTACTGCTTCCAGAGCAGTATTAAGCTGGACATGGTGGAAAAGAATATGACTGCCCACTTGGATAGCTACCCCTCCATGAGCACATCTCCAGTTCTGTCCTTACGTACAACAGTGAAATTCCTAAAGGCACAGTCCTCATTGGGTCTTAAGTATGTTCCCTGTAGACAGAAACAGAAAGGTTTGTGTTTCTACAACATCATTTTGATATCATCAATATTCTGGCGAATCCCACAACAGTTCCATTGTAAAAATTTTCCTATTGTCTTGATTTTAGTGACTTGTCTGGTTTTTGGGAGGTTTAGGACTTACCTTTGGCAGATTTATATTTATCTATTGTTTTAGGGAAGTATGGATGGCCAGTGTCCATCTCTTTCTCTGGTAGAGTGTTCAAAACATGAAATATGTTAGGGGTCAGTTGGTAGGTTTAGTTTAATTTCAGTGGGTACCGAGGTATCCAATTTTTCTGTGCAAGTGTCTGGTGGTTTATCTTTGAGATATCTCTGCCATAATTTTTTTGACATTGACTGGGACCATTTTTGAAGTTGTCTCTGGAGTAATGCCATAGGTCTTGTGATTAATGCGCTCAACACAGAAGCACTTGCGATCATAAAGTTCAGGTATGGTGAAATTATCAGATGGTGGAACAGACATACATGTTTGAGTTGCTGTTGCCACTTTTTTAATTGTTACTTTTCCAGCATAAGAGGATCTCAGAACAGGTGTAATGGTAGCCAGCTTTCGTTTTGCATCCTGATATGTCATGTTTTGTTCTGTTCTAATTTTTTGTATCATCTCTTTTTCATCTTTCCATTTCTGACATGCACGAGAATAAGCTGGATTATCTCCCTGATAGTTGAGACATTCAGCTTTTTTTGCACAGCGAGATTTTTTTTTCATGTTCTTTACTACCATATCAGGCATAGGCAGTAGAACCACGACAGGCAGTCTGGGCATGTCCATATCTCTGACATTTAAAGCATCTCAGCGAGTTAGGGATGAACATTCTAACAAGACAGCTGAGATACCCTGCTTTTACAGATGTCGGAGGCCTAGGTGTATGAAAAGTAAGGATGTTATTGGTTGAAACGAGGTGACCATCCCTACATATTAGGATATGCCTCACACCCATCACTCCTTGATCTTTAAGCTCTGAACATATCTCCTTATCAGGAATATCAAGGAGATCCCATTCTGATATCACTCCTCTACTGGAATCAAGTGTTCTATGAGGTGTTACTGCAATTTGTATTCTACCTATTGTCGTTGCTCTCAGTAGTTTCTCAGAATGTTACTGACACAGTGTTTCCACGAGGATATCACCAGATCTCAATTTCTTAACAGTTTTGGGAGGTCCTGCCAGTCCTTCTAAACCTTTTTGAATAAAGAAAAGTGACATTTTCCCAATTGGTTTTTCACCTGTTGCATGAATGATTAAAGAAGCTGGTACATTTATGTTGGTATCCAATATCTTTTGTTTCTTGCTTCTATTTCCATATGCTGTATCTACGGTATCAGTACTTGGTTGGGACTTAGTTAGGGTCCCTGCAACATTTGAGGATGAAGGATTTGTGCTCAAGTAGTTTTTAGTTCGGCACCAGAGGTCTCCACCTACCACGGATCAACACACGGACGCCCACTACCCAGCAAGCAAAGACTGCTGGCTCAGGAGTGGAACAGCAGGGCTACCCTGGACGCTATACCGGCACTACAGCAGGTCTAGGTTCCCGACCCTGGACCGTGTGGTGAGAGGCTTACTGCAACACCATTGACCTTTGCAGGCAAGCCCACTAGCTGACTGTTCCTGGCTGAGCCATCCAGGACCGCATGTCTTGCCGAAGCAGGAGCCAAAATAGTGCAAGACTACCAGAAAATCACCCTTTCCGGATGTCCATAGGTCATACCACACGGCAAACATGCCATTGGATCCCAGTGATGGTGGTCTGGATAAAGACTCAGGAAAAGCAGAGCCAAGAATATGGGAAGTAAAGCAAAGAAAAATAGGAAGAATGAAAAGGGCCAGTAACATCACTGGGAGGTCCCCTCCACCACGAACAGGTGCCCCCCACATGGAGGGGTCTTTGCTTTAGCTCTTCACTCTTTAAGATACTACAGCCAATTAGTTTTTAAAATGTTGTGTTATCTGTGGGATACAAAAAATAATACAATATATTAAATAAATAAATTATATAAAAATAGATAAACTAGTTAGTGGCATTTTGTTCGGGATGTGAAATGAAAATGTGTGCAGATATTTTGATATGTTGGCTGTAGTAGCAAGCTTATTTAAGCATGTTACTAGTACCAACCCAATTAGAATAACTCCTAAAATTATGTATAAATATATTCTGATATTTATACATTATGGCATATCAAAATGGCAACATGGAATGTAAGGACAATGAAACAAATAGGAAAGATGAATGAAGTTGATAATGAAATGCTGAAATATAAAATAGACTTCACTGCATTACAAGAAATGCGATGGCAATGACAGAGGAGAATTAAGAAACAACATTATAGTTTTATTTATAATGGTCCCAATGAATAAACTGGTCAGTTGTTTGCTGGCTTCATATTAAGCAAAGAAATGTGGAAAAGTATGTTAGAATACGAAACTATTAGTGACCGAATATGTAAAATAAGACTAAAAAGAAAATTAGAAACATTACTGTCATTTCAGCTCAAGCACCAACTGAAGAGAAAGAAGAAATTGATAAAAATGGATTTTATGACCAACTTGATGAAGTTTGCTGTAAGATACAAAGGTATGATATTTTATAAATCATGGGAGACTTTAACGCCAAGATTGGGAAAGCTGAATATCAAAAGCATGTGGCAGGATTATTTATGATACATGATAAAAACAATGAAAATGGTGATTTACTGATGCAATTTGCAATCAGAAACAAATTGTTCATAAGAAACACATCGTTCACAGATAAAGTAATTCACCTGGGAACTTGGAGGATACTAGGCATGAACGACATAGACCAGACTGATCATGTTTTAGTCTCGAGACGTCATTTCTCCTTTGTCATTGATGTCAAGAGCTGTAGAGGTACTAATTGTGACAGTGACCATTATTTAGTGAAAATGATTATAAGCAAAAGATTATAATCATTTAAAAATAAGAAAAATAAAAAAATAAGACTAGGTTATGGGACATATACTTAGTAATAATGTAAAGGAAGCAAAGAAATACCAAGATAACTTGAATACACTTTTGAAAATTATGGAGACAACTACTGTGTTTGAATAAAAACTTTAGTTTAATATAACTAAAATCTACATTCGACGTTTCGACCTTTATGTCAAGGTCATCTTCTGGAGCATACAACTATACACAGAAAACAAGCTACACTACAAACAAACTGGTTTGTTAAAGATACTGACCAACCGTTACAACAATTGTTGGCCTGACCTCTGGTGGAAAAAAAAAAATTATACATCAACGCTAAAGTCCTATTGGGTGCAACAACATGTATCTATCTATATACATATATTAACATCATGATTATACTTGTACATTCCAGCCAGTTGGTATGGAATGGTTTCTAATACTAGCTGAAGATTGGTTACTTATGCTGGATCTTATATATTAGGTAGGCTGAATGTGTGCCATCCAGATCCTTGGAATAATTTTCAAAAATGCATTTGGATCACCGTGTAAGCTTAAAAGAAAGGATAACTTGAATACCAAATTAAGTAAAACTGAAAATAACATAGCTGATAGATTCAACAGTATTGATGGAGAATGGAATATAATAAAAAATGTGATTAAAGAAGCGGCTGCTGGAACAATAGGTGAAAAGAAAAGAATTCGTAATGAATAATGTTTTGATACAAGAGAAGAACAGAACTAGAGCACAAATGATGCAGCTAGAAGTAATCAAGAGAGATATAATGAACTTAGAAGAAAAGGAAATAATATACTTAAAAAAGAGAAAAAGAAAATGATTATGAAACAGATAAAAGAAATAGAACAACTTAATCCTCAAAATGAAAGTAGAAAATTTTATGCTGCAGTCCAAAAAATGAAAAAAGGATTTCAAACAAGAATCAGTGCATGTAAAGATAAGAAAGGAAATTTACTACGAGAGGAAAAGAAAATACTAGAGATATGGGCAGAATATTTTAAGGATTTATTAAATAGAGAAGAAATTGGGAAAAATATTCAATTAGAAATAAGAAAGGGCCCGTATGCAGAAAAGAATGCCCCCATAAAACTACCAACAATTAGTGAGATTGAAGCTAAACTACAAAAAATGGGAAATAATAAAGCACTGGGAGAAGATAATATAGTTGCAGAATTACTGAAACACGGAGGGGGATTCAATACGTTTGGTGCTACAGGATATATTAGCTGTGAAGTGGAGTGCGGTCGGAGTGTGGTTAGATGATAATAAAGGATTGAATGTGTGTAGAAAATGTAGGGAGAATGAGGAATTGAAGTGTATTTCGGATCGTGAGTGTAATATTTTTGTCAACCTTCAGAATGAAGGAAATAGGGATATGACAAGAAACGGCAAGGTTGTACATGAAAATTGTGAGAGTGTGAATGTAGAAAGTGTGAATGATAGTATAAATGGTTTCTCAGAGAATAAAAAAGGTGAGATAGATGCATTGAGTGAGATCGCGTTGTTGAATAGTGCGATAGAAAGAGCAAAACAGCAGCTAGAGTGCATGAACAAAAGTAGACTGAATGAACCAACCAATAATAAAAGGTATGACAGGAAAAATAGACGTATGAATGTGAACATGAACAAAATGAAGGATAGGGTGCTGTATGGAGACTCATTAGTACGAGGTGTGTTAGTAGAGGATTTGACAAAATCGTACCAACCTGGTGCGACCATAAAGGACGTAACCGAGTCTATTAGAGAGCAAAAGGAAAAGGGTGAAAGAAATGATTGTTGTGGCAGGTATGAATGATTTGAAAGGAGATAAAATGGAAATGATAGAAGACCTGAATGAATTGTTTGAGGTAGCAAAAGAAAAGAGTGAGAGAGTTAGAATGATTAGTCTTTTGCCACGGTATGACAGTGAAATGTTTAAAAGGAGGGCCATAATTGCGAATGACTTTATGCGTGGGTTATGTATGACGAGTGGTGTGGAATTTGTGGATGTGTGGAGTGAGTTTGATGGGTGAAAGGATCTATATAAGATGGATGGCTTGCATTTGAATGGTTACGGTGTAAGAAGACTTGAGAAAGTGTTGCTGAATGTAGTGGATGTGCAAATTCAGGGAAACTAGATTTGTTAAGGGGGGGGAGTAGATATACAGTCCTTATGGAGGCAGTTGAATGTAAGAATAAATATAATATGCCAGAGCAAATAAGGACAACGAATCTGAGTGGGATAGTTAATATAAGGCATCAAAGTAGGGTTGGGGCTAATGAGGGTCTTAAATTCATGTAAACTAATACTAGGAGTATTAGGAACAAGAAGGAAGAGTTTCTGGCCATGGTTGGCACTTCCAGACCACAGGTTATAGGTATTAGTGAAACATGGCTGACTGTAGATGATATAACTAGTGGGATTGAATGTGATGGGTATAGTGTGTTCAGGAATGACAGAGAGAATAAAATGGGGGGAGGAGTATTGTTGATGATAGCTGATGAGCTCCAGCCAAGGAGAATAGAAGTTGAATTGCAGGATAGAGAAAAGAGCACATTTGAGGCCATTTGGTGTGAGATTGTGGCTAGCAGAACTAAATATACAATTGGGTGCTGCTATAGACCAGGTGATGGAAAAGATGGTGGTGACAGTATGCACAAGCAAATAGAAGAAATGGGTGGAAGGAGGGTGATTATTATGGGAGATTTCAACTATGGTCGCATTGATTGGAGTGAGGAGAGGACACACGGAAGGAAGGAACTGGATTTTATGCGGTTATTAAGGGATAACTATCTGCGACAGCATGTAATGAAAAATACTAGGGGTCAGAGAGTGCTTGACCTAGTAATTACATCTGAGGATTTGGCTGTAACAAATATGACCACATTGCCACCAATCGGTGAGAGTGATCATAGGGTCTTAACTTGGGAGGTGGCTAAAGGTGTAGAATTTTCAATTAAGACAGGGTACATGTGGAATTATCGGGCTGGAAAGTATGACAAGCTTAGGAGTTTGATTGGTTCAGTGCCATGGCATGTACAACTGCAAGGACTAGAAGCTGATAGTGCATGGGAGGTAGTTAAGAAGTGCTTGCATGAAGCAATGGCTGACTGTATACCTAGAGTCCGAATAATAAATCAAGTAGGGGTTAAATGGATGAATAACACCATTAAGCTTGAGCTGCAAAAAAAGAAACAACTATGGAGGGAATTTAAGGAGAAGGGTGACCGGCAGGCACATAAACGGTATAAAGTGCAGGCCAGAAGGGTGACGAGTGTGGTAAGAAAAGCAAAAAACGATTACGAAAGAACATTGGCCATGCAGGCTAAAGAGAATCCTAAACAGTTTTTTAGATATGTAGCAAGTAAAAGGAAAAATGTACATGGCAGATTGATTTTTAAGAATGCCGAAGGTAGGGAGGTAACTTAATCAGTTGAGATAGTTGATATACTGAGTGAGCACTTTGCAAGAGTATATCATCCAGGTGGTGACATTGCAGAAACGAATAAACCAGTAGATTATACGGGAATTGTGGTTAATGAAGTGGAGGTGAGTAGTCTATTGCATAACCTCAATGTCAATACATCTGTGGGATTGGATGGTATACCAGCTCGTGTTGTACGAGAAGCAGCTAAAGAATTGTCAGTACCTTTGACCATTTTGTTTAATTTGAGTGTCGGGTCTGGGTTAGTCCCGAGCGGGTGGAAAGAGGGGAAAATAGTTCCACTGCATAAAGGTGGTTCCAAGACTGCTGTTGTAAATTACCGACCGATTAGCATATCAGGAATCATTGTCAAGGTCTTAGAGAAATTAGTCAAGAAAAGAATACAGGATTGTATAGATGAAAATGGGATATTGTATGGGGGACAACATGGTTTTGTGAAGGGTAGATCATGCCTCAGTAACTTGCTCACGTTTTATAACACAGTGACGGCTGAACTGGATAGGGGTAACGGGTTTACAGTGATACTACTGGACCTTGCCAAGGCCTTTGATAGGATACCACATGGAACCCTAATCAGTAAACTGGAGCAGATAGGTATAGATATAGGGTTGGTAAGATGGATAGGAGGGTGGTTGAAGGAGAGATATCAAAGAGTGGTTTATTCAGGAGTGGAGTCTAAAAGACGTCTTGTGACTAGTGGAGTGCCACAGGGCTCTATTCTTGGACCACTGCTTTTCAATTTGTTCATCAATGATATTGGAAAGGATCTGAGAGGAAGTGTTCACTTGTTTGCTGATGATGCAAAGTTGGGTACAGCAATTGTGAGTGCACAGGATGTCAAATTTTACAGGATGATTTGGATAGTTTGGAGGACGGGGCTAGGAAAAATGGATGTCAATTTAATGTGGCAAAGTGTAAGGTTATGCACTTTGGGGTGAAAAGAATAGCAGCAGTATATCGCAGGTGGAACCATACTCCAGGAGATGGATGAGGCCAGGGATTTGGGAGTGTTGGTGGATAGGGAGTTGAAGTTTAGGGGGCACATTGTAAAAGTAACTAAAACAGCTCACCAAATCACTTGGCTTCTGAAAAATACTTTAACATGCAGAGACGAACAAGTTGTTGTTCCTCTGTATCGAGCCTTGATAAGACCCAATCTGGACTTCTGTGCCCAGTTATGGGCACCAGGGTTTCTTCGTGATGGGGAGGAAGTGGAGAGGGTCCAGAGACGAGTGACCAAGATGATAGCAGGTCTGTGGAATGAACCTTATGAGAATAGGTTGAGGATTTGTGGGTTGCAGAAATTGGACGATAGGCGAAGGAGGGGTGATATGATTGAGACATTCAAATTACTGAAGGGTTTTTATAAGATTGATCCAGAAAATATTTTTGAAAATATGACTGGTGGCGGGAAGTCTAGGGGCCATGCATGGAAGCTGGGCAAGAGCGTGGCTGACAAGGGTGTTAGAGCTAGGTTCTTTACTTGGAGAGTGGTAAATGAGTGGAATAAGCTTCCAGAGTCTGTTGTGGGTGCTACGACCATGAATGAGTTCAAGGCAAGGTATGATAGATACTGTGTGAATGTTGAATAGTTGTTCTTGACATGATGTTAGGGCCTCCCTCGATGAGTCTGCCGACTCCTTGGAGTTTCCCGGAACAATAATAATAATAATAATAATAATAATATTTTAGACAGTCTGGTCCAAGGAAGAAATGCCAGACTGCTGGAATAAACTGTTCTATTTATAAAAAATGAGTAAATTTGCCTGTAGTAACTATAGGGATATTACATTACTTAATGCAGTTTATAAAATTCTTACATCCATAATAAATAACAGGGTCAAAGAAATTACCGAAAAGAAAACAGGAGAATACAAATGAGGATTTAGATCAAATAGAAGTACCATTGATCAACTTTTCATTATCAGACAGATGATGAAAAAATGTTTTGAGCATGCAATAGACTTACATATGTTATTTATATACTTTAAGCAAGCATTTGACAGTCTAAACAAAGATAGTCTACAAAAGACTATAAAAAAATTAGAGATACCACCAAAGTTAATCAGATTAGTAATGATGATAATGGAAAAAACAAAAGTAAAATTTAAATAGATAATAAATTTAGTGAACCCTTCGAATTTAATAAAGGTGTAAAACAAGAAGATGCACTATCAACAACATTATTCATCATAGCTTTACATCATACAATTAAAGATTTACATCAAAGAGGGACAATTTTTAATAAATCAAGTCAATTATGTGCTTATACTGACGATCTAGTCATCGTATCAAGAACTAAGAAACGATTAATTGAGGTGTATAATAAACAATGTGGATTTAGAAAAACTAATATTATGGAATTAGAGATCAATGTAAATAAAACTAAATATATGGTGATGCCAACTTCGGAAATAAAAAAACCACAGAATCTACAAGTTGGGAAAAAAAGTTTTGAAGGGGGTGTCCAGATTTAAGTATCAAGGAGATATAATGAGGCACAATCAACCATAGCAATTAAAGAATGTAGTCAAGCTGGTAATAAAGCATACTATGCAAATATGAGCATGATTAAAAGTACGCTAATAAGAACACTAAAATACGTATATATAAAATGCTCATTAGACATGTGGTTACATACGGAAGCAGAGTGCACACTCTTAGTGAAAAAGACCAAGACAGTTGGAGGAAATTTTAAAGGAAGATTATAAGAAAAATTTATGGACCTATTGAAGAAAACAGTGTATGGAGAATATGATATAACAAAGAAATTAGTCAGATACTACATGAAGATATTGTTAGGTTCATATACCAAGGAATGTTAGGAATACCAAGAAGAATGAGAGAGAAGATACATGCAACAAGGAAAAAAGGAAGACCAAGATTAAGATAGATTGATAACATAATCCTAGACTTGACTATTATGAAAGTGAAAGAATGGGAAAGATTAGGCAAGGATAGGCGATTGCGGAGGAAAGCTGTACAGGAGGCTAAGGCTCACAATGGACTATAATGCCAGATGGTTGGTAGGTATATTCTGATATCAGTTTTAAGAATGTAATTTACAGCTGTGTAACTGTTTTACAGTTTTTTTTTTGGTCAGTTGAATTCTTATAATAAGTGAGTTGACTCACAAAGGCTTCTTAGCTAGATTCTGAAAATGGTGATAATCAAGTAACATGAGAAAACTAAGACTGGAGACCAGAGTATTGGATTTGGAAAGTTCAAATAAGACAGTGCAACTGAAATACATAACTATCTCCAAAAATAAATTTTTAAGTTGTGAATCATATGCCTGGCAGATTGATCATCTAATTAAATGGACAGTGTCAAGAAAGAGGGACTTTATAGAAGGAAGGAGAGAAACATTCCAGTTCATTTGAATACCTGCTAAATGAAAGTCATTCAAGATATTCAAGTCTCGGTGCAGAGCATAAACAAGTGAAGAAGTTAATCAAACTAAATGAATTTTTAAAATTCTAATATATTCAATTTGTATGATATAAAGGGAAACTACTTAAATCTTATTACTTCAAGAGAAGTTTCAACTGTACGAATCAGATTTTACAAGGTAAGACAATATTTTGGCTCAAAATGTGTAGGAGAGGGATGTGGAAGTTTTAAAGTATATTCTACATCTCAAAGCAAATCAAAACCATGTTCCAATAAACATGGGTGTAATTAGTAAAGTAATCACAGCAGGAAGAGAAGCTCAATCATGCACGAACCACATTTCTTCTCCATACCAAAGGAATATTAGTAAGAACATCATGGAAGATGTTCACTATTAAATTTTTCAGGTCATGGTAGAAAGGTGCTATAAGCCTGTTTGACAAATAATATTCTTATCAGACTGTCTCCAAATTATTCCTTTCCATATGCTGATGTCTTGACTAACCATGAGGATTTTGAATAGTTTGTGATTGTTGTGAGAATTGAAAACAACACATGGAGTAAACATCAAGTCATTATATGAAACGCAAACAGAAGAGAAACTGTAGTTCCATATGTACTATTGTAAAAACCACTGACAAAATACTAATCTATGATAATCAACTGATAGTGAATGGAAATGGCAAAAGTAATGCAGATTTTCATGCAAGGCCCTCCATATGCTAGTGAGTGGATTCAATACTACTAGATGATGAATGTTTTCTTTAGTTTCTAGTATTGTGAGCATTACCACCTATCTGAACATGGCACTGGAAACTAAATATGATGACTGTGGAAGGCCTCTCAGTAAAGATGATAGGCTTCATGTATATTTCTGTTGGCACATCCATAATAAAAGCACATATGAGATACTTACAAAACACCAAGACTTAAAAATAATTAATCAAATAATGAATGCCACTTGCTCAGGAAGAAACCAGTTAGACATATTGCTCTTGTTGCTTATAAATGTGTGATTCATCATTCACCATATGAACTGTGCCTATCTGCTCTGAACATTGTCAGTGTTCATGCTACAACTACAAAGGAATGTATCTTGGAAATATAAGGTTTTTACTCAAAGGTTTACTGGGAACTAGTTTCCATCAGTTTTTTTTTTTTTTTTTTTGGGGGGGGGCAGGTTATAATACCTTAGTCTTATGAATTCTTAAGAAGAAGTCATATAATGAATCAATATTAAGAGCAAATATTTCTGTAAAATTTTGTTATGAAAATTAAGCAATTTCAGTCTGGCAGACTGCTACATGCAAATAAAATTCATTAATTTGTAAAACAATTCAATAATAGCATAAGTATCAACGAGTGATTAACAGAGATCTCAAAGTATGTGTTTTATTAATCAAATGTCCCTAGATCAAAATATCACTTATCGATGGTTTGAAAGTTTCTTTATTTTGAATATAATTTTTTGGTTTGGTCTTTATTATACATATGGACTTATTATTATTATTGTATGGGCACCTCTGTGGAGCCCAAGGACTCATTGCTGTAGACCCAAACTAACCACACAATCTCTCATACCTTTCCTTGAACCCCCATTAGCAGATAAAGCACTTGCAGCTGACTCAGACAACCCATTCCTCTCATTCACAACTTTCTAAGCAAAAAGTCTAGTTCTCCCCCCCACTAACCACACCTTTATTCAACTTCAAGGGATGACCCCTTGTTCTGGTCCCTCCAGCTAAGTGCTGAAACATTTCCCTTGCATTGATTCTATAAAACCCTTTAAGCAACTTAAATGTTTCTACCATATCCCCTCTTTTACTCCTATCAAGCAACTTCTGCCATCCACACACCTTCAATCTGTGGAATATTCCACAGGCCACTCATTATCTTAGTCACTCGCCTGAATCCTTTCCACCACTTCCTCATCCCCAAGACATCCAGGGGATCAGACTTGAGCACAGTAATCCAGATGTGGGCATATCAAGGCCTTATAAAGAGGAATGACAACTTCCTTATCTCTACTTGTTAATGTGTTCTTCAATAGCCAACTAGTCTTATGGGTTACCTTAGCAATACATCCTGTAAACTTTAACTCTCTGTCTACCACCACCAGCCCTTAATTTCTAGCTTCATCCATTTCATGGAGTACAGTGCCATTAATGTGATACACAGTTTGTAATCTATTTATCTCAAAATGCATAACTTTACATTTCACATTAAACTGACACTCATCTTTTGTCCATACTGACAGCCTATTTAAATCATCCTGCAAGCTCTCCAAATCACCTTCATTCACTATTACTCTACTTAATTTTGTATCATCAACAAACAACCGAATATTTCTGTTCAGGTTATTTCTTATATCATTTATGTACAAATTAAGGCTAACACTGAACTTTGTGGCTCACCACTAGTCCATCTGTAATTGCCTCAATTCTGTCCCTCTATATACCACTTTTTCATATCTGTCCAGCAGTCACCCTCTTATCTGCTTAATCAGTGTCATATCCATCCCCATTTGTTCTAATTTTCATAACAGAGGTCCATGTGGTATTCTGTCAAATGCCTTTGCAAAATCCAGCAGCATTGTATAAACCATTTCCTTTCTCCAACTCAGCTGTTATTCAATTATAAAAAGTTAATGAATTACTAAGGCAAGGCATTACCAACCCTTCACAAAGCCATGTTGCCACTCATACAGTATCATATTTTTATCCAACAATTCTTGAATTCTCTTTTGGGCAAATTTTTCCAGTACTTTTATGACAACACCTCAGATACTGATTGGTCTATATTTTGCTACTGCAGTCTTGGAACTGCCCTTATGTAAGGGGATTGTTTTGTCCTCTTTCCACTCTCATGAAACTCTACCAGAGCTGAGACTTAAATTAAAGAGCCTGGTCAGAGGCATTGCCAGTTGCTTTGCACATTCTTGCAAAACCCGAGCTGATATCCTATCTAATTCCACAGCTGTATTTACATTGTGATTCTGCAATATCCTAAGAATATTCAATTCATCCATCTCTGTTCCCACATTAATGTCTGTCACATATGTTAAAGCAGGATGTGCACCCTTGCAAACTGGTCACTCCAACTCAACTATTTCATCTGCTTCTGTCTCCTCCTGACCATCATCACTCATTAAGTTTAATCTTCCATAGTCATTCTTCTTCTTCTTCTTACTTGCACATAATGAAAGAACTCTTTGAGATTTCCTTTGGCCTGCTCAGCTAGATTCTTATCATAATCTGATTTTGCCTTCTTTGCCATGCTGGTTACCTTTCTTGTCTGAGCATTGTACTCTTTGTGATTTGCTGGTCACCTTTCTCTTTATATACCCTCCACAGCATTTTCTTCTTCTTCTGTAGCTCGTGCTTAATGATATTATTCATCCATCTAACTAATATCTGACCTTCCTTAACTTAAGTATTCAATTTAATATTGCTTCCTCTAGATGACCCTTGACTATCTCCCATGAACTCTTAACATCCTTACCCTACAGTGTTTTATGCCATGGTACAGATTTAAGCTTCTTCCTAAACTTGTCATAGTCTCTTGCCTTGTAGTGCCACATATACCCTTTCTTAAAAAAATATTCCTCATGTTGTATACTCTCCCAAGTCAAGACAGCGTGGTCACTTTCACCAATCAGAGGCAATGTGGTTTCATTGGTTATGGATAGCTTTTTTGATCCTATGACCAGGTGCAATACTCTCACACACCCCAAGTCCTCTCCATCACATGCTGCCTCAAGTAATTATCTCTCAGTAGGTGTATAAATTCATGCTATGTGATCTTTCTTCCTTCCAGTCTATACTTCCATAGCTGAAGTCCCCCATAATAATCACTTGACATGTATTCATTGTGCTAATTTACCAATGCATGACTTCCAGATCATTTGTGGAACTCCCTGGCCTATAGCAACAACCAACTGTATATTTTGTCTTACTGGCCTTAATCTCTCACCAAGCTGCTTCAAATGAACAGCTACCCTCTGCTTATCTCCTATTATTTTTGGCTGCAATTCATCTGTTATCATCAGCAGCCCCCCCCCCCCATCCTATGTTCTCTGAAAATAAATAAACTCTTCACATTCTATTCTGCAACTACATCATCTGCTGCTACCCAAGTCTCACTAATGACTATACTTGCCTTTACTTCCTGAATTGACTACCCTATTCAATATTTTTGCTTGAGAGACTAGATTCTGCAATCATTCTCACACTCACTCACCTCATGGATGCCTTCACACAAAACTCACCTGCTTCCACCCTAAAGTTTTTCTGAATTTGCACTTCAGCAGGCTTGATGAACAAAGCTCACTCTAGACATCTAACACCAAAACCATTTAGCTGCAGTCCATCAGCACTGTATGAATCCTTCTTTCTGTCAAACACAGATCACAGATCTACAAATCCCACCTCATTCCTTCTGCACAACCTACATATAGACTCATTAGCTATATACACCCTCCTTCTCAGTTCGCTTCTATCACAACATAGTAGGAGACTTGCAATCTTCACTTTCTCGCTCTTCAGTTTTTGCCTCTAACTCCTTTATACATCCTACCTCATAGAATACTTCTCACCTCTCAAATAATTTGTGCCAACCAAGAACACAACACCAGATTTTGGTGGTGTTGTGTATTTGTTGTTATGAAATCTGGTGTTGTTTGTATTAAACAAAGAAAGCAATGCTACTTCTGGTAATGGAGTGCTCCTTTTGTAATTTATCCAACTAGGTTACAGAGATGTTAAATAAATGGAATTATATTAAATAAGGATTATTAATTTGATATACCTGTGTGCATTTTTTTGATTGTAAGAATAATATAGTACTTGGACCAGGACTTGTTCTGCCTGGGATATTATGTAATTAGGAGGTATTGATGAAGAACTAATAATTTGAGCATAGATATACTTATTAGATAGACAAAAAAATAAAATAAAATAAAATAAAATAAAAACATGAATAAGGAAGCAAAAAACGAAGTAAACTAAGAATTTAAAAGAGTGAAAAATGAAAAACAAAAGTAACAATAACATAAAACTTGTTATGTACACAACAAGCCAGCAACACGAGGGTGTGATGGCCGATTTATTTTAAAATGTCATCCTGACTGGCAATTAAAATTTACTAAAATACAGAACCACAATAGCCCAAACAGACATGCTCATCATTGTAAGGAACCTACAGATTCCCTCTTCAAGATCATCTTGTTTTCATCTTTCCTCTTTAGTAGTTTATAACCTCTTCTACTTAATTTAAACACCTACTCCAAGAATTTACATTTTGGCCATCCTCTTCTTCTTTTTCCTGGTATCTTTCCTTCTAATGTCTATAATCCATTTGTTATGTCTCCATATGTGTCACGGGAATTTCATCTTTCTTCTTCAATACTCAGCTCTTTCATTTAATGCAAGACTTTTTCATTGGTTTTTCTTTCTCTTTAATCTATTCCTTGCAATACTTTCTAACAGTACATGTCAAATGCTTCAATTATTTTCCAGTCTTCTGCTGATATATATTCCAAGTGTATATAAGACATATAAGACACAACCATATAAGAATATGTTCTAAACAAATGTTTTTATAAATCTTTTCCACATGTCTATACTTATCTTACTTGTAATAAATGATCTCTTCTCCTTTAATACTTCTTTTGCCATAGCAATTATTCTTTGGATTTTCATTTTCTTGAATAGTTCCTCTAAGATATATGAACGATTTTACTTATTCAATATTCTTAGCTCAAATCACTATTTTGTCCATTTTATTTTGTTACTTTATGAATTAACATTTTGATGAATTTATTTTAAGTTCAAAATCGGATAAACATCATTCATCTTAGATAATAACTGTTTTAATCTTATGATTGTCAGCTAATACAGCTTCAGCAAAGCATATCATACGTATCTGCACAGTCTGCCTACAGTTATCCTTTTCATTCTGCTTTCATTAATTTCATTGCAGTCGCTATATACAGGTTGAAAAGCAAGGATGACAATGCATAACCTTGTCTTACATCTTTATTTCTATAGTTACTTTATTTTCTTCTATTCATATCTTTATTTTCTGAAACATCTCCTGGTGATTTCCATGTATAGCATCTTGATTTTTGTACTTCAAAAAGCATACCGCAAACTATAAGGACATGTTGTTTACAGAATTCTAACAATCTTTTTCCTGTTTAGTCCAAATTTTCTAGTTTCTTTACATTTGTTGTCCTCTCCAACCACTGCATTAAAGTCACTTATTATAATTATATCATAATAATAAATTTAGTTTAATCCTTTATCCAAGTGTGTGCAAACAAAGTTTGTGCTTGAAAGTATCTTCAGAACTGGGGTAAAGTGGTATAATCACTTATTATAATTATATCCTTACCTGTAAATGATGTTATTACTTCCTCTAGCTGTTCATATGCTACTTCTATCTTATAATCTTCTGAATTACTTGTTGGTATGCATACTTGAATGGCAAGATCTGCTGGGGTTGCTGTTAAGGTTGTTATCAGTATTCTGTCATTCACCTGACAAGTATTTTTTACCAATTTTTCCGTAGTAATAAACACACACCATTTTGTTCTTTTTCTCCTCTACTATAGATGATATAGTTTCCACTATTATGGCATAATGTTGATTATAAGTTTAAATGCCAGCCAGAATGCAATAACTGTAATACTGTGTTTACCATTTGTTCCATAAAGTTACACCTAATTGAACATTATCAAGACTGCAGTTTCACCAGACCAGACAACGTACTTTCTGCCACTGAGATCTCCTTACATGTAATACAATCTGAGCATGCTTCTGAAATTGAGAAGGTCACTGTTCAATTTCCATGAAAACAAGACCAAATTATGTTGCTCTGAATCACTAACCATAAGAACCATCCAATATGGCATACAGACAAAAAGATCCAAAATGCCCCCCCCCCCTTCTGGCAATTAAATTACCCTCCTTCCCAACTCAACCAAACACTCTAACGCTCTTGAACCCTTGATACTCTCGACCCAACCTAGCTCCTCTTAATATATTGTTTCATTTAAACCATATGGAAAACTTATGTTTCATTTTAAAACGTTTAAATCAAAATTGTCAGCATAGTCATATTGGTGGCTTGCCATATATGTATCAGGTTTTATATTACTTTTGTTTTTTTTTCTTTTCAGATCTTTTAAATTCTTGGTTTGTTTAATTAATTTTTTGTTATTGGTTTATTTCTGTTTTTGGCTACCGAATAAGCATCTCTACATGCATATTAATGGATCTTCTTCATCAACATTTCTAATTACATATCACCTTAGCCTGTTCAAGTCCTGGTCCAAGTACTATATCATTTTTACCTTCAAAAATGCTATAGTACATAGATGTCTCAAATTAATCCTTATTTAATACAATCCCATTTGTTGAACATAGCTGTAACATAGTTGGATAAAATGAAAAAAGAGCACTCAGTTAACAAAAAACAGCATTGCTTTCTTTGTTTCATATCAGATAAGTAGCATAATGATTTTCAGAATTTAAAGTATTCATAATTTTTAGAAGTAAATGCGTTACAACAATTAGGAGAACTAGTAATTTTTCTTTATATATATACACACACACACAGTATACACACACACATATATATATATATATATATATTTGCTGATGCTTATTCACTTCTTATATTTATTTTATTTTTTAATTAAAATTTCACCTACTAAAGGTTGTAAACTTATAGCACATTAGTAATCATGAACTAAGGGTTAGGGAATCTAAGAGTTGTGCTATAGTGGTGGTGGTCTCACAGCAACTATGAAAATCATTTACCACCTATCCATTCATGAATATTCATTAATATGAACACATTGACAATATTAACACACTTTATGTTCATATATAGTTGTAAGTTCTAAGTTGTAAGGTCATCACAGTTGTAAGTTCTAATGTTTGAAACTGTGTTAACAATTTATTGCTTCTACTATTGTTTGTAATTTTCTATTGACAATATTAACACACTTTATGTTCATATATATGAACATAAATATATGAACAATATTAACACACTTTATGTTCATATATATGAACATAAAGTGTGTTAATATTGTCAATAGAAAATTACAAACAATAGTAGAAGCAATAAATTGTTAACACAGTTTCAAACATTAGAACTTACAACTGTGATGACATTTGTCAATTTCGTCTGTTAGCTGAAGCCGCAATCAATTACATGAATTTATTTCTAACCCAATTCTCACATCCACCTGCCATCTTTACTAAAAACTATGCCTAAATAGCTAAAATATTTTACTTGTTCTATAGAATCTCTATTCAGAATGCAGCTGTTTTTTATGCTCCTGCCTATTTTCACAGTTTTGGTCTTTTTGTTGCTGATTTTTATTCCAAATTTGTTACAGCTGTTATTCAATTTAGTAAGAGAATCTTGCAGACTTGCATTAGATATCTTTAGGAGTACAACATCTGCATAAAGCAAAGAGCTGTTTGACATCTCCAATTCTAACATGAGGCCTAATAAGACTTTCTTGGTGACAAATAGAAACTCATAAAGCAAAGTCATGCTAAAATTACTTAAATGAAACACATGTAAAAATGTTATAATTCAAAGCAGAATTTTCAGCCATGTTCCATGGCTAATTCAATTCTCAGGCCAAAAAGGTTATATGCATGTAAAATAGGATAATGTACAAAAATAAACAGCTGCACACACACACACACACACACACACACACACACACACACACACACACACACACACACACACACACACACACACACACAATAGTGTGTGTGTGTGATGCAATGCAGATGACCATTTTAACTTATTGCCATTGGAGTTCTTAAAAAATATAGCAGATATTCATTTAAAAAAAGTGCACTACTTGGACTAGATGAACACACAAAGACCAAGAAATGCTGCCTCAGGATGCCCAATTATCTGTGTTATTTGAAAAGCAGAAAATTCACAGGGCTCAGAAACAATGCTTAAAATGTCCAGCATTTGAAGCACTACTTTCTTGTGTACAATTTTACTGCTGCAAAGCAAATTTAGGTGGAAGATGACCATCACCCTGCTTACTGGAGACCTGAAGCTACTTGAAAAGTACCATTTGTTCTTGATTTCTAGATGTTAGAATTACTGACCTGTTAACTTGCCCATGATACTACATTCAAAATATTTGTGGGTGGGATTCACATTAAAAATTCAACAGTTTCTTGCATCAGAATACCAAGTACTTTATACATAGAGGAAAATAAATATCACTAGTCCTTATTAAAAGAACTGCTGCATGTTTCAACCAACACTGATGCTTAAAATTCATTCAAAACTGCAATGTGCCATTGTTGCAGTTATGTGACTTATGTTAGATACTGAATGGAGAACTTCTTGACAAGTTATTCATTCAGGATCTAACATGTAAGCCTTACAAATTTACAAAGAAATTTGCATAATACCTGCTTACTGGCGGAAGGTGAGAAACACCTAAGTTGTTGTATATGAAAGTATGTATCAGTATGAGTAATATATTGGAATTTATTTATTGTAAAATGGAAAGCTAAAAATCAAGAATAATGTCAGATTAGCATTTCATGTAAAGGAATAATGGTTTAATTTATGTATTATCAAACTATCATAAAATCGTAAGTCGCTAGATAAGAAATGACTAATAGGATCAACGGTCACGTCTAAGCCGCAAGTACCTGTCGTAACGCCAAAGGCTGTAGCTTATGGGGAAAGTTGACGTAAACGCTTTTCCTCGAAAACAACGCCTAATAGCAAGGAGGGAAAGCAAGGGGATCAACCTAAGGGCATTGTAAGCTATGGATCGTGCGAAAAACAATACAGAAAAGAGGCGCTGAGAAAAAGTATTTAAAACAATACGTGCCAAGCTCAAGGCTGCTTTTTTCCTGTTTTCTTCAGATTTTTTGGAGATCAAGGACTCTCGACGAGTGATCGGAGATAGGACAAGCCGAGGGTGCTATGTCAACGACAGCCGGCCGTATTCATGACCTGCGCTGAGAGGTATTAATTTTGGAGATCCATACGAGAATCAACAACTCATGCAGAATGGTGCCAAATGCTGAACGACCCACCCGAGCGAGCAGAGGAAGCTCGTAGCAACAGCTATTTTTTGAATTTGTGTCCGGTAGCAGAGAATGGAACAACTCAGTCACAAGACGAAGGATGACCTGAGCAACACGTGGCAGCTAATAGACCTTCAGAGGGATTTGGTAAAGTAAAGACTCTTTTGTTTTATATCTTGAGATTGTTTGAAGGTAGAATTTGCTTGATAAAGCAAGACTGAGGACATTTTAGAGAACTCTGATAGGATAGAGTAATTATTACAGCCAATTCTATTAGATAAAGAATTGTATATCATAAATCTCTAATGTGTATATGATTGAAATAGTGAAAACCCTTTGTTAACTGAGTAAACTTAACTAAGAGAGAAATGATTTGAGAAGTATCTATCTAAAGTAAATGTGAATGAAGGAACTTGACTTGAGTATAACATCGTTTAAATTATCCATTTGTATTACATGATTTTGCATGTCAGCTTATGTGAGAAAGTCAGATTAGTATTGAACAGTTTGTATAGATAAGCATAAGACATTAACTTAGCTAGAAATTCAGAAGTTTTGATAACTTGATACAAGATTTAATGTACCTGTCTTTTAGTATTAGTAAACATGTTTTGTTATTTGAATCTGAGTCTTGCCTGAATTTGAGGTGTCAACCTACCACTTACAAAATGTGAACCAAATAGTGGGAAAGAGTTTAGAAAATTATATAATAGAGATTAGATCTTAGGTCACGACTGCAAGGAACCGAGATCTATATACTTGCGTATGAATTTAGATTAACGTATATGCCTAAAACCTAGGAATATTTCTCTGAGCCTGAATTATATTCTTGTTATAGGAAGCTGGCTGGCGCAGTTAAAATATAAATTTGCTAGTTTCTGAAGAGGAAATATCCCTAGGGGTCAATCCAGGTTATATATATGGCAGAGAAGGATATAAAATATAAGATATTAGATAGAAAGGTAGAGAACAATATATATAACAAATAACGATAAGCACTATATCTAAATTACACTCAGATAAATAACTCAAAAACAGCATTTTCAAAACAGAAACATATATTATCAGTGTGAATAACTGTATAACCCAACATTTTCAAAATAAAAATATAAAATATCTTTCTTGCTTCGGAAACCAGTCACACTGCAGGGGGAGAGTGTGAACTTGTTTCCTAGATATGGAAAGTAACAATTCTATTACCATTAATAATGAATTAGTTCACAATATTGTGGAATAACACACACACACACACACACACACACACACACACACACACACACACACACACACACACACACACACGTGCCAGAACAGAGAAAAAGGCAGTGAAAGTGAGATTAGGGTGAGTATACCCATTCGAATTTTTTATTATATGCTTTTGGTTATAAAACAATAAATTATTTATTACATTGCTGATACATTTTCAGCAACATGTTTAGAAGATTCAACAATTTAAATTTAGAACTCGTAATTTTTCATTAAACCATTTTCCATATGGTTTAATTTCACAGGGCAAAAAATGTAACCATTGACATGTATATTTAATAAAATATTTAAGAAAATTAAAATTTCAGCTTTCATTATGGGTGGCACTTCCTGTGTGTGTATAAAGTTTAGTTTGATGTTTATAGTTTATTTGGCACAAAAACAACAAAGGTCATACTGTGCCATACTAAAGGTTACAGCTATACATAAGCAGTTAAAGAAAATTGCAAACAATATGCCTGTAAAAAATTCTTCTTCTTTTTATGGTGCCATCTATCGAAGGTCAGCAACCGTCTTGGCAAACAAACTGCATTCTTGAGTTAATCTGTCCACATCTTGACGTTGTCAAACCAAGATATTCTTTTTCTTCTTCTAGCTCCTTTGTCATCAACATTTCCTACCATAATAGTTTGTAGAAATTGTTATTTGCAGTTTCTCATGATGTGGCCAAGATACGATGTTTTTCATTTCTTGATTGTTTGTATGAGATCTTTGGCTTTGCCAATGGATTTTATGACATCTTCATTGGTAATTTTTTCTGTCCATGATATCTTTAGCATTCTTCTATATAGTCGCATCTCAAAGGCTTCAATTTTCTTCATGGTTATTACCTTCAATGTCAATGTTTCAACTTCATAGAGCAGAATGGACCAGCCGTAGCATTTCAGCATTTGGCATCTGACTTCTATATTTAGATCTTTATTGCAGAATAATGTTTTCATTTTCATGGAGAAGTCTGGCGCAACTTCAATCCTTGTCTTTATATCTATTTCAGGATCCCACCTTTCATTAAGCCAGCAACCAAGATATTTATACCTTGACACTTGATCGATATTTTTCCCAGTGAGTGTCAGTTTCATTGATGAGGTTGGATGTTTGCTAATAACCATGTATTTCGTCTTGTTCATGTTTATATTTATTCCCATTCTTTGGCTTTCTATGTATACTCTGTCAATGAGTTTTTGGAGATCCATGATGTTATCTGTAATTAGCACAGTGTCATCTGCATATTGTAGGTTGTTTTAACAATCTTTCCATTTACTGTGATTCCCTCTGGACATTCTTCGAATGCCTTTTTAAAGACTATTTCTGAGTATATGTTGAACAAGAATGGTGAAGCACACAACCTTGTCTCACTCCTCTTATGATGTTAATATCACTGGTGGTAATGTTGTCTAATTGAATGGCAGCTGATTGATTCCAATATAGATTTCTTATTAGTCTTGTGTCTTTTTCGTCTAGCCCCTATTTGTTGAAGGACTTCTATTAAGTTAGAGTGTCTGACTTTGTCGAACACTTTTTCGAAATCCATGAAACACATAAAGACAGATTTCTGTTTTTCTATGCATTTTTGTATCAATATTTGGGCACAGAAAAGGGCCTCTCTAGTACCAAAACCATCCCAAAAGCCAAACTCCATTTCACTCAGAGTTTCTTTACTTTTTCTATAGATACAATTCAGAATTACTTTCGAAAATAGTTTTAATGTTTGGCTCATTAGACATAAGTCGGAAGTCACCACAGGAATTCGCTTTGGGTTTCTTTGCGATAGTGATAAATGTAGATTTGAGCCAATCTAATAGAAGTTCACCACTTTCATATATTTTAGTGCACAGTTTTTCAAGAAGTTTGATGTTATTTTGTTCTATTAATTTTAAAAATTCTGTTTGCAAACCATCTGGTTCACTGGCTTTTCCAGTTTTATAGCATTCTCTTATTTCACATTTCTGAATTGCTAGTCCTTCAAAATGTTATCGTTTATATTTATAGGCTCCTGTCTAGTATCATTGAAGAATTCTATTAGATATTTTATCCAAATCTGTGTTTTATTCTCTTCTAGAACTATTTTTCCACTTCTGTCTCTTAGAGACGCTGTTTGCTTTTTTCTGAGTTTTCCAGAAATTTCATTTATATATATATATATATATATATATATATGGGTGAAGACATCGTTTGTGAATTCTCCAATTCTGGACTAACCATCAGTCATTTTAATCAACTGCCCTTGTTTTGCCAACAAGCACAGCCTTCATGTATTTTAATTATTTTAACTATTTAGGCACAGTTTTTAGTGTTGATAGCAAATCAAATTTCTAAATAAGCAACAGAATAAGCAAAGCTGGCATGATGAGCTGGATGAATAATTTTATATGGAATAAGTAGCAGTATATAAGATAGTGTTGAAACTAGTTTTAAGTTATGGATCTGAGAGTTGGGGGTTAGAAATAAAGTACTTGATCAAAGACACTACACTACAGATATGAGAAATATGTCGCACTGTCAAATGCTTTAATTGCATTACCTCATGTGTTTCAACTCTGTATTAAATTTTATATAAAACTCAATCACAAGCATTTTTTTATGATTCTAAGACATCATGAAATGTTTCGTTGATGAGCAGTGAACAAAATGCAATGCATACAACCATATAAAGCCTTTCAGTGTATCTTTGTCTACATATGGCTTAACTGTAATGCCCTCTAGGTTCACTCCAGCCTAGTGAACATGGATTCAGATCTCACTGTGGTATAAATAATTGTGAATATTTTGTGGTGGGAGATGTGTTACTTTCATCTAAGCTAAGTATCATGTTTACATTAATCAATTTATAAATTTGGAGTTTAATGACACAAGGACTACACAGGTCATGTTGCACCAGTCATAGTCTTAGCAGTATATAAGGTGAAAGTAATTTCATAAGTAAACAAATGTAAAAATGTATAGATAAAAAACAAGTTTAGTAGAGGTGCAAAACAAGGGCTATGAAACAAACAAAAAAGGAATATAAAATAAACAGCAACATAAAAATGTAGAAAAGCAGATGAAAATAATTATGTATTAAAACCTTATTTATGAAAAAGCATTCATTAAATAAATAAAAATAATACATATACTGTAATATGTATATGGTTTACATAAAGTGAAAAATATTTATTTTCTGTAAAAATTTAAAAAACAAATGTTGGTGAGTATAGGGCTCAGACAGATTATGATGTTGATTAGAATAATGGCTATGCTTGTTGGCAAAATGATGGCAGTCAATTAAAATGGCTGATGGTTAGTCCAGCATTAGAGAATTTACAAACAATATGTTTGTAAATTTATATGTTTTGTGCAGTGTTAAATTCTGAATGAAGGGAATTATAATATAATAGTGTTTCATTCAGGATTTAACATAGTCTGCCATTCCCTGAGCCAAATTTGCTCATCAGACAAATAGTAAATTATTCACTTACTGATGTATATTCCATAATTATAAAATAATTGTATGTTCTAATAGTTGTTAGTTATTTATCCTGCACTAATTCTTTGTAGAGTATATATATCCTATGTGAACCGTGCACGGAAACTCGGAACTTAGTCCGTTTATGTAAACCATTGCCAAGAACATAGCCAGTATAACAGAAATTAAGTACTGTATGATATTACAAAGTTATCCGCTAGCACACATTTTAGTGCTAGTTACTATGCCGAACTAACAAGGATACACAAGGCAGCTTTTGGTGCGAAGAAGGAGACATGAGTGTTGAATAAGGGAGAAACGAGGTGCAAAGGATAGAACCGGGGTTGAAAATACAAGGGAGCTCTATGTTTTTCTCTTACTCTTTTGCAGGCTCTTGTTCGTATCCTGATTCTAATTCCCACGTCTTCTAATTGTGAAAGATGAGAGGCATGACAGGAATTGTCAAGGAAACCTGAAGGATAGACAACTTTAGAGCGAAGCAAGCATGAATTCCTGAGCTAACAAGAGCGTTAGAGTGAATCTGAATCCTATCGAACTAAAGTGACCTAAGACAGAAAGCTATTGAGAATCAAGGAAGTGTTTTCCAGAACACGTGATAATAGGCAAAGTATATCAACTGTTCTGGTAAGAAAATCCTTTCTATGTCTTTTATGAATGTAATTACAATAAAGGAGAAGTGTATTGCCTTAATGACACGCTCAAGTTTGAACGTGTGATATCTTGAAGCTTGTTCCAAGAGAACATGATATAAGTTAGAAACTGACTTAGTAGATTTACTGTGATAGATTGACAGGACTTTAGAATTCCTTGGTGTATATTTAGCGATATGTGCTTTGTATATCCTGAATGGCTAAGTAGAGTTGACAATTGAAGTATATTAAATAGATAACTTTTGTTTAAAAGTTGTGCATAGAAGCTTATAACTCTAAGAAAAGTAGAAATCTATATGTTACGAATTTAACCGCATTGAGTATACTCTACTGTGAAGTTACTATTGTCTTAATAAGAACTTCTTTATTTCATGATCATTTTAGTTATATTTAGATCTTCATTGATTATTATAAATTCATGTATTAAATGTTTTTATTTAAATTGAATCTTGTGCTTGCCTGAGTTCATTTCATTGCACCACTCATTTTAACAGTTCGGATCTAAGCGGGAAACCTATTTAATGTGAAAGTAAGGAAAGATTAGAGAGCCACGACTACTATATAACTCAAAGGTAATTTGATTAAGGAAAGTACTATCTTATTTAGATTACTGTAGCATTTAGATCACTTACAACCATGGACACAGAGTGGGACAGTTAAATATAAATTTTCTTTGTGTTTGAAAATGGAATCAATCAGCAGAAAGAACTAGGGAATTACCGACCTCTTCGATAACCTCCCTTATTGTTTTAACTCTTGTACAGTATTACCTATATAGAGATTAGACCTAGACAGTCTCGTACAAATACCAAAATTAAATGGGAAAACTGCAGAAGGCAAATTAGAAAACACAACGAAAAAGAAAGATGTCACAACAACAGGTAGAAGCATATTAACCTATACTTCTGCAAGGGAACATTGATGTTTTGTTGAAATCCACAACGATTCCATTGTAGAAATGCTTTCATTATTTCTTTTGGTTACTATCACCTGGCTTCCTATGTTGAGAAGTTTTGTTTTCACCAGTCTTAGATCTTTTCTTGAGAATTGCGGATGGCCAGTATTCATAATTTCTTCTATCTCTTCTGGAAAAATATCCAAGATGTCCTCAAATTCCTTCCTGGCTTCCTATGTTGAGAAGTTTTGTTTTCACCAGTCTTAGATCTTTTCTTGAGAATTGTGGACGGCCAGTATTCATCATTTCTTCTTCCTCTTCTGGAAAAATATCCAAGATGCCCTTCCACGGCCTGTAGGGCACTCAGTATATTAATTGTTTTATGTTTCTCTGTGTGTGTGGGGGAGGGGGGGATATCCATGCTACCTGTTGACAGCTCATCCATTAAAGGGTATGGAGTCATGTTTGTGGATTCTTTGTGGTGCATGCTCCATTATTTTTTTAAAAGAGGATTTTTGTGTAGTGGGGATCATCTTTAGCATGTCTTCAGGAGTGAGTCCATATTGATTTCTCTTCTTGATTCACTCTAATGAGTTAGTGAATAAGCAATACCATGCGTGTCAACATCCCCTTGACATTTCCTTTTTGGCATAAGAGAATTTAGCAGATGTTGTTGCTACTGTTGTAACTGCTTTTTTACCTGCTGATAGATGATACATTGCTCTGTTTTTAATATTTGTATCTCATCTTCATCCTTATAATTGATGGTGGTGGTTCTGGTTTGCTGAAATATAAGGATGATGTTCCTGGTAGGAACTAAATGTTCATCCCACATGTGAAGATTCTTCTAATGGCTACCACTCCTTGAACCTTGAGTGCAGTACAGCTCTCTTAATGAACATCAAGGAGGTCCCACTCTGACATTAAGTCTCTAGAAAGGTTTTACGGGGGGGGGAACCATAATTGTTATTCACCTGATATACGTTTCATGGTGCCTCACATTTTTCTGATTGTGCTATTGTAGCTGCTTCAATAAGGATTGATAATTGATATCTCCTGAATGCAGTTCCTTTACAGATTTTGGAGATCCTGCCAACCCTTACAAACCATTCTGGATAATGAAGGATGAGGTTTTTCCAAGTGAATTGTTCCCCAATTGAATGCAGGTTTAAGAAAAGTGGTGTGTTTGTTGCAGCTTCTGACGTTTTTTTTGTTTTTCTATTGATGATTCTATGGTTCATGAACCTGGCTGGGGCTTGTTGAGGGAGCCTGACATACAAGAAGATGAAAAATTATTCATACACAAAGGGAATCTGATTCTGAGCAACAGCTGTCAACTCATTAGCCAGCAACGACTGCATTCAGGAGTGGAACACCAGGACCCGGATGGCAGTACAGAAAGTTGAGCCCTGTTTCCAGACCATGGGGAAGGAGACTTACTACAACACCATTGATCCCTGCATGCAACCACCCTCAATAGCAGATTGATTCTGGCTGGACCATCCAAGATCACCATCTTGCAGAACTGGAGGCCAGAAGTGTGAGAGCCTACCAGGATTCTCTATTTCGAGGTATCCAGGGGTCTCACCACAGAGCAAACATGATGGCAAGGCTTTTAGATCTCAGTGATGGTGGTGTAGATGATAGGATAGTAAAAAAGACTTGGGAGAAGTAGAGAGAAGAATCTGGGAAAAAGCATAGAAAAAGAATAAAAACATTAACAACAACTATGATGCCTTGGAAGTCTCCTTTACGACAAAGCAGTGCCTCACAATGAGCAATCACATCCAGGCAACCGTGTTTCTTTCACCTAGAGTGGAATCATATTGCATACTGGATTCTGCTAGTGGTTTGAAAATAGTTCCATATTTGATTCCTAACATGGAGACATAGATTTCCAGCAATTTCATGATGGGACTGATATTATAAGAAAGAAGATTTTCAATGTGACATTCAATGTCATATTCAGTATAAACACATTTCTATAAAATAAATAAGTAAAAAAGAAATTTTAGTAACTTATATTGTTAATTGTTTGTAATCATTACTTGAAATGCTTACCTTTAATTATAGTTTTCATGTCACACTTTGATGGATCTAAATTATGAAGAGCAATCAGGAGCTCTGCAGGTGTCAAAGGACTGGTAAAATTTGTACCAGAATCAACTAGCAGTGCAAATGAAGTTAAAAAAAAAATAATAAATAAAATAAAATAAAAAATTAAGTTAAAAAAACAACTATTCTAATATTTAAGAATTTAATGATACATTATAAAATTTAATAAATGATTGTAATAATAATACAAAAAAAATCAAAAATCATTTTCATTCTAAGATAACACGTCAACAATAACAAGTAACTGGGATGTTGCATGATGTGAAATGTTCACTAAACAGTCATGTTCAGCATAATGTCGATCACTAAATACTTGTTTTTATTTAAGACATTTTTGAACTAATTCAGTGAAAAAAATTTGCTGTTAATCTTTCTTTAAATATCAGAATTGCAAATGAGCTAATAATCCTCCACCATTTTCCTAGCTCTCCCTCCAAAGACAACTGTTGTAGCTCTCCTCTTGACAACAATGACCATAACCCTGTAAATGTATTTTTTTCCCCCTAGACTTTTCTCAGCCAATCTGATGCTCGTACCATAGCATTACAATAGTGCTAACTGGGATGACATTTGGAATTCCTGTGCCTCTTTTCCATGGTCTGATCTAAGAATCTGGTCTGATTGAATAGCTGATATTATTCTTGCTCAAATGAGTGCTTTTATTCCTAAATTACACTCAAAATTTCCAACTTTTATCCAAGCCTTGGTTTTCCCAGAAATGTACAAAAGCAATCCAAACTAATAACACAGCATGCACTCAATAGCTCAAGCTAAAAACTTCAGCCTCTAAGTCTGCTTACACTATAGTTTTCAACAGCTGCAAACAATCATCTGCAAATCTAAAGCAGACTATGTAAGGGCAAAACTCACCAGAGCTCTAGACATCACTTTTGTCATTTACCCTTGCTTAGATGACCAAAGCAAATCTAATCTATTACACAAACCACCCTCAGTATGGTTCCTGACAAAAGGACATCAGGAAAATACTCAATAGTCTTGATACTAATAAGTACTCCAGCCCATATGGTATCACCTCCAAATTGCATTAAGAAGCTTGCGTTTCAGAATTAACACACCCAATAATGTATTACACTTAGGATATCCTATCTGGAATATATCCAACAGCATGGAAGCAAGCCTTTATCCAGCTTGTTCCAAAAAAAAGGGAGCTAAGTAAGCGATCAAACTATTCTCCCATTGAGCTCAATTCAATACTCTCAAAACAAAGTTATCAATCAACTTTTCATTACATGGAGATTCAGTGGTTAATTGGTAGTGATGACCAATATAGATTCTGCCATTCTCATTCTACAATAGACTTCCTTACAAACCTTACCCATCTTTGGATTCTAGACATGGAAAGATAAGGAGTATCTTGTGTGCTATTTCCAAGGCACATGCCTGAGTCCAGCATAGCAGCCTTCTTTCCAAGCTGACGTGTTTTGGTCTCTCTCTCTCTTCTACCTTCTGAGAGTGGACTGAAAGCTTCCTCTCTGTTCATTTACTGAGTGTAATGGTGGATAGCTCCCTAATCTGATTTAGGCATCAATTAGGAGCACCCCAAGGATCTGCACTTTCACCTACATCTTTCTCCTATATGCCAATTATCTTCTCTCACTAATGTCCGTAAATTGTAAAGAGCTCAGCATAGAAAATAAATGCTCCCCAAAGTAGTCTGGTGTTGCAGTGCTTCGAGTAAACTGTATCATCTTGTAGTACTCAAATGACTTAAGCTTAAAATCCTTTTATTACTAATGCTTTAAACGTGATATTTTAGAGATTCTCAGGAAAAATGAAGAAAATAAAATTTAGTGAATATTAAAGCTATTGGAATATTGCCTAATTTCCTAAGAAAAAGACCATGTTCCACTTTTGATAATATCTACTAGCCAACTATGATCACTTTTCTCTTCCAGGACTAACTTTCACATCTCCCCTATCATAGTATAAACATCACATCCATACCCTCTTCAATCTCCAAAAGCCTCAGTGTTCTTCCTCATTCCAAACAGTATTTCTTTTGTGCTCAACTCCTTGCTCTTTATAAATGCAAAATCCTCTCTCTGAATGCTAGATTATATCTAGAAAAGAGCCATTCACTTTACAGATGACCATTATCTAACCAACTCTCTCAATCGCTTTCCTATAAGTACTTTGTTTCTGCATTACAGACATTATTCCACTGAAGTGGCTGCAACCAATCCTACTCTTCTTTTCTCTACTTATCTCCCAAAATTACCAAACCAACTATTTTTCCTCTTCCTTCATTGCATACACCTGTCCACTGAAACAGTCTTCACTATCCATTTACCCCTATGCATGCAACCTTCAAGAAACATGTCAACAGATTTCTATCTTCTCTCTCTCGCTCTGATCTCTCTCTCTCTCTCTCTCTACACGCAGTTCTCTTTTTATGAGCTATATCATTACTTTGTTTAATTGGAGTGTGTCTTCATAAAACATTATAGCGTGATTATACTTTGATTTCCTATTTCATTTTCTCCATGTACAGTACAGTGTGTGTATATAGTGACATCACATTCAGACAGAAGAAATTGACCCCCCCCCCCCTCATGTAATGGGGACAACTTAGTACACTATGTTGTGTTTGAGAGTGGATATCAATCATGTAAGAAAGGATGGGAAGTAGATGCACAATATAACTTTTCACATCCAATGCAATTTCTATGTCAGTCAGTTTACTAGAAATTACAGTACATTAATCATTTTTAAATAAATGTTTTAATTTACTTTTAAAAGTGCTAAATTCTACCAAATGCTGAATTCTAATAAGAAAAGAAAATAGCTCGGCAGTTCCTCTCTCAAACATATATACTTTGCTGATTATCATGTTTTTCAACGTGAAAAATGAAGTGGATCTTACTGATATGATTTTTATAAAATCGTTTGTATAGTCAATTTTCCTTCTATAAATATACTAAAAGCAGTGCTGCCATTAAGAAATTTATGTAAAACAGCCAATCAATTTTTAAGGCAGAATGGAAAGATATGGGCTTCAAGGATTATTCAGGCATGCTTATTTGTATAGTCTGCTCATAGTTGTGAGAACCCTAGCTGGCATAGTGCCAAGAAGTCAATTCATGTTGAAGGGGAGAAAGGAATAAGGCGATGTATGAATTCATCACCAACATGTGAAAGCACGTGCTTTATATGTAACATTTTCTAACTGTTATACAAGCAAAATAGTCATTTTAAAAACTAGAATTTTCATAAAAGAAAAGCTAATTTTCCGACATGTAAGAATAAATACCCATCCCACGATTGATAAGGTAGGGACTTGGCGGATAGAGAGCTGAAGTTCAGTGGGCATATTGCTAAGGTGTCCAAGATAGCTCATAGGATTACTTGGTTATTGAAGAACAAACTAACATGCAGAAATAAAGAAGTTATTATTTTTCTTTATAAGGCATTGATATGTTCACATCTGCATTACAGGTAACCCAACACACTGATTCACCTTCTTCTGCCATGTGAAGAAGTGTCAAGGGGTCTTGCACCTGTGGTCGAACTATTAATGAAACATTTCTGTGATTAAATAAATTGATACATCACATAAAGGCACAATAATAGTTGTGAGTTTATGAAAAATGGAGAGAAGATAAGAATAATATTCCTTAATTTTAATAAGTTAATATTTTGTTTACTGTCTTCATAATAAGAATAAACAAAACAAAACAGCTACTGTGGGGATAAAAAAAAGTTGAAATACTTTCAGTTACAATGCTACTTTACAGTGCATAAAAATAGCTTTTATATAAAACCAGTAACCCTGTTAGCTAATTTATATATACATTGTCTTAAAAAAAAAAGTTTCTAATGCCACTCCTGCAGCCAAAGGATAACAAGCCATTACTTTTGTTGCAGGCATGATGTTGTGATTCTTTAAAAAGACATTTTAAATCTTTAAAGAATAGAAAAACTGTTTGTTGTTGTGATGGAAGATATAAACATAAGATATAAAATAAAATTAGTGACTGGGGTAAGTTAATTAACATTACATGTAATTTTTCTCCAAATTAATCTATCTGTCAGCTTTTCATCACAGTCATATCTTAGAGTTCATGTTCTACAGTACTTCCATCTGCATTAATCCACCTAGATCAGTGTTTCTCAAAGTGTGGTATGTGTACCCATGGGGGTACACAAAAGGTCTTCAGGGGACAGGGGATACGTGGCAATTTTAGGCTATGCATCATTAACACATGGGATCATTATATTTTTCAACAAATAGTGCAATTAGAGACAATTGGGATAAAAATGGCACTAACTTTTTTAGCTTTATTTTTGGGTTTTTAGCTTTAATTTTGGGAAAAAAGTGCAAGTTATATTCGAGTAAATACGGTAATTTTTTTAGCTTTCAAATTCTAAAGTATGGATCATTGGTTAAACATTTGATTTATAAAACCCAAAAGAGAGCAATATAGCAAATACAAGTAGCTGTAAGCAATAAGAAAATGTTCATATTGCATCTGGATCAAATGAAATTGATAAGGGTGTATCTTCTGACATCTCTAGAGAACCAACTAGGAAGAAGATGAAAAATTTTAGTTAGTATGATATGAATTGCTTGAAATGTGGATTTTCATGGATGGGAAATGAAGAGGAACCTATTCCCAATTTTCTTCTATTAAAAATAAATCATATTTTTTGTTTACATGAACATATAAATTCAAATAAAATATACATTTACAATGAAAATTTAAAAAGAGGTACCCGTATATCTGAAGTTTGAGAAACACTGACCTAGATCAACCTAGACTTCCTCTTGGTCTTTTTCTACCACCTGGCATTCAACACTTGGGATACTGAGGCAACTCACCTGGTCAGAGTCTCAATATACAAATAGCTTAGTATGACTATTAAATTATTTAAGGAATTTACAACGTATATAATTAAAAGAAAATTTAATAAATATTTCCTATATTTCGGCAATTGCACATCGCCATCTTCATAGGAACATACTACTATGACACGTGCATGCAGGGACTACAAAGAGCAAATGAGGCAGAAGAGAGAAAACTGACATTGTTCCTGGAGTGCTAAAGGTGCCCCTAGTGGACTATATTGGGTCGTCTTGGTTGTTGGGCTGAAGTTCTCAAGATGCATGCTTCCCAAATTTGGGGCAGTCTCATGCATCCAAATTTTTTTGAGGTTTGGAAAGTTTTTTTAGTGCTGAGGCCGATTCCATGAACAATCTTTTGTATTTAAATTTGCTGCGATGTAATAATGTGGCTTTCTTCCAGTGTATTCTGTAGTGGGTATCCAGAGCATGGTCTGCAAGCCCAGGATGGCTGTAATGGTGAAACCAGATGTAGTCTTTGTGTTCCGATATCCTGACATTTGCTGTCCTGCTTGTTTTGCCAAAGTAGGATAGTTTAGCTACAAGGGACCTGGTATACTGCAGGTAGGTCTAGACAAAGTGGCTAGTCTTTGGTGGAGCGGATAAGGGATGCCAATTTCTGATATGGTTTATAACAAGAAATCAGGTCATATTTTTTTAAGATTTTGGTTAACTTTTCAGAGGTCCCCTGGATATAGGGAATGGTGATAGATTTAGTAATCTTTGTTATGAAGGGGGAAAGGGGTTGTGGTTAACTGGTTTTAATAATTTTTGGATTTTTTGGGTATTGAAACCATTGGCTAAGAAAGTGTTAAGGATGTGGTTCAGCTCAGTGGTTAGGGCATTGTCATCTAAACAGATTAATTTTGCCCTGTTATACAGTGTTTTTAAAACCCCATATTGGTGTGTGGGGGGTGAATGTATCTGCCTGTATGGGTAGGTTTTCTGTAAACAGAGAAGGTCAAAGATCCATCAAGTTTTTGTACAATTCTCTACAACGTCTCGTGCACTTTGGCAGAGAAAGAATTTGGAAAGATACAAAGTCAGCACATCAAAAAATTTGAAAACTTGAAAAAGGACTCTACCTCCGAACCGCAACAACCACTCAACACTGTAATCAACCTATCTTCCATTACCTTGAAGCCTAAGGCACTCAACGCACTGACAGGTGGCCACAATTTCGCCATAACTCCTAAGAAAATACCGGCCGAAGAAATAATGATTCAGATAGAACATGGTATCTGCAACCTTCAAAACCATATCTCCAACAATATCAGAACACTGACCATTGTTGAGAACATTGGCTAGATCCAAAGCAAGACCTTCAAAAACCAATCTATCCAAAGGAGAATATAAAGCTCTACAGGAAATGAAGAAAAACAAAGAAATAGTAATCACCAAAGCAGATAAGGGAAATGCCACTGTGGTTCTCAACCAAAATGACTATACAGATAAGCTTAATGTTTTACTGTTAGATCGGGCTACCTAACTGTCTGTCGAATATGATCCCACCAGCTCCCAAATTAGAACACTCCAAAGGCTGCTTAGAAGGTCACTTCTTGGCCTGTTGAAATTACCAAGAAACTTAACCCTTTTAACTCTAGAACCCCCCCCCCCCCCCGAATATATGGACTTCCAAAAATACATAAACAAAATGTGCCGTTACCTCCCATAGTGGATGGCATTGATTCCCCCACATATAAATTAGCAAAACATTTAGTCAAAGCGTTCACACACTACACCATTACACATAAAAAACTCAGCCCACTTCAAAGCCAGTATAGAAAATCTCTCATTCCAACACACTGATATAATGGTCAGTTTTGATGTCTCCTCCCTATTCACAAATGTCCCACTCAAGGAAACTTTAGAGCTCATCCAAGCCAAATTTCCGTCCGATATCTCAGACCTATTTCAGTTCACAATGAACTCAAGCTATTTCATTTGGCAAGGGAAATTCTACAAACAAACAGATGGAACAGCCATGGGTTCAACACTCTCCCCACCCCTGGCCAACTTCTTTATGGACACTTCTGAAGAGAAAGCCTTAAACTCAGCCCCACAAAAACCCACTGTTTGGCTATGCTACGTTGATGATGTGTTCACTATTTGACCACGTGGCTGAGATACACTCCACTTCTTCTTAACACACTTAAACAACCAACACCGCAGAATCCATTTCACCTTGGAAAAAGAAGAAAACAACAGTGTCCCTTACCTAGACACTCTAATCACATGCCAGCCTTATGGATCCTTGGCCTTCTCTGTTTACAGGCAGATACATTCACCAGCAATCCCCCTCCACCCTCACAACAATATGGGATTATAAAAACACTATATAACAGGGAAAAATTAATCTGTTCAGATGACAATGCCCTAATCATTGAACTGAACCACATCCTTAACACTTTCTTAGCCAATGGCTACAATCCCCAAAAAATATTAAAACCAGTTCACAACCCCCCCCCCCTTTCATAACAAAGATTACACTAAATCCATCACCATTCCCTATATCCGGGGCACCTCTGAAAAGTTAACCAAAAATCTTAAAAAAATATGACCTGACTTCTTGTTACAAACCATATAAGAAATTGGTATCACTTATCTGCTCCAACAAAGACCAGCCAGTTCCCCTAGATTTGCCTGGAGTATATCAGGTCCCTTGTAGTTCTATTTTGGCCAAACAAGCAGGACAGCAAATGTCAGGATATCAGAACATAAAGAGTACATCTGGTTTCACCATTACAGCCATTCTGGGCTTGCAGACCACACTCTGGATACCCACTACAGAATACACTGGAAGAAAGCCACATTATTACATCGCAGGAAATTTAAATACGAAAGATTGTTCATGGAATCAGCCTCAGCGATAAACTTTCTAAGCCTCAACAAATTTGAGTGCATGAGACTGCTCCAAATTTGGGAAGCATGCATCTTGAGAACTTCAGTCCAACATCCAAGACAACCCAATATAGCTCACTAGGGGGCACCTTTAAGACTCTGGGAACAACATCAGTTTTCTCTCTTCTGCCTCATTTGCTCTTTGTAGTGTCTGCGTGCACATGTCATAGTTGTATGTTCCCATGAAGATGGCGATCTGACATTGCTGAAATATAGGAAATATTTATTAAATTTTCTTTTAATTAACATTCCAGTATATGTTGTAAAATCCAAATACAGAAATAATTTAATAGTAATGTGTTACCAACGTATAAGCCTATCGACAAGAAGTAGCTTAGTAGTTGTGAAAAGACTTCACACACAAAATATGTTTGCTTACCCTTGGGTAAAGGATTAAACAAGAATATAAGTAGTACAAGAAGCAGCTAATGAATTGTTAGTACCCTTGACCATTTTGTTTAATTTGAGTCTCGGGTCTGGGTTAGTCCCGAACGGGTGGAAAGAGGGGAAAATAGTTCCACTGCATAAAGGTGGTTCCAAGACCGCTGTTGTAAATTACCGACCGATTAGCATATCAGGAATCATTGTCAAGGTCTTAGAGAAATTAGTCAAGAAAAGAATACAGGATTGGATAGATGAAAATGGGATATTGTATGGGGGACAACATGGTTTTGTGAAGGGTAGATCATGCCTCAGTAACTTGCTCACGTTTTATAACACAGTGACAGCTGAACTGGATAGGGGTAATGGATTTACAGTGATACTACTGGACCTTGCCAAGGCCTTTGACAGGATACCACATGGAACCCTAATCAGTAAACTGGAGCAGATGGGGATAGATATAGGGTTGGTAAGATGGATTGGAGGGTGGTTGAAGGAGAGATACCAAAGAGTGGTTTATTCAGGAGTGGAGTCAAAAAGACGTCTTGTGACTAGTGGAGTGCCGCAAGGCTCTGTTCTTGGACCACTGCTTTTCAATTTGTTCATCAGTGATATTGGAAAGGATCTGAGAGGAAGTGTTCACTTGTTTGCTGATGATGCAAAGTTGGGTAGAGCAATTGTGAGTGCACAGGATGTCAAAATTTTTACAGGATGATTTGGATAGTTTGGAGGACTGGGCTAGGAAAAATGGATGTCAGTTTAATGTGGCAAAGTGTAAGGTTATGCACTTTGGGGTGAAAAGAATAGCAGCAGTATATCGCATAGGTGGAACCGTACTCCAGGAGATTGATGAGGCCAGGGATTTGGGAGTACTGGTGGATAGGGAGTTGAAGTTTAGGGGGCACATTGCAAAAGTAACTAAAACAGCTCACCAAATCACTTGGCTTATGAAAAATACTTTAACATGCAGAGAGAAGCAAGTTGTTGTTCCTCTGTATCGAGCCTTGATAAGACCCTATCTGGACTTCTGTGCCCAGTTTTGGGCACCAGGGTTTCTTCGTGATGGGGAGGAAGTGGAGAGGGTCCAGAGACGAGTGACCAAGATGATAGCAGGTCTGTGGAATGAACCTTATGAGAATAGGTTGAGGATTTGTGGGTTGCAGAAATTGGACGATAGGCGAAGGAGGGGTGATATGATTAAGACATTCAAATTACTGAAGGGTTTTTATAAGATTGATCCAGAAGATATTTTTGAAAATATGACTGGTGGTGGGAGGACTAGGGGCCATGCATGGAAGCTGGGCAAGAACGTGGTTGAAAAGGGTGTTAGAGCTAGGTTTTTTACTTGGAGAGTGGTGAATGAGTGGAATAAGCTTCCAGAGTCTGTTGTGGGTGCTACGACCGTGAATGAGTTCAAGGCAAGGTATGATAGATACTGTGTGAATGTTGAATAGTTGTTCCAGACATGATGCTAGGGCCTCCCTCGATGAGTCTGTCAACTCCTTGGAGTTTCCCGGAACAATAATAATAATAATAATAATAATAAATTCTGGTCATGTATAATATTCAAAAATCTCTAAATCTGTGACAGAAGTTAAGACCTTAATTTTGAAAAGATACTTAGTGCCCACATAGCACAACTGGAAAGAATGATAGGAGATTGCACCTCTTACCCAGGAAAAGACCACATTCAATTCTTGACATTTCAACAGGAATCTTTGATGGGATTTTTCAAATTGAAGGTGAGTTAGCTGATCTGATATGGAGGTAACAAGATATTTTCTTCCAGGAGCTTACATCTCAAATATAGGTTTTACATCTCACATACAGGATAGCTGGTTAGAGAACACACAGTTGATGGATAGAAATATTGTTAATATTATAATATTCATATTGTATGTGGGTTAAAGTTACATCATGTGAAAATAATGCCTTAGAGATGAAACTTGAGATTTTTGCAAGCCACTTCATGTCGGGTGATGGCCTCATACCAGATGATTTTTGTCATCTGCAACATAAAGCATTCACAACTATGCAATGATGTTGTTATTTGAACTCACATCTATTGTTTGGTAAGCAAGGGCATTATCCATTTGGACAAACAAGCTTGTATGTAAAGAATCTCATGAGATTTAACTTCAATAATCGAACTCCATAATGATTGATTTCAAGGTTTAATGTCTGCCACAAGAATGTGGTAAATTGTACTTTTCAATATGAGCTTGAAATTCTGCAATAACTGTCCTTCAATAGAAATATGTTCAGTTTAAGGTGGTGATACCAAGGTGAGGATACTTCAGGTGCAAACTATGGTTCCTTGCACTTGGATAAAGGATTAAACTAAATTTATTATTGTCTAACCAAGTGGGAAAAAAAAAACTCCATCATCTTTCTCTAAATCCAGAGTAATTTAATAATAAGGTGAGATACCTTTTGGCAACTCACAGTAAAGATGACTTCTCCATTGCTTCCACCTTGGTATCACCACCTCTGGGTCTGGCTCCCACTGATGATTCCTCAATATAGGTCGAAACCGGTCTGGGTAGTGGCTCTTCCCTTAATGCATAGCATTATACATGTCCGCAAGGAGATATGCCTTGCATTATGGGAGATACTAAGACAAGGAGTGATGAGAGCTTGGTCCACCTTTACCACGAGTTGCCTCAGTCATGGGGATAATTCAGGCACAAACTTTGGTTGCTTACACTTGGATAAAGGAGTAAACTAAATTTATTATAGTCTAACCAAGTGGAGGAAAAAACTTCCAATAGAAATATGTTCATCTATATAATCTCAAGTTTTCTAAGCTTTGGTATCACATTGTTATATATAAATATATATAATTTTTAATTGTGTAGTATTTTCTAATGGTTTCTTTTTATTCAAGTTAGACATTCATATCATGTTCAGATTATAGTTAAGATTATTGGCAAATTAGCATTGTAATTACATTTTTTATTTAATGATAACTTATGTCTTGTTAATACTTGTTTTCAGGACTTGCAAACCATAAAATTATTCTGTTCAGCCAAGTACAGTTAGAATTTAATGACTGCTCTTTGAACCACCTCACTTCATTACCTCTAAATTCCTCATAGACAAAGTTAGAAAATGTTTCCTGTTTTTTGTTTATCCTGTTCTATTTTTTGGAACAATCTCAGAGAAATATGTTGTAGGAAGTGTACTAAACAGTAATAAATCTGTCGTTTTCAGTCAACCTTTAATGGATGCTACTAACTTTTGTGTTTATGACTTCTATAAAAATAAAAAATAAAAACATCGTATAACAAATACAGAAATAAACAATGCAAATCTGCTAGGTGCATCTGTAAATTGCACACAGTTCTTTTGATTTGAACTAGAATAAAGTTAGATTTTTTTTTTGTTTTTTATCATCATCATCAAATTCCTGCCATGTACCCTCAAGGGGTGTACAGGATATAACAGTACTACATGAAAAAATTACATCATTACTAACTTCCTATCTACAATTTCCCTCCAAATCAGTCTGTTACTTGTCAAGACTACAACATTATCAGATCTTATATTTCTATCGTCTAAGGCACTTTGTACCGTATCAATCCACCTATATCTTGGTCTTCCTCTAGGTCGTTTTCCTGCCAACCTGGCAGAGAACACTTGTTTTGCTAATCTTTCCTCTCCCATTCTATTTAAGTGACCATACCACCTGAGATTAGCTATGCTAATGCATTCCTGGATGCTGACAATGTCAAGTTCTTTCCTAATATCCTCATTTTTAATATGATATTGCCATTGATGCCATCTGTTCATGCCTATAATCTTTCTCAGGACTCTCATATCTGCGGTCTCTAGTCTTTGGTCAAGTGCTTTACTTCTGACCCAGCTCTCAGGTCCATAAGTTAAAATTGGTTTGAACACTGTCTTGTATACAGCTAATTTAGTGTTCCGACTAATTTCTTTCTTATTCCATATGAATTTATTCAATTGACTTCCCACCATACCAGCTTTGCTGATTCTGTTGTCTATTTCTATATTTAGTTTACCATCTTCAGTAAAAATTGTGCCTAAGTAGCTGAAATGTTTTACTTATTCCACAGGTTCTCCATTCACAACACAGTTGACATTTTCAATGATTCTGCCTATTTTCATTGTCTTTGTCTTTTTATTGCTGACCTTCATACCATATCTATTACAACAGCTATTCAATTTAGTCAGAGAATCTTGCAGACTTGTAGCAGATTTATTTAGAAGTATAACATTATCCGCATAAAGCAAAGAGCTGACATTAACATCTCCAATTTTGATATCAGGTTTAATACCACATTCCTTCATAATGTGATCCATATAGATAATGAATAACAGAGGGGATAATGTACATCCTTGTCTCACACCAGATTTAACATTAAACCATCTTCCTGTACTTCCTTCAATTCTAACTGCTGACTCAACTCAAATAAAGACTAAGTATTGCTTGATATAATGCCCCACTGATACCATATAACTGCAGCGTATTGAATAGCTTCTCTCTTGGCACCTTGTCATATGCCTTTTCCAAATCGACAAAACTTAAATACAGATCTTTGTTATATTCCCATGCTTTCTCGACTATTTGTCGTAAAGTGAAGATCTGATCCTGACAGCCTCTATTTGGCCTGAATCCAGCTTGTTCTTCACCAAGCTTTTCTTCCACATTTCTTCTCAACCGTTTCTCAAGTATACTTGCATAGATCTTGCCAGGAACACTCAGTAGGGAAATACCTCTGTAATTCTCACATTCAGTTTTATTTCCCTTTTTATATACGGGTACTATGAGAGTTCTACTCCAATCATCGGGAATTCTTCCCTCTGTCCAGGCTTTCTGAACTATGCAGTGCAGCCACTGTAAGATTCTTATACCACCATACTTCAGCATTTCTGGTCAAATATCATCTACTCCTGCTGCCTTTCCACATTTCAAGCCTTTGATGGCTTTTTTCTACTTCAAGTATGGATATGTATTCCTGACTGCATGCCTGGTCAGTATTTTTTATCACTGTGCTGTCATCACTGCTTGTTTCATTTAGCAGTTTTTCAAAGTAATTACTCCATACTTCAAGGATATCTTTTTCTCCCATTTTCATGTCACCTTTATCATCTCTAATTCCTTTTACAGCACTCTTTCCTCCATTCCTAAGCTTCTTCAACAACCTCCAGAATATTTTGTAACCTTCTTGATACTTATTTTCTATATTCTTGTCAAAGTCCTCCCATGACTTTTGTTTAGCTAGTTTTACACACTGTTTAGCTTTCTTACATTTGTCTCTGTATTCTGTAAGAGTAAAAGCTGATGACTTATTTGCCAGGAACTTTTAATATGCTTTCTTCTTTTCCTTCACTGCCTCTTTAACTTCCTGCGTCCACCAGGGAGTTCTGATTTTTTTATCCTTCACACAACCTCACCACATGCCTCTCTGGCAGAATCAATCAATGTTTCCTTCAGAGTTTGCCACTGAATCTCCAAGGTTTGATTCCTGTTCTCAAACTCTTTCATTTTCTTTTCAATAATATTTCTGTATTTTAGTCTACAGTTCACATCTGAGAGCTGCTCAACTTTTATTCGCTTTAAAACTTTCTTACATGTTATTCTTTTCAATATGAAATTCAATTTTATCCTGCTCAAGACTAAATAGTGATCACTTCCAATTTCAAATCCTCTGTACACTCTGGTGTCCTGCACCAGGGAGAAAACATCACTATCAACAATAACATAGTCAATGAGACTTTTTCTTATTCCTAGCCTCTTCTCTCCATGTGAATTTGTGCACATTTTTATGTTGGAACATGGTGTTAGTAATAACCAGTCCATGTCCTGAGCAGAAATCCAACAGATATTTGCCATTATTATTAGCTTTCCTCTTTTCTCCAAATTTTCCCAAATATTTTTGTATGTCTCACAATCATTTCCTACTCTGCTATTTAGATCTCCAACAAGGACCAACTTTTCCTTTTTCATTGTGTCAGTTGCTTTTTCTAAAGCCTCAAAAAATTCCTCCACTTCTACCTTAGTAGAACCTTCTGTGGGACCACACAAATAAGTCTCATTGTCCAGTTCCTCATTCTCATATTTGCCCACATTACTCTACTTGAGACTGACTGCCATTCAAGAAGATTAGCCTCGTATTTTGTGTTGAATACTATGGCTACTCCTTCTTTTCCTTAATTGTCATTGCCTGAATATAACATTTTGTATTTATTGCTCAGAAAGATCTCACCAGTTTTGGTCTTTTTTGTTTCCGTCACCCCTATTATGTCGATCTGGTACTTATCTAATTCCTCAGCTAGCTCCATTTCTTTGCCATTCAGGCTTCTTACTTTTCTTTTTTAGTAAAATCTAAAACAATCCTGAAAAAAAAAAAAAATTTCTGTGCATTCCTATACAGTGGATGAAAGAGAGACATAAAAAGCTACTATTCATGCACGGTTAGTTATTCTGAAATTCAGATTTATTAACACATATTTGTAAACCTTTGAGTTTAGTGCAGAGCATCAAACAGTTATAATTCTTCAATTTCTGTAGAATCCACAATGCGCTAGTGAATGAATACATCCTTAATCACAATTAAATCAATGTTTCATCATTGATGTTGATCACATCATCATCATCTGGATTAAATGAAGAGGTACAATTTATCAAGCCAGTAAGCACAGGAATAACATTAAACTTAACTGACTTGAGCATAGCAAGATGTTTCATTCCTAATGATACAAACATGTATATAGAAATTAAAAAAGAAATTAACCTAATATTTAAGTTATAATGGACTGAAATTAAAATAAGTAATCTATGTTAAGTTGTCAAATTGGATAAAGAACTAAAATAAAAAGCTACAAATGATGTTAATATCAATAACTGGACATATAATCGATGTTAAGCAGCTGAATATTTATTGACAAAGAATTAAGAACCCTAACAGTTATATGTTTTTAGCATTTGATTTCTGATAGACAAATTTCTCACTACAGTCGATTATTTGTAGATAGTGTCTTATTTAAAATGGAAAATGCATGAGCATGAATCCATAATGATGCCACTATAAAGAAAAATAATAAAATAAAATCATTTGGAATTCATGCAAGCAATTATTGACATTAATGACAAGAAAAAGCATAGAGTGCTGACAGGTTTCCACGAATGGCTGAAGCACTGACTGCTTACTTCATATATCAAAACAGTAGTGCAAAAGAAAACTTAAAGAAGATAAAGGATTTAATTTACCAAACTAACTTTAACAAAAAATGACTGCTTATAACTCTAAGAATCTTTATACCCTGACCACCGAAAAATATGAAGCAAAATAAGAAAATCAGAAGGACATCAGCATTATTCATGTTATCAAAAAATCAATAATATCCTAAAAACAAAATTGAAATATATACTTACACCAGGCACTAAATCAATGGTGCCTGCTACTCATATTTGATAACACGAAGCATGCAGATGTCCTTCTGATTTTCTGATTTAAATATTTTTATTTTTTGTTTTGTTATTGCTTTTTTATTTTTTATTCTTATTTTTCTTTGGTCTTTGCTTATTAACTAAATTCTTCTTGCATTCTAAATGAAAAACTAATTTAAAAACCACTAGGCCCTGACAAATTCAGCTTCCAGAAAACAAAATGTGAAATTGTGGGACTAAACAATTAATGCAAAGGACCATGAATCTTAGTATCTTCAAAACAATAATGACTTGTTAAGTTTGTAGCTCTTTGTTAACTTCTGAAGATGTTATCAACATGTATGATAAACTGACCTAAATATAATTAATAAATGATATTTATTTTCTAAAAGCATCATGAATTCTCCAAAAATTCAAAATGTGTGTAATGTGTATGTGTAATATATAAATAAATAATATACTAAATGCATAATCTCAACTTTCAGAAGTAAATAAATTTTGTTAAAAACTATTCATATCTTGTTAAAAATCATATGACCATAGAGTGCACAGATAAAGTATTTATTTAAGTTTATAAACTCACCATTGCAACCAAGGAGGCGATTAAAAACTTCCTTAACAACAATTGGATTCAATTTAATGAGTTTGGGTAGAGCAGCTATCACTTCTTTCTATATTAAGGAGAAAACAGTTTAAAAAATAAAATTAATATTTAAAATCTGTTTACACACCCAATTTTTTGTTGTAGAATTATATATCATAGTAATATATATGTATGCATACTAATACCAAATCTTTGCTTACCTTGTTTTCTTAATGGTTGATATTAAAATTTCACATGTTTTAATTAGTTAATTAAAGGTTACATTCAACAATTTCTTTCTTGAATTGGATTTAAACAGTATTGATGCGAGCACAGATTGATAAGAAAATAAATATTTCACTGGTATTATATCCAGCATCTTCAGAGCACACAAACTTTGCTTGTGTGCTCTGAAGTTACAAACGTGAGCCACCCACAATCCAGTGTAACAGTGGGGCTAGTATAAGTAATTGCAGCATGCAACACACCAAGACTAAAGTCCTAATGAGGAGCCATCTAAGTAAAAAAAAAAAAAAAAAAAAAAAAAAAAAAAAAAAAAAAAAAAAACAGTAGTCCAAAGTTTTGAAAAAAATAAAATAAAAATAAATAAATATTAATTTGGTCTTAGGATGACTGTCTCCCAAATCTTTCGTAGATTTATACAGCCATACTTGTTAAGGTCTGGAGTATGTTTTAAGGTTTCTGTGCAGAAAAGTACTGCACAGAAGATATCTAGACCCTAGATATCTTTTCAGATGTGCCTTTCATGTATGGCAATGGTGATAGTTTTGTTGTAGTATTGGGGATTATAGCCATTGGTTAGGAAGGAGTGATGCAGGTGAGAAAGTCCATTTTGAGAAGGGTGATGGTGTGATTGTTTGTGTAAATATCTCCCTGTATGTGTGGGTTTTCTATAAACCAAAAATGATAAGGAACCTTCTGGAAGACGTGTGATCAGTGTATCCAGGAAGAGCAGGCATTCATTGGCTTCTAGTTCCATTGTAAAGTGGATTTTAGGGTGCTGGCTATTTAGATGAACTAAAAATGTATGCAATGTGTCTGGGCCAAGTGGCCAAATAGCAAACACATCATCAACATAATATAGCCAGAGACTAGGTTTGAGAGTGGCTGTGTTGATAGCTAGCTTTTCCAGATGTTCAATGTAGAAGTTGGCTAAGGGGGGAATCCCATAGCTGTCCTATCTAATTGTTTGTATATTTTCCCTTTCCATGTAAAATAACCTGCCTGTACTGTGAATTTAAATAGCTGAAATATATCAGGGGGAAATTGTGAATTTAGTAAGTTAAGTGTTTCAGTCAATGGTACATTAGTGAATAATGAGGTGATATCAAAACTCACCAGTAGGTCTGAACTATTTAAGGTATGGTTTTCTAAAATACTTTTTAGGTGGGTAGAATTTTTAACAAAAGAGGGAGAATTGTTTATGCAAGTGGCTAGTAGTTTGGCTAAATGTTTAGCTAGTTTATATGTAGAGCACACAAAATTTGTTTGTGTGCTCTGAAAATGCTGGATATAATACCAGCGAAATATTAGCTTTTAACTTAAGTATAAAGAGCTAATAAGCTTCATTTCGGCAATGAAAACATTACTTAAATTAAGGGGATATTAAATCCCACATAGTTTTAAAACCGAATAAGAAACTCAAAGATTGGAATCAGAGAGTTTCTTGCTGAATATAGTAAACTATAAAGTATCGGCGACACTAGCGTTAGCCAATGCAAGTGACCCTAGTACGTAGTACAATACCGGACAACTCGTTGCAAAGGTGGGGGAAGTTCAGATCGCTATTCTTAGGTATTTTCCATAATGTAAAAACACATTTCCTAGGAAATGTATGCTGTTATTACATTATGGAGGGAGGTCACTACCCAGACCGGTTTCAGCCTTTTTTGAGGCTTCATCAGTGAGTAGCTAGACCTAATACCAAAGTGTATAGCGAAAAGAACTTATATACTCTGCGAATGAGTTTTCCAAACAGGTGCAACCATTAAGTTACTTAAGTATAAAGAGCTAATAAGCTTCATTTCGGCAATGAAAACATTACTTAAATTAAGGGGATATTAAATCCCACATAGTTTTAAAACATTGTTTTAAAACTATGTGGGATTTAATATCCCCTTAATTTAAGTAATTAGCTTTTAAGTTAATAAATAGTTATTTTCTTATCAAACTGTGTTAGCATCAATACCGTTTAAATCCAATTCAACATGTGTGACGAACACTAAGCCTACCAACACGGTTAAATTTCTTTCTTATTACAAGTCAGAGGTAAGAGAATCCTTTTACTCTCATCAAAATAGCTATAAAAATTTCAATACATGATGAAAGTCTAGGTCAAACTATCATGCAATCAATGATTAATTATTGCAGAAACTGAATACGGGCTGTATGTGTGTGTGTGTGTGTGTGTGTGTGTGTGTGTGTGTGTGTGTGTGTGTGTGTGTGTGTGTGTGTGTGAGTGTGTGTGTGTGTATATATGACTACTACTATTAACTCAGGGTTGGGATATGTTCATTTTTAATATTAACCAACTTAAAACCCGAGAATTATAACAAAATGAGATTTATTTGAAACGCAACATGTTTCGTCGAGATTGACTTCATCAGGCGTTAAGAGCATAGAAAGATATTAAAAGACACTGAAAATAACATTGAGACACTCTAAAGCTATACAATTATAAAGTTATAATATTCGACCGTGAATTACAGTTATTATGAACTTGAGCTATAGTCTGTGTTAAAGTTCTATTGTTGTACACTTGTGCGTGTGTGGAACCACGCGATCTCCAGTATCTGATAGTAGAGCTGAAAGAGTCAGGCAAATTATAGCTGAGATTATTGTTCATATGAAGCGGGTCCAAGGCGATTTCTTTTGACTCCACAATGCGACGTTCCACCTCATCATGGCAAATGTGTAGGTTTGAAGTTATTGTCCAATTTACTTCATGTTGGCGGCTTTTGTTGTTTGTGTTTATTGAAAACAGGACATGGCCCGACAGAGCAGTTGCTCTGGTTCTCTTATAAGCAATGTCTCTCTGGTGCTCCTCGAGACGTAGTAGGATAGATTTCTCTGTTTGCCCATAGTAAGGCTTTCCGCACTCACATGTGACCTTGTATACACCTGGGAATTGTAGAAGGTTGTGAGATTGTTTATAGTTGTTGAAACGTGATCTTATTTTTGGCAGAGTCGAGAAGCACGTTTGTATGTTAAACTTCTTTAGGATTCTACTCAGCTTTTTGGATAGTGTGCTGATATATGGCAAGATGATATGATCTTTGGAGTCGTCCTGTGTCTCGACGTTGCTACGTTGACGGTGGGATAATTGGTTGTTAATACTTTTTAAAGAGTAGCCATTGTTTTTAAAGGTCCATTTAAGATGTTGTAGTTCTTTTTTTATATATATATACATATATGTGTGTGTGTGTGTGTGTGTGTGTGTGTGTGTGTGTGTGTGTCTGTGTGTATAATGTCACTGACATCAGTGACAAAGAAAATATAATGCCAGTAAGGTGTTGAGGATATAATACAGAAAAATTTCTTCAGGTCTACTTGCAAGCAAGTATACAGACGTTAGCTGCCTTCTAGATAACCCAGACTATAATCTGTGTAAGGTTCTTCTTCTACTATGAAAATTACTTCTCTGAGGCACTCTCAGCCTCAAGTCCTTTGGCACAACAACAGAAGTAATCTGCAGAAGAGCTCATAACAATTTTCCTGTATATGATTTAGTAGAGCCTCCGTAGCTCAGTCGGTATAGATGAAGCCCTTTGGTTGGAAAGACCTGGGTTTGATTCAGTGACGTGAGAAACCTCTATCTGGTCTCTTTCAACGAAAGAAGGTGAGTTAGCTGGTCTCATATGGAGGTAGGGGGTTTTTTCACCTGGAAACTCGGATTTTTTATCCCCCAGAATAGGCAAACTGGCCCTGTGAACACACGCATCTACAGACATAGGACACACAGGGAGGCATGGGGTTAACCACCTTATCGAGACAGGTATTGTTTGGAAGGGCTAAGGACAGCCCCATAACAGGCCACTAGGCCTAATATGTAAAAAGGAAGAATGACTTAGCAAAGAATTGTTACTATACATCCAACAGGCTTCTTCCAATTTTCAACTTACTTTGCACACCAACTATAAAGGTGAAGCAAAAAGAAACAAATTACATGCCATAAACACAAACCTCCTGAAATCTTACAGATCCACTTCACAAATAAACAAGTATTAATTCTAACTTCAGTAATATCCATGTTCATCTCCAATCTTCCAACCTACACTTGTTTTTCCTCAAAAGAAACTTAACTTTCAACTTCTTGCAGCCACTACTCATTTGATCAGTGAGTGAAGAGATGAATTACTCTTTCAATACAAAAGGTCACATGTGTACATATGCTTATTCTAATATCTCATGTTAAGGCATCCATTTTAGCAATCCAGTGAGTTTTTTTTTTTAAATGGTGTATTTCTGCAGTCTAACTAACCAGTGGATCTGATAATAATAGAAGTATATATGACAACATTGGGACACAATAAAGATGAAGTGGAAGAAATCTACAAACAAATTGAAGGACTATTGAGAAAGGCAAAAACAAAGGAAAATGTTGTGAATAGGAGGCTTGAATGCATCAGCTAGAGAAGAAAAAAACACCTGACATCAGTGGAAAGTTTGTCCTTGAAACAAGAAACAAAAGAGGACAAAGACTAATAGATTTCATTAAACAAGAAAACCTTATGATCATTAACACTTGGTTTGAAGCTTCCAAGAGGAGAAGATACACTTGGAAGAGTTCAGGGGAACAAAAAAGATTCCAAATTGACTACATCATTGTAAAACAGCAATACAGAATCAACTTAAGAAAGCTAAGGCTTTCCGAGGAGCAGATATAGGATGTGACCACAATCTAGTAATGACAAAAAGCCAACTCAAATGGCAAATTCCAAAAAATCCCCAAAATAGAAAGAAATGGAATGTAGAAATTTTATAAGAAAAGGAAAATATTCTGAGATTGCACCAACAAACAGATAAACAAGAGAAAGAACTGGGAACCACAGATACTGATACACTCTGGAAAGGCTTCAAAAAAAAAAAAATAATAATAAAAGGAGCAGTAGAAGAATGCATAGGAATAAAACCACAAGAACCAACAAAGCCATGGATCACTACTGAAATACTAAGTAAAATGGAAGAAAGACGAAAATGGAAAAATATTAACACAACAGAAGGAACATGATGTATAAAAAGCTCAAAATGAAGTGCACAGAGAATGAAGAGAAGCTAAAGAAAACCGGTGGAATCAACAATGCAAGGAAATAGAGGAAACAGAAAAATAAGGAGGAAGTGAACTATCTTACAGGAGGACAAAGTATATTACACACAAAAACAGAAGTATAACCACTTTTGTGCTAAATGACAAAGAGGGACACCCAATAACAGACCCTGACATAAAGAAGAAAAGATGGCAAAAATATGTACAAGAACTGTATAAAGAAACAAAACCACTCCTGCAACTGCCAGAATGGAAAGACAAACTCATAAATGATAAAATGCAAATTACTGGTGACGAATTCAACAATGCACTCACAACTATTGTAACGACTAAGGCATAGTCGTTGCAAAACAGGTAAAAGATAAGGTATACCAGCTGATCACTGATATTTTTGAAAAAGGAATATGGCCAGAGGACTTTTTACACTTGCTGATGGTACTCATCCTAAAAAGACAAAGCCAATAGAATGTATCCATTACAGAAAAATATGCTTAGTAAGTCAGATGTCAAAAATACTCCTAAAAATGAGAAAAGACTGACTGGAATCAAAATCTGAAACCTATCTTGAAGAAAACCAATTTGGTTTCAGAAAAGAACAGGGAACCTGGGATGCAATTCTGGCTTTAAGGCATCTTTAGAAAAAGGACGACACCTGTATATATGCTTTATAGACTATGAAAAGGCATTTGACATGGTCTTATGGCATAAACACTTCCAATTTTTTGAGAGATAGGAATAGAAGAACAAATAATAAAGTTGATCAGGCAACTGTATAAACATCAAACTGCAGTAGTGTCTCTGCAAGAGGGTTGGTCATCACAACCAGCTAAAACTGAGAGGGGGTGTAACACAAGGCCTACTCTCCCCAATCCTATTTAACATTGTTTATGAGGGAAGCTTTAAATAAAGAGTACAGAATTGTGATAAATGGCAAAACAGTAATTTTATTAAATTTGTAGATGACTAAGCAATAATAGCAGGTTGCTTTAATGGACTAGAGAAAATGATGAAAAGAATAAATAACAAGAAGTCTGAATATGGCATGAGAATAAACTTCATGAAAAGAAAGGCAATGATAATAGGAAGGAAACCCCATACTGTGAATATCAGAAAATGAATATTCTGAATGTGAATATTCACATATTCAATAGAAGATAAACCTATTAAACAAGTAACTTCTGTCCAATACTTGGGACAGGTGATCACAGAAGATGCACGTTGTACAAAAGAAGTGAAATCAAGAATTGCACAGGCAAAAAAAGCATTTTATGATAAATATCACATACTCACATCAAAGCAAATTGACATCAAACTACAAAAAAGACTAGTAAAGACATTTGTCTGTCCAGTCAGATTATATGTGTCGGAAACCTGGACACTCCTTAAACAGGATCAGAAATACCTAGTCCTTTGAGATATGGTACTGGAGACGATTAATGAAAGTGAGTTGGAAAGAAAAGAAAAGCTGACAAAGTTCTCCAAGTTAGCAAAGAAAGAAGTGTATTGGAGACCATAAAGAAGAAGTGACTCAAATGAATAGGACACCTATCCATTTGAGCATAACAATTTTCTCAAATATAAGGGATAACAATTTTCTCAAAACAGTAATAGAAGAGAAACTTCTGGGTAAAAGAATGTACTTCATCAAACAACTATGTGAAAATTTGGGAAGATGTAGAGAAATATAGAGAATCACTGAACACAGGAACAAATAGCAGGAACAGTGTGCTACAACCAACCAGTCCAAGGACTGGTTGGTTGTAGCACACTGTGAGACTGTGTAGCACACTGTGAGACTATGAGTGCTACAACCAACCAGTCCAAGGACTGGTTGGTTGTAGCACTCATAGTCTCACAATGATGATCTTCTAGATCTTTGGTAATGTGATGCAGTTGGATTTATTTAGGTTTGGAAAAATTTGTAGTTCTGTGGCAAATTCCAGGAACAGTCACTCTAATTCTTATCTGCTTCTGTATAAGAGAGAGGGTATTCCTTGAATCTGATGATCTGTAACCATGGCATTGTCTACCACACGAATGGCTGTAGTGCAGATGATGGACATATTTTCTGTGTTCTTCTAGACTGATATTGCCAGTTCTTCACAGTTGTCTGATTTAAGTTTTCAGCAGCAAGGGATATTATAGATCCCAGGCATAGCTTGAAGGAGATCTGTATGTTATAATACCCTTTTAGAATGTCTGCAACTTTTTATGACACTGTGTAGCACACTGTGAGACTATGAGTGCTACAACCAACCAGTTCAAGGACTGGTTGGTTGTAGCACTCATAGTCTCACAATGATGATCTTCTAGATCTTTGGTAATGTGATGCAGTTGGATTTATTTAGGTTTGGAAAAATTTGTAGTTCTGTGGCAAATTCCAGGAACAGTCACTCTAATTCTTATCTGCTTCTGTATAAGAGAGAGGGTATTCCTTGAATCTGATGATCTGTAACCATGGCATTGTCTACCACACGAATGGCTGTAGTGCAGATGATGGACATATTTTCTGTGTTCTTCTAGACTGATATTGCCAGTTCTTCACAGTTGTCTGATTTAAGTTTTCAGCAGCAAGGGATATTATAGATCCCAGGCATAGCTTGAAGGAGATCTGTATGTTATAATACCCTTTTAGAATGTCTGCAACTTTTTATGACACTGTGTAGCACACTGTGAGACTATGAGTGCTACAACCAACCAGTCCAAGGACTGGTTGGTTGTAGCACTCATAGTCTCACAATGATGATCTTCTAGATCTTTGGTAATGTGATGCAGTTGGATTTATTTAGGTTTGGAAAAATTTGTAGTTCTGTGGCAAATTCCAGGAACAGTCACTCTAATTCTTATCTGCTTCTGTATAAGAGAGAGGGTATTCCTTGAATCTGATGATCTGTAACCATGGCATTGTCTACCACACGAATGGCTGTAGTGCAGATGATGGACATATTTTCTGTGTTCTTCTAGACTGATATTGCCAGTTCTTCACAGTTGTCTGATTTAAGTTTTCAGCAGCAAGGGATATTATAGATCCCAGGCATAGCTTGAAGGAGATCTGTATGTTATAATACCCTTTTAGAATGTCTGCAACTTTTTATGAGGTGCTATGGATGTAGGGTGTAGCAATGGAGTTTTTGAGTACTGGGGGTGAGGTTGATGGAAGGGCAGAGAACTCGTTTGATTTTGTGAATGGGAAAGCAATTGGCTAAAAACATAATAAATCACGAATGTAACTGAATTCATTGGAAAGGCCAGTGAGATCCCAGCAAGTGGTTCTAGTTCTAATTGCTAAGGTTTGATAACACCATACTGTTTGCAGGAGTGATGATATGATGAATGTAACTTCTAGTGCAGGCAGGTATAGACAGAAAAGGATAAAGATCCACTGGGAAGCCAAATGACTAAACTGTCTAGAAAGGGCAGATAGTTATTGTTTTAATTTTCAGCGGTGAAATGGATCCTCGTGTTGGCTATTGAGGTGTCATCAATGTAACATAGCTATATTGTGGTTTTGATAGGGGGAGCATTTATGACTATATTTTAAAAATGTTCCATGAAAAAATTGGCCAGGGGGAGAAAGAGAGCAAGTTATGGATGTGCCTTCAAGTTGCTTGTAGATTTTTGGCTTCTATATAACATAGACAGAATGCATAGTCAAAATGAATATGGCAATTAAGTCAGGGACAGTGAATGTGAATGATTTCTGTGGTATCTTTTAGAAGTACAGTGATGAACAGGAAACTGAGGTTAGTGAGATATCATTTGTCTGGTGTTCAAGCATATATGCTGATTGTTATACATATTGATATTTTAGGAAGGAAATGACAATGCAGATAATAGAATAACTAAATAGATTTAATTGTTATTTTAATATTTTGCCAAAATCAGATTAGCATTGTCAGGGAACAATAAATTGGTAAAGATATATGATCACAGGCATTAACAAGTGTGACTGAAATAAAAGAAATGGAGAAAATGTTTATAGTCCTAAATTGCATTGCCTAGTGGGCTTGTTTCGTGAAGTTGATTCCAGAAACTGACTTCAGTTGTTCATCCTAGTTCCCTAATGAAAACAGTGGGAATCCTTGTTAGCAGGATTCAACTTGCCCCTTCAACAACCCAAAAAATTGATTTGGATGCATTGTAAATCTGAATAATTCAAGAATGTCTGGAGAAAGGGTGGCTTTATGCTTTATTATATAGTCTTTATAGTGGTAAATTGGTATACCAAGACAAGAAAAAATATTATTATTATCATTAAGAGAGATCTCCACGGAGTCAGGGCCTCATCAAAGAAGGCCCTGACTCATACTACATGCACCGGCTATCATACTTATTCTTGAATTCATTCACACTGCTTTTACACATGACATCCAATGGCAGTCTATTCTAATCATGCATCACTCTATAAGATAAAAATCTAAATTCTTAGCAGCATTCATTCTCAGCTTCTAAGGATGCTCATGTCCTTTCCCCACCTTTCATAAAATAAAATAAACAATTCCATCAACTGAAGTCCTGTATGACCCAATCATATCACCTCCTCTTTCACCTGTTTGCCAGTGTCAGCAGTCTACAAATTCTCAATCTGTCTTCATAATCAGTAATCCACAATCCTAATATCATTTTTAACAGTCTACTTTGCCCTCACTCCACTGTATCAGAATCACAACAGAAACCAAGACATCACGCCTGTGCACTATAGTCCATGTGAGGTCTTATCAAGGTCTTAGAAAGAGGAAAAATGACATCCTTTTCTTTACATGTCAAAGTTCATTTCAGCATTGCAATTATCTTTTGAGTTGTATTTGCAATCTTTGCTACATAGCCCCTAAACTTTAACTTCCTATCTACTAACATTCCAAGATCCCTAGCCTCATCAATTTCTTCTAGCATAATCCTACCAACATAATACAACATTGGATATCTAATCATGCCAGAGTGCATGACTTTACATTTACTGACATTGAAATGACATCCATTTTCTAAGACCCACAATTCTAGCCTATTCAAGTACAGGCAGCCCTCGGTTTATGATGGTTCAATTTACGGCGATTCACAATAATGCCGGATGCCTGTGCGTGCTTTCTTACTGTAGTGTGGTCTGATTGAGAAACGATGGTAGCAGGCACTCTAGTGTTTACCGAGCTACTACGACATATATGTACCAAACATAGTTTTACTGTGGAATCTACCTAATTGTTCTATTTATTTTTTTTTCATACGTACGTATTTAAATTGATAAAGTACATAATTACATACCATTTCTGATAAAAGAAGTGCAGAAAAATTAGCAGAACTTGGTGTTAAGAAGGCACGGAAATCAATCACACTTGAAAAGAAGATGGAAGTGATTCGAAGAATGGAAGATGGCAGACACGTGCTAATGTCTGTAGAAGTATGAACTTAGCTCCATCAACTGTTACTACAATTATGAAAAATGTAGATAGAATAAAACAGTCTGCGCAACAATCTACGGCAGTACTAAATGCAAAACATGTAAGTTATAGCAGGGGTAAACTTCATGAAAAAAATAGAAAAATTATTATCATTATGGGTGGATGACTTGAATCAGAAAAACATTCCTTTGATGCAGGCTGTTATAAGAAAGCAAAAACGATTTTTGAGGATCTTAAAAAGACAGATGGAGGTGAAGAAACATTTTTAGGAAGCAAAGGTTGGTTCGTGAGATTTAAGTCTCAAAGTAAGTGCCATAGTGTCAAATTATGTGGTGAGGTGGCAAGAGCAGATGTTGCGGCAGAGGCTGCTTTTCCTAAAATATTTCAAGACTGTGTAGAACAAGGAAGTTATCCTCGTGATCTCATTTTTAATGTTGATGAGACTGGGCTCTACTGGAAAAAATTGCCATCATGCACCTTCATTTCCTGTGAAGAACGTTTTTTAAAGCTGCAAAAAATAGACTTAAGCTTTTGTTGGGTGCAAATGTCTCCAGAACCTTGAAGCTTAAACCAATGTTGGTGTACCATTCACAGACACCATGCACCTTCAAGGGTCTAAAAGCTATGCTGCCAGTCTATGGAACAAGAAAGCTTGGGTTACACAAGATGTTTTTATAGATTGATACACAAATTATTTTTGTCCTACCATGCCCTGATTCTGTAAAGAAAATGATTTGCCAGCCAAGGCATTGCTTCTCTTGGATAATGCCCCTGGACATCCTCAAAACCTTGCTGAAGTAAGAACAACATTGGATGTCAAGGTTGTTTACATGCCCCCCCAAGCACAACATCGCTTTTGCAACTGATGGATCAAAGGATTATATCAATCTTCAAAGCCTATTACCTCCATATAGCATTTATGGAAATGGTAAAAGTCTTGGACACTTCAGGAAAAACTATTAAAGACTATTGTCGGTCATTCGATATTTTGAAGGGCATTAACAACATCAAGGCAGCTTGGAACTAAGTGTCAGCAGAGTGTTTAAAAGGAGCATGGCAAAAACTTCTTCCAGCATTTATGCACTGAAATTAATGGACTTTGAGGAATTAGTGCAAGAGGAGAATGTTATTGAAGACATTACCCAGCTTGAGCAAGAGGTGGGATTGGACGACATTACAGCTGAAGATGTGACAGAAGTCTTAGAGAGCCATGATAAACCACTTTCCAATGAAGACTTAAAAGAATTAGCCGAACAATTAAGTCAACATCCAAAGGAGGAGAAAGAAAATGAAGAAGGTCCTCTGAGAGATATAAAAATGGCTGATTTACAGCATATCCTTGAAAGCATAGAGGCACGAACTGATGAACTCTGCGAAATGGACTACGATTGGGAACAGAGTGTGAACGTAAAAAGGAGTGTAATTGCATCTATTCGACTTTATACAGAACTCCTTAAAGAAAGAAAAAGAAAATCTAGGCAGTTAACACTGGATACTTTTTTAAAAAAAAATGCAGGTGATCCGAAACCAGGAACGTCAACACAGAAATATGTAATATCTTTTCGAAGTTTCATATTTTTTGTATGTTATTTTGTTTTGTTTTTGTTATTAATCATTTTATTTTAACAAATATATATGTATGTATTATCAAAGCTTTAAATATAATAATGTTACACATACTTCATGTGTATATTTTTTGACTGAGCAGAACATAACTTTGTACCTCCCATTAAAATTGGGTTCGTTTTACACCCATTTTTTCAGGAACAGAAGTGAGGCGTAAACCGAGGGCTGCCTGTACTGCATATCAGCATTCCCAATTACCCTACCTATCTTTGCATCATCAGCAAACAATTGTATATTGCTGTCAAATCTTTACCAATATCATTAATGTACAGATTGAATAACAGTGGACCATGGACTGATTTTTACGGCACACCGCTAGTTAACCTTAAATCTTGCAGACTCACATCCCTTGTATACAAATTTTTGATATCTGTCAGTTAACCATCCTCTTATCCACACTAATATTTTATAATCCAAACCCATATTCTCCAATTTATGCAACAGTCTACCATGCTGTATTCTGTCAAAAGTCTTAGCAAAATTCAAAAGTATCATGGTGTATCCATTCCCCCTTGTCTAGTTCAATTATAACATTATAGAATGTGAGCAAGATGCTAAAACATGACCTTGCCTTAGTAAACCCATACCGTTCATTGCAAAGTAGAGATTCACTACCAACCCATTTCTGAATGTGAGTCTTAACCAATTTTTCCAAAATCTTCACCACTCCTGAGATACTGATTGGTCAGTAGTTGGATATGTCGATTTTTGCACCACCCTTGCGCAATGGGATTACCATACATTCCTTCCATGCCTGTGGAATCTTCTTTGTTTTGAGACTCAAATTATATAGCCTGGTCAAAGGAATAGCCAGTTCAGCTGAACACTCTTTTAGCAACCGTGCTGATATCCCACCAGTCCTATTGCTGAATTGTTATTCAGTTTGTGCAACAGCTCTAATAGCTCCTCTTCATACACCTAAGCGTCTTCATTCAGTGAAGAGGTAGCACTGAACTCAATGTTGCATACACCTATTAAAATGAATATACAGTGGTGCCTCGTAGTTCAAACACTCTTAGCTTCGAACGTTCCAGAGTTCAAATGCTTGAGAACGCAAGAAATTTGATTCACAGTTCGAACAGCATTTCTAAGTTTGAACTATAGTCCAGGAACTCAGGGTCAAATAGCATTAGACAGTTTCAGCACACCATTGGGCATGCTTCTCCCCCAACTAATTTCCCTCACTCACTTTCCCGTGCCTGTCTCAGTCTGCTGTGCATTGTCCCTTACTTTACACAGCCTAGTCATTGCACGATACGTTTGTGTAGAGAATTTTTAACTGTTTTTGGGATTTTTTTTTATTGCCCATAGCATCCAAGAACGTAGAAAGAACAAAACCTAAAAGAAAAGTTGTAGTATCGACAAGTGAGATGAAAAAAGAAACCGTGTACCACTTTCGTGTTTCATTACATGTTTTGACGGATCTGGCGACGGTGTTTAAAATATCAAAGTGAACAATAAGTAGCATTCTTAAGAAGGAAGAAGCAAATTCGGCTTTATGTCGAGGGCCAACACGAAAGCATGGGTTACCAGAGAGTTTTCCACTGAGTGGATTTATCAAGAATTTGCTCCCACTGTAAAAGCTCATCTTACTGAAAAAAAATCTACCATTAATAACATTGACCTCCAGGAGATCACATGTTATTGAAGAGATGGAAAAACTCCTTTTAGTGTGGATAAACAAGAAGCGATTACGTGGTGACATTATTACTGAGAGAATTATTTGTGAGAAAGCCAAATATATGCATGGTGAACTTAAGAAACGCACACCTGAGACCAGTACTGAAAATGGGGAGTTTAAAGGAAGTAGAGGCTGGTTCGATAAATTCAAAAAACGAACTGGGATCCATAGTGTTGTCATGCAAGAGGCTGCGAGTGCCGACGTAGAAGAAGTGGACAAATTTGCAAAAATCTTTAAGGAGTACGTGGATAGTGAGAGATTTTATCTCAACAGGTTTTTAATTGCAATGAAACAGGTCTTTTTTGGGAAAAAAATGCCCAAAAGGACCTATATCACAAAAGAAGAAAAGACGGCACCGGGATATATACCTATGAAAGATAGAATTAGTTTGCTGCTTTGTGGTAATGCTAGTGGAGACTGTAAGATAAAGCCTAGCCTTTGCTCGTTTACCATTCTGAAAATTAATGCATTTTTAAAAAGAACAATGTCATAAAGAGCAAATTCGGTGTTATGCGGAGGGTCAACACGAAAGCATGGGTTACCGGAGAGTTTTTCACTAAGTGGATTTATCAAGCATTTGCTCCCACTGTAAAAGCTCATCATACTGAAAAAAAATCTACCATTAAAATCTCTTCTAGTGATGGACAATGCTCCTGCTCATCCCCCAAATTTAGAGGAGGATTTAGTTGGTGAATTCAGTTTCATCAAGATAAAGTTTCTGCTGCCCAATACCACTTCTATCATATAACCCATGGACCAGCAAGTGATTTCAAACTTCAAAAAACTGTATATTAAAGCTATGTTTCAAAAGTGGTATGAAATAACCAATGTCACAGTACTGACTCTTAAAGAATTTTGGAAAGAGCATTACAACATTCTTCCCTGCTTAAGGATCGTAAGGCATGGAAAGAAGTTTCTATTAAAACAATGATTTCTGCTTGGAAAAACTCTGGTCAGATTGTATTTCAGTCAGTGAAGTAGTAATCTGTGAAGAAGAGTCTGTTGTAAATGAAATTGTGTCTGGGTAAAGCTATGGGATTAGAGGTGAGTGATGAGGATGTAGAGGAGTTAATAGATGATAGTTAAACTGAACTCAGCACAGAAGACTTCAACATCTTCATGATCAACAACAAAAAGAAGTGGAAAAAGAAATTTTTATGGAAGAGAAGGACGCCAAACGATGCATTTCCAATGCTGACCTTCAAGAATTGTTCTCTGTTTGGGTTACGACACAAGCTATTGTGGAAAAACGGCACCCTAATAAGACAGTAGTGACCAGGAATATCAACTTATTCGATGACAACATGATGGGTTTTTTAAAAATATTAAAGAAAATCGTCAGCGCTGAACAACGTTAGATAGATTCTTCTCTGCCGAAAAAAGAGAACATGAATCAGCATTCTCAATTCCAGCTAAGAAGCAGACTCTCAGGGGACCCTGTAACCCCTAGAGAGCGCGTCCCCTGGGTGGCGGATAGGGGACCCCACCATGTGTGTGTGTGTACATGCGCGTGCATGTGTGTATATATATATATATATGGTGGGGTGGTCCGAATATACTGAATAAGGACTCGTGGACCAACAGGACCATAAGGGGCAATCATCTTGATTGTAAGGGAAGTGGCACTCCCATGGACCCCTAGCTGGATCTATCCTCTCCTTCTTCTACTTTGAGGAAGACCCGCTTACTTTAATCTTTCCTATAAGGCCTTATCAGCCAACTCTTCTTACTTTATGACCCTTGTGCTATTAGAGTACTCGAGGGCCATGGGGTCTTTTCATTTCTGGCCTTACAACTATGTCCTCTCTATAAACCTTACTATATTTCTTCTATAATCTACCCTTTCCCCTTCAATATACCCTATTCCTCCTATGAGTTTAAATTCGGAAGAAGGCGAGTTCAGAAGCCTTAAGGTAGCAGCCCTACCACTGAACTATTCCATCGTCAGGCTAGTCCCCTGACATGGAGAACATAACCATACTTGTAAGCTGACAGAAAAAGATAATCGGATTGAATCTATGGGAAACGACCCTGGAATGGAAAAGGGAAAACGAAAATGGAAACGACAAAATATAATACACATAGCAAACTGGAATGTAAGAGGAATAGCATATAAAGAAATAGAATTAGACCAGTTATTAAATGAAAGAAACTTTAAAATAGCAGTAATCACTGAAACAAAAAAGAAATTAAAAGGAACTATGAGAACTGAAAATTTTAATGTGATATACAGTGGAGTCGACAGAGACCAAAGAGCACAAGCAGGAGTCATGATTTGGATTCATAACTCCCTTTCAAAACAGTTAAAACATTATAAATTATGGAATGAAAGAATAATAGAAGCTAGAAGGAAAATAGATAGAGGCTATTTAACAATAATTGGTTTATATGCCCCAGAAGAAGGAAGAGAACGGGATAATATTGATTTTTATAATCAGCTACAAAACATATATAATAAAATAAATAAAAATGATTACATAATTTTAGCAGGAAACTTAAATGCAAGAATTGGAAACACGAAAATTAATAATAATATAGGAATACATGGAGAACACACTCTAAACAGAAATGGTAAAAAATTGATTGACTTTGTAGTTTATAATAACCTAAAAATAATGAATTCCTTCTATAAACATAAAGACATACATAAATATACTTGGGCAGCAAGAGGATGGAAATCAATATTAAATTACTTCATATTAAATGAAAAGACATCAAAATTTTCACTAGATGTTAGAGTTCACAGAGGATATGAAATAAGCAGTGACCACTTCCTTGTTAAAATAAAATTAAGATTACCACCTAAATGGCTACAAGTAACAAGAACAGAAAGAAAAATTGAAACATTTGTTTAGAAAACTAGACTATTGAATGACACAAATGTACAATGGCTATATGAACAAAGAATTAACCAGTATCTAGATAAAATAAAACAAAATGAAGAAATAGAAATAGAATGGCTTAATATAAAAACGATACTAAATGCAGCAGCAAATGAAAGCTTAGGAAAGACCAAAAAATTCAATAAAAGAAAAAAAACTGAAGATCTGGGATGATACAATCAAAGAAATAATCAAAAAGAAAAAAGAAGCCTATCACAAATGGTTAAGCAGTAAAAGATTAGAAGATGAAATAGAATATAAAAGAATAAGAGCCATAGCTAAAAGAGAAGTCAGAAAAAGACATAGAGAATCATGGAATAAATTTGTTTCTAATTTAGAACATGATTTATATAAAATAAGACCAATGTATATAAGATTTTGAAACACCTAAATGCAGATACCAAAGAAAACATAAAATTAAACACTGAATTGAAATTAGAAGAATTTCTAAATTACTACACAGAACTGTGGACAGACAAATATTTTAAAAAAGACAACTGGCAAACAATTAATGAAAATGAAAAGGAAATAACTGAAGAAGAATTAGAAATCAGCCTGAAAGAAACAAGAAACGGAAAATCACCTGGAGAAGATAAGCTAGGTTCAGAACTATATAAATACGCAGGAACAAGATTCAAAGGAAGACTCTTATTATTTTTAAATAAAATTTACTCAACTGGTATCCCCCCAATAGAATGGAAAAAAGCAATTGTGATTCCTATCTTTAAGAAAGGTAATAGAGATGACCCTAAAAACTATAGAGGTATCAGTATACTAAATTCATGTTACAAAATATACAGCAGAATCTTAAATAACAAACTAATGAAATATTCTGAAAACTTTATTCTAGAGGTACAAAATGGATTTAGAAAAGGACGATCATGTATAGACCCAGCCTTCTGCCTAAAATTAATAGTAGAGAAAAGAAGAGAATATAATTCAGAAACACATATTGCATTTATTGACTTTGAAAAAGCATTTGACAAAGTTAAAAGAAACATATTATTTAACATATTAAAAGAAAGACAAATACCAAATAATATCCTAAAAGCTGTCACAAGTATATATGAAAATAATCAAATACAAATAAGATTAAATCATGAGCTATCATATACAAGAGAGATAAACCAAGGGGTCCGACAGGGATGTCCCCTCTCAGCAACTCTTTTTAATATCTACCTAAATGAAATAATAATAAAATGGAGTAAAAATTTACATCAAGGAATTAAACTTTCACCTACAGTTAACTTAAACACTCTCCTCTTTGCAGACGACCAAATAATAATTACAAATTCTGAAGATAACTTACAGAAAGCTATTTTAAATCTAAATGAGATATCCAAAGATTATGGTATGATAATATCAACGGAAAAATCAAAAACTATGGCCTTTAAAGGACAAGATCCAGCAAGAACTAAAATCGTATTAGATAACAAGATCTTAGAACAGGTGAATTCATGTAACTACCTAGGATGTATGATCACTTATGAAAATGAAAAAGATATAAACATAAAAATTGCAAAATATTTAAAAATAACAGGAGTAATTAACTCTATATTTAAACCAAACCTAGTTCAAAAACAAACATGGCTAAAAGTATACAATACATTAGCCCTACCGGTCTTAATGTATGGAAGCGAAATCTGGACAATAAAACAAAAAGACAAACAAAGATTAACAACAGCAGAAATGAAGTTTATGAGAAAAATTGCAAAGTATACCCTATTTGATCACAAAAGAAACAAAGATATTATGAAAGAATTAAACCAAGAACCAGTAAATGAAAAAATTAAAAAATATAAACATAGATGGATGGAACACGTTCAAAGAATGAAAACAGAAAGATTACCAAAACAAGCCTTAAAGTACACGCCATTAGGAAAAAGAAAACCAGGACGTCCTCTTAAACGATCCAACGATGACTTCTAAGGCTGGAACAGGCCATACTAGGCCTAAATCCTTGATACGTATGATGATGAGCTAAGAAGCAGAAAGAAGACACTTAACAAAGGGAGCATTACTTTCGTGTTTGTGATTTTTATATTAAAAAAATATTCTTCACTGTTATTTTTATGCTGTAATAATTAAAATTAATAAAATAAATATAAGATTATTTTGTTTAATTTTTTCTAAGTTAATAACAGTGAAAAACCTAAAATAGATAAAATTAAAAAAAAAAAGTATTGAAATTTTTTTTGGATATGGGAATGGATTATTTCACTTTCCATTATTTCTTATGTAAAATCTTGATTCGGACAATTCATAGTTCAAACGGGTTTCTGGAACGAATTAAATACGAACTTCGAGGCACCACTGTAATTTAATTTAAGGAGGGAAAGTTATATATGATGGGAGCAGATAACTTTCCTAAATGCTTAGCAATTTTGTTAAGTGGGAGTGTCTATATTTCAACTATAAAGTATTTTGGGGAGTGGGAGGGAATATTAGATTTGTGAATTTTGGGAGTTTAACATGAAAGGACTGTAGCTTGCAATGTTTTCTTCGGGAGAAACTTTCTTTTATTTCTTCTCTTCCTCCCCTTTCCCCCCCAATAATTTAAAGGCATCTTTTTTAAGTTAGTGGGACCGTCATCTATAATCTGGAGTAGAAAAATTCTGCTTTTTCTTTTTGGTTGTTGTTGTACTTTCATTTATAATGACAAAAGCATTACCTTTATAAGTTTTAGTTGAAAAAATGAAATGAAAAAAAAAAAAAAATGAATACAATTTAAAGTGAAGTTAATAATAAGGGATTATTTTATAAATGTTGTTTGTTAAACGTGTCTCTTTTTGTATGTCATAAGCAAGATGTTTTAATGTGTAATTTTTATTTTTTAGCTACCTGAAATCTTTCATACGTATAAAATAAACTTATTTAGACCTTAGAGTTTAATTATAATTTGTATGAACTGCCAAGTTCTGAAATGTTGTTTGTAACTAGCAAATGTTGTTTAAAAAAAAATCATTACGTTGTCAATTACAAGAGAGGAAAAAGTCACTGTATACTATTAAAAATAATCAAGTGAACTTATCTCAATGTGAAAACTTTATGAGATACGGATATCTTACAATTATAATATTTTCATAATGAAATTATAATTAAATAACTTTCATACACTGTGACTAGTAATGGCGGCACATAATGGTGAAATGATGGAAAATTGTTCTACTGTATTTCATGCAGAGTATGAAAAGAAAATGGATGCTGCTAAGCATTCAGCTGTTTGGAAAAAAAGAAAAAATAGCAGAAGCAAGAGTGTGGAGTTCCTGTTGGTTGGCTGATTCAAGGTTTACTGCTGTGAGGACAGCTAAGGTTATACTGTGCCCAAACAAAGATGAAGTTTTTCAATTATGAAAATGAATAAAAATTAGAAGAGAAGTTAGAAATGGAATAACATTTATAAAGAGATAAGAGAAATTTATTTTAGTTATTAATCCATATTGGATTTATTCAGTAAGTAATTTAATCATTAGTATAAAGGAACTTTATGCCTTTCCAGTTGAGATAGAAAATTTTTTTGTTTTGTTTAGGATGATTCTATCTGGAAAATGAAACTGTTGATATGTTTTTTGTAATTTGTTCAGTAAAGCTTGTTACTTATAGAAAGTGAATCAAATTATCAAAGTATCTTGGATAAAAATAAGATATGCTTTCTTTAGTGTTCCGTGATTTCGGATGCAAGAACTTGACTGACTTGTGTTATTATATATGAAGCAATTAAAGTGTTGCCAGAAGCAAAAAAAACTAATCGTCAATAAGTTTTGTCCACAAAGAATAACTGTCAGCTAGTGATAACTGAAGGGAAGCTGCAGTGTAGATAAGGTGTTTTTCATGTTGTCTAGAGTTGTGATCTATACTGGCATTGGCATAGTTAAGTTAAAGTGAGCTTATGTTGTATAAATCAATGTCTTTTGAGAAATTATTATAAAGGTGCATCAAGACTCGATCATTAACGGATTTAATGAGTTAGTGGGCTAATTCAGAAGATAAAACTTATAGACGATGTCCTGGGTTACAAATCTGTGTGCAAGTTTAGTTTGGTATTTTCTTTTTTATTTTAATAGTTTAGGAATTAGATGTTTCACTCAGAGTTAAGGGAATAATTTACTAATTTACATTTATATGCATATGAGAAGGGGAAAAAAAGTTTTTGGTATGGAGGAATATTTCTGTGTGGGGAGTGGGAGTGATATGGAAGGGTATTTATCCTACATAACATTAGGATTGTTACACAGACATCTGTATTAAAATCTAGATACCCCACATAATGATCTAATTGTATACTTTTTAATGCAAATGTTTCATTTTGATATTTACACTGTTGGCAATAGCCAACATGTATAGATCTCATTTTACATAGAAAGAAAAACTTCACAAACAAGCAGATTGAACTGAAATGGATTCCTGCCTCACCCTCCGCTGGCCAATTTCAATGTAGATCATTCAGAGAATATTTAGAAGCACTCAGACAGCTATATTTAGACATATAATTCAGATGAGCAATACAGATGACGTGTGTGCATGTGTGTGCCATTTGGTGAATGGACAAGACACATTACACTCATTTTTAATGTTGAAAGTTTTTTCATTTGGTTATTCTACAAATTAAAGATGCCAAGAAATTATATTCTTGGTTTAATCCTTTATCCAAGTCTAAGCAAACGAAGTTTGCACGTGAAATATATTCACAAGTGGGCTACTATTATATAGAGGCTAATTATTACTTCACATAAATTGCCTTGGTATTCCACAATGCAAAGTCCCCACCCCCCATTTCGGACACATATAAGGCTATGCATGTACAAACTTTGTTTGCTTACACTTGGATAAAGGATTAAACCAAGAATATAATTTCTTGGAATCTTTAATCCTTTTTTAATGAGTATAACAGAACAAGAATGAAATAACTGACTACTCTATCTTAACACACTAGTTATTATTAGCAATTATATGAGCACTCCACAAGTCATACTCATTGCAGGAGACCTACACTATCCATTAACACAATAACTATCATACATTTGCTCAACCACACTCTGAGACAACTTCCAAGTGTGACCCCCTTGTTTTCCCCTACTGCTTCCCATGTATTGAAAAATTTCTTATCTTATAGAATCCCTTTAGTGACTAATAAGTGTCTCTAACATATTCACTCTTCTCTGCTTATCAGCCAAACACTGCAACCCATTCATCCTCAATCTATCCTCTTAAGAACATTCTACAGAACGGTCACCAACTTGGTCACTTGTCTCAGAATCATCTACACCACCTCCTGATCCCCAAGAAACATAAGTGATCAAATCTGTGCACATTAGTCAACATGTGGCCGAATCAAAGCCTTATAAAGAGGTCAATGTTTTTGAACATCCCAGTAATCCTCTGAGCTAGTTTCCCAACTCTTGCAATATATCCCCTGAATTTCAAATCTCTATCCACCATCACCTCCAGATCTCCATCCCTAGCCTCAAGAATTTCCGGTAAACTAACACCACCGTATGATATGAAATATCTAATCTTTTTATCCTGAAGTGCATTATATAACATTTTACAACATTAAATTGACAACCATTGTCCTTTGCCCGCACTGCCAATTTATTTAAATCATTCCATAAGATATCTACATCACCTTTATCAACTACTGCCTCCTCTAGTTTTGCATCATTGGCAAATAACTGAATATCATCCCCTCAAATCTTCCATCATATCATTAATGTACAAATCGAAGAAGCAGTCCTAGTACAGAGTTCTGGGGCACTCCACTAGTCACCCTCATTCACCTTGATTCTACTCCACTATACACCATCCCTGATGTTTGTCTATCAACCACCATACCATACATTCCTTTGCTCTAAATTACGTAATAGTTTTACATGTGGTATTTTGTCAAATGCCTTTGCAAAGTCCAGCAGTATAATGGTGTAGCCATTTCTTTTATGCAATTCTGCTGTCACCTTATTATAAAATGTAAATAAATTACTGAGGCAGGACCTACCTTTTACAAAGCCATGCTGCCCCCTATAGTGAATCATATTCCTATCCACTCATTTCTGAATTTAACTATTAACCAACTTTTCCAATACTTTAACCACAACTCCAGAGATGCTAATGGTCTGTAAATTGTTACTTCTGTCTTGGAGACAACTTTATGCAATGGAACTATCTTATCCTCTTGGAACATTGCCAGAGCTGGGACTTAGATTAAACAACTTCATCAGAGACACTGCCAGTTCACTTGCACATTTTTGTAGCACAAGAGTTGACATACTGTCCAGGACCACTGCTGTATTAACATAGATATTTTGCAATATACCTCCAGTGAGTACATCAGTCTCTGTCACTTAGGTAAATGCAAATTCATCACCTGGATGATATACCCTTGCAAAGTGATCACTATTTCTTCTGCTTCTGTCACTTTCTTACCATCAGCACCGAGTCAAGTTATCTTTCCATAATCATTCTTTCCCTTACTTGCTATGTAGCAAAAAAACTCCTTTGGATTTACTTTGGACTGCATAGATAATTTTCTCTCTGATTTAGCCTTACTCACCTTACTAGTTACCTTTCTTGCTTGTGCTTTATACTGCTCATGAGCATGCTGATCACCTTGTTGTTTATATTCCTTCCATAATGCTTTATATTGCTAGTCATAGCAATATAAATTGCTATGACTTAATCCCTATTCGGTTTATTCTGCTGACCCTAGGTATGCACCCTGATATTGCCTCACTCACACAATCCTTGCCACGGCACTGCTCCAAATTGCATCCTAAGTCTCTTATTCACCAGCTTTGTAGTTCTGTATAAACCCTCACTTGACAGGCATTTCAACATGTCGAACAACCTGTCAGGACAAAACTGCATGGTCACTTTTCCCTGATCAGAGGTAGAGTTGCTACTGTAATTATCGATAGATCTTCTGATTCTATTACCAGATCCAACACTCTCAAATCCCTAGTCCTTTCCAACACTTGCTGTTTCAGATAATTATCCCTTAGTAAGTGGATAATTTATTTCCATTTTACCATTTCCTCCTTCCAATCTATATCCCCATGATCATTACTTGGCCTGCACTCATTGTGTTAATCTTCCAATGCACATCATCCACATCTTTTTCTGGATCCCCAGGCCTACAGTAGCAACCAACAGTATATTCTTCTGTCTTATTGGTCTCTATTTCACATCAGACAGCCTCAAATGAACTATTTATTTCAGATCAACAATCTTTCTTAACTTCTATTTTTGTTGGTCAAAGTTCTTCAGCTATCATTAATAATTGATGCCAATGATTTTTGGCCAAGTTAAGCTGACAAATGTCAAAAACTTCTCTCCTTTATTTCTGATACTTTGAGCACTGGTGTACATGTATTTCAACCATGAGCTTGGGCCCATGGTTACCCTTACATAATGTCATTACCTGCCCATTCAGATTTAAAATCTGGGAAACTGCAACCAGCTCTTCACAATCATTCCTGCACTTGTACTCATCTATCCCAGGGGTGGCTAGACACATGGTTGATTGCTTCTCCACTAATATCTCTAGTTTCTCTGGTTTTGCACTTCTAAACTTTCAATGAACAACACTTTCTCCAAGCATCTAACTCCAAAACCATTCAAGTGCAGTCCATCAGGCATATTCAGGTCTTTTTGTCCATCAAATTCACTCCACACATCTATAAAGTGCATACCATTTCTTCTAGACAATCCTCTCATTGATAATGAAGGCCTGGCTGGCTGAGTGGTTAGCGTATCTGCTCTCCAGCCAAAAGGCTGCGGGTTCGAATCCTGCCCCGAGCATGGATGTTGTGATTGTCTCTGGAAAAACTGGTGGTGGTTGGCGTTGGTGTAGTTGCGGTCAGTTGGTGGATTGAGTGATGGAGACAGACTTGTAGAGCAGATGCTCTCCCTTGATAAGTCTTTGGCATATTGACACCTCCCTTGGAGGTATCAAATAATAATAATAATAAAATAATAATAATCATGGCCTTCCTCTCAATTCTGTCCTATAATACTGAGGAAGCAGACTCACAATCTTTACTTTATTACTCTTTATTTTTGCTTCTTCCAACAACTTTTTCATATTCCCTCTACTTGCATATTTCTCACCTTTCAAATCATTTGTGTCTGCCAAAACAATTAACTCATTCACGCTTTTCTTCTGCAAACTCACAGCTTCACTAACATATTTTATCTTTGCACCTGGTAAACATGCTTTCTTCACTTTCTCCTTAAGTATATACCTCTTGTCATCAAATCCCCATACAATACTTTCTCTTTTCTACTGGTCTTTCATATTTTATGCTTTCTCCGTTCACTCTTCCATCCTGCAGTACCATATTTCTCACTTTTCAAATCATTAGTGTCTGCAAAAACAATTAACTTGTTCACTTCTTTCATCTACAAACTTAAATCTTCAGTAAAGTCCTTTATCTTTGCACCTGGAAAACATTTTTTTTATCACTTTCTCTTTAAGTATACCACTTATCAAATCCCCATACAATACTATTTCTTTTCTCCCAGTTTCTTACACTTTTATGCTTTTTCCATTCACTCTTTCTTTCATTCTCTGTCCTACTGTACTACAGGCCAATCATTTCTCCAGTCGCCCAAGCACATGTTTTGTCCTGTGAAAGAGTCCGTGTAAGCATGCAATTTGTCTTTGTGCTGGCATTTCATCATCCCCATTATTAATTTCATCCACTTCCTTCAAATTCTGATTAATATTTTGTGCACTATCATTCACTGCTTCCACTACATTCTCCACAGCACTTTGACAATCCTGCCTTATATTCATTATATCAATCATTCATTCTTAGACTCTTGACATAATTGGCATTTCTTATACTTTCTTATGAACCATATCCGGCAGATATTCTCTCTCTCTCTCTCATACCACAAACCATTCACTCTTTGCGACAAATACAATAAACATATGCAACATCGCACTAAATCCAGCACAATGATATTCATTATCCTTTTCTATTTATAGAAAGCCAACACAGACTCAAAGATACATAAATGTATAATCATACCCTTATCAAGCTCAACAATATGGCATATTTAAAACACTGACTCCTAAAGCCAAGGCCATTTATTCTAAGAACACAGGCTCTTGCTACAGAATCCAACTTCAAGCATGTATGGATTGTGGCATTTACTTATCAGTGAAATCAAAGTTATGAATGGGGGGGGGGGGGACAACCTGTTGTTTTCAGAATATGGAAGTAAACAGTAATTGAGAAAATTTCTAGAAGAATGCTTTTCTTGTAAAATGCAGGATTAATTTTTATGTACTTGGAAAAGTATTGCTCCTACAAATTACCTCAATCACAAGTTACTTCTTTATCCTGAAAACAACAGATTTTCTCGACCCCCCCCCCCACCATAACTTTGATTTCAATGATAAGTGAACGCACGATCCAAACATGCTTGAAGTTGAATTCTGCAACAAGAAATACATTGTCAGAATGAACAGCCATAGCTTTATGAGTCAGTATACTTCCCATACTACACAAACATAAGCAAAAGAAAGCAGAATTTTTCTTTACCAGAAATACAACAATAAACACACACATAAAAGTTAAGCTTTATTGTAATAGAGATATCCCCTCCCTTTTTTTTTCCAACCTGCAGGCTTACGATTAATAGACTTTCTTCTTATTTCAGCATTAAGCATAGTTGCTTGTAGTGCAACCATCCCAACATCTTTGCCTTGGTTTTCCTATGCTTCTCTTCACTTTGGTATTCAGTTCTTTACCCATCTTTTGTTTAACATTGTAATGGTTTCTACATTTCTTAATACTTTCACCAAAGTAATTTCATTCAGTTATTTATTTTGTGTAGTTCCTCCATGTGTTTCTGCTGAAATTGGTACTAAGAATAATAATATCTTCATAGATTTTTTTGTTATTTTTGTATATCTTACAAACATGCTTGATTATTTTCCTTTTTATTACTAATTTACATCTTACGAGTTCTCTAGCAAATGCTCTTTTGTTAACTTCATATTTTTCTTTTCTGCTACATTATTTAATATTTAGTAACCATATCTTTATAATTTAGAAATCTGTAGCAATCTTAAATCACCTACATGTTCTGCAGCTAAGATTCATCAGCATATACAAGTATTCTCAAATTTTGATTTTAGATATGCATTCCATATTTTTTTATTTGGTTTATTCCTTTTATTATATCATGCATCACTGAGTTAAATAAAGCAGGACTTAATGAGTCATTTTGTTTAATACTTTTGGTTATTTTAATTCTTTCAGGCTGTCCTTTTTTGTATTTATTACAGAACTGTTATCTAAGCTTATGTTTTTAACTACCGTATATGTCAGCGTATAAGACAACTCTCAAATACTACAGAAAATCCCTCGAAATCATGGGTCGTCTTATACGGCGAGTATAAAAAGGGAAGCTTAATTTCTTGGATGAACATTTAGATAGTTACAATACATCGTTATATAAGAAAATAGGCAGAACTTATAAACAAATCAGATTAATTTTTTGTTACATAAATTTATTTAAAATATTATAATAGATGTAAGTCTTAAACATAATTATTAACCTGTTAATTTTCATGTTAATTTTCTTTATCATCTGTTAAAAATAGTTCTTCAGATTCATTGTTTAAATGATCGTCACATGGATCCCAGTTTGAATCTGGTGAATGGATTTCGTTTTCAGTGTCCCATAACAGATTATCTTCTGTACCATCCACACTTTTTAAATGATTTTATTACAGTCTCTACTTTTACTTTATTCCATGCTTTGATCACAAAATTACACAACATATCAAGTGATGCAGCACGCATAGATCCACCGTTTGTAAATGATTTTTCACCAGTCAACATCCAATTATTCCACTCTTCTCGCATGCGATCTTTAAATGGTTTGTTCAAGCAGACGTCTAGTGGTTGCAATACAGAAGTTAAACCACCTGGTATAATAGCAATTTTTGTGTTATTTTTTTTTTCTAGAAGACTTTTAGCATTCTCAGTTAAATGACTACAAAACATATCACATACTAATAAACTGCATTTCTTCATTATACCCCCTGGTAGCGTGTTCCACATATTATTTATCCATAATTTCACACCTTTTCATCCATTCATCCTTTTTTATGAAAATGTACAAAAACATCTGAAGGAAATTTTATCTTAGGTTTAGTTTTACATTTGAAGATGATCATTAGTTTCAACTTCGTTCCATCAGCCAAACATGACAACACAATCGTAAACCTTGTTAATTTCGTAAACATTTAACATGACCTGCATTTTGTACTGTATTTTTTTTACTACCTTTAGACTATACTGTTTTATTGCTTATCATATCAAAGCTCATAGGAGTTTCATACATATTTCCAATATTTGACAATAGAAATGTATGTTCTCATCTCAACTGAATAATAAATTTATGGAAACTGGTAAGTTTGTGGTCGAGATCTGCTGGAAGTTTTTGAGCAATTTTCGTTCTTTTGTCGTATTACAGATTTTGTCTGTTCATAAAACGATTACACCATCCTGAAGTAGCTTGAAATTCTATGCTTTCATCCGGATCCAATCTTGACCATTTTAGTGCATATGCTCTAATCATATTTCTTGTAACAAGATAACCATTCTGCCTTGATCGAATACCCATTCTACAATGTGATTTTCCAGTTGCTGCCATAGGATGATCCCCAGTTCAAATCGCACATTTTTTCATTAGCAATTTTTTTAAAATATCTTCTTTCTTCCTCCATTCTTACCATCTTCTCAGTTATGTCAAACTTTCTAGCAGCAGTTCAGTTATTAGTTTGCTTTGCCATTTCAATTACCCTTATTTTAAATTGAGCTGAAAATAAAAAATGATGGTACAACATGACAAAATTTCATGCTGGCTGGGGCGTGGCCCGGTTAAACAAGGCCCCCGTTGTTTTCACCAGGGAACCAGGGCAAACAGCGAAAAGTCAGCTACTAGAACAAATCTGAAAACAAACCCCAACTCAACATCACCAGAGTTAAAGATCGGTACTATCAACATAAGAAGTCTGAATGGCAAAGAAATGGAGCTATCTGAGGAATTAGATAAGTACCAGATCGACATAATAGAGGTGACTGAAACAAAAAAGACAACAACTGGTGAGATCTTTCTGAGCAATAAATACAAAATGTTATATTCTGGCAATGACAATCAAGGTAAAGAAGGAGTAGCCATAGTATTCAACACAAATTACGAGGCTAATCTTCTTGAATGGCAGCCAGTCTCAAGTAGAGTAATGTGGGCAAATATGAGGATGGGGAACTGGACAATGAGACTTATTTGTGCCTATGGTCCCACAGAAGGTTCTACTAATGTAGAAGTGGAGGCATTTTTTGATGCTTTAGAAAAAGCAACTGACACAATGAAAAAGGAAAAGTTGGTCCTTGTTGGGGATCTAAATAGCAGAGTAGGAAATGATTGTGAGAAATACAAAAATGTTTTGGGAAAATTTGGAGAAAAGAGCAAAGCTAATAATAATGGCAAATATCTGTTGGATTTCTGCTCAGGACATGGACTGGTTATTACTAACACCATGTTCCAACATAAAAATGTGCACAAATTCACATGGAGAGAAGAGGCAAGGAATAAGAAAAGTCTCATTGACTATGTTATTGTTGATAGTGATGTTTTCTCCCTGGTGGAGGACACCAGAGTGTACAGAGGATTTGAAATTGGAAGTGATCACTATTTAGTCTTGAGCAGGATAAAATTGAATTTCATATTGAAAATAATAACATTTAAGAAAGTTTTAAAGCGAATAAAAGTTGAGCAGCTCTCAGATGTGAACTGTAGACTAAAATACACAAAGATTATTGAAAAAAAAAATGAAAGAGTTTGAGAACAGGAATCAAACCTTGGAGATTCAGTGGCAAACTCTGAAGAAAACATTGACTGATTCTGCCAGAGAGGCATGTGGTGAGGTTATCTGCAAGGATAAAAAAATCAGAACTCCCTGGTGGACACAGGAGGCAGTGAAGGAAAAGAAGAAAGCATATCAAAAGTTCCTGTCAAATAAGTCAGCTTGTGCTCTTAGAGAATACAGAGACAAATGCAAGAATGCTAAACAAAAGTCATGGGAGGAGTTTGGCAAGAATATAGAAAATAAATATCAAGAAGGTGGCAAAATATTCTGGAGGTTGTTGAAGAAGCTTAGGAATGGAGGAAAGAGTGCTGTAAAAGGAATTAGAGATGATAAAGGTGACATGAAAACAGGAGAAAAAGATATCCTTGAAGTATGGAGTAATTACTTTGAAAAACTGCTAAATGAAACAAGCAGTGATGACAGCACAGTGGTAAACAACACTGACCAGGCATGCAGTCAGGAATACATATCCATACTTGAAGTAGAAAAAGCCATCAAAGGCTTGAAATGTGGAAAGGCAGCAGGGGTAGATGATATTCAACCAGAAATGCTACTACTACAAGACTACTACTACAGAATTTGCTTTACGCATTCCACATTGTTTCCAATCGTACATCTTTTTTGAGCTCACTTTTAAAATATGCTCAACACATGAACAACATCCTGTTCTACAGTATTAATCCAATTATGACTGCTTTATTACTCTTTCTAATTTTGGATTACAGAATATTGGCATGGTGAAGAGAATTGCTGACTGACAGATATCAAAAAGTGGTAGACGGGTGATGTGAGTCGGCAAGATTTAAGGTAACCAGTGGTGTACCACAAGGATCAGTGCTTAGTCCACTGCTATTCAAGTTCATTAATAATATTGGGAAGGATTTGACAAGTGACATAAAGCTGTTTGCTGATGATACAAAGATAGGTAGGTAATCAGGAATGCAGCTAATATGCAGTAGTTGCAGAATAATTTGAAATAGGTTGGAATTGTGGACAAGAGAAAATAGATGTCAGTAAATGTGAAGTCATTCACTTTGGCATGATCAGATATCCAATGTTGTATTATATTAGTGGGATTATGCTAGAAAAAAATTGATGAGGCTAGGGATCTTGGAGTGTTAGTAGATAGGAAGTTGAAGTTTAGGGGCTATGTAGCAAAGACTGCAAATACAACTCAAAAGATAATTGCAATGATGAAACAAACGTTCACAGGTAAAGATAAAGATGTCATTTTGACTCGTATCTAGTAGAAAAAAATCAAGATACATAGAAATCATATATAAAGTTTATAAAATAAAATTATAAAATTGTAAAAATGAGCCTGCCTGTATACAATGCATACATTACTAGACATTACTTTAATAGGATTAAAATTGTTTCTATGAGTGGTGGTTTATAGGGATATTTTAACACACATAATTTAACTAATATCTTCTTCATTCAATTATTTAAATTTAATTTCTGATATGGCCTAACTAGAGCTTCAGCTTGGATGTGTTCCTTGCCAAAATACTAATTCTCTCTTCCTGCAACAATCAAAATCTTTCAACAAAGAACTGAAATTTTGCAGGGAATATTTGTATGATTCCAATTTTCATTTCTCTCCCAAGGAACTCTTGTTATGCAGTCCACATATCTAGAGAGTAGATGAATTTAAATGCAAAATGTTTGAAAGTAGTACCGAGCATTATATCTCTAAGATATGGATACGGTTCATCAATAATAATACAAGCAGCACCTACTGTTGCTATAAAAACATAACCCTCACATATGTCTCAAATAAACAGACTAATTATATTTATTATAATTTTACTTATCACAGTTTATAATGAACTGGAAACAATAAAAGGATTATCATAGATTGTAGAACCTGTTTAGCTCAGTGGAAGTGATGCTTGCACTCCAAGGTGCTTGACTGCACAGAAGAAGGTTTGGGTTGGGTTAAAATCTAGTCGCTGACTAGATTTTAACCCTGGTGATGAAGGTAGTTGTGCTTCGTTGTAGTTGATGGATTGAGTGGTGGTGAAAGAGCACTGAAGAGTAGGTGCCATCCCTCAAAGAGTCTTTGGACTCCATGGAGGTGTCACAATAATAATAATACAATTAAATCGTTTACTAATACATTTAGAGAGCAACTTATGATTTTCTACAGGTCAACAATGACATCTGTAAATAATACCAATGAAAAATAAATTTTAATGATAAGACTTGAACAATATACCTTTGTAAGCCCATTAAGAACAGGAATCAAAAATCTGACATCTGGTACCCTCTTATGGTATAAATCTCTAACACGAGCAACAAGCTCTGCTGAGGGAGGAGCTGCAAAAGAATTTTAATAAGACTTGGTACTTATAAAACAAATAACAAAAAATTCTCTTCATATTGATGCGATAAACTAAATTTTTAATGTAAGAGGGTGTTACCCTCTTACATTAAAAATGTAAGAGGGTAACACACATGCTGATAAAACTGAATGAAACATTCATTTTCTGCACAGAAAGTATATATCCCTATAAAATATAAAGGATAATTATTATCCAATGCCATTATTTCAAAATAACATTCTAATTAAAATCATGAATCATGGATTGAGTACTGACTGTAATTTTTTTTAAATGAATACAGCACATGAAGTGCTGACAGAAGAAGTGCAATTACTGCCATTGTGCATTCTAAGAGAAACCCAGAATAAAAGAAAACAATTCTAGTTACAATATCCTTGCCATGTAATAAATATAAATTACAGTATATCTTTTAAGCAAACAAAAGAATTCACTAATTACATATTTAAATATAACCCGCATTACAGTTCTTTTTGGGTTTCAAAAAACAGACTTACTACTCACAGTAAGAAGAATAAATGCAGAAGAGCAGTCATTAAAGAACAACAACAACAACAACAAAAAAAAAAAAAAAACCAACACAGTCACTTCCTCCCACAATTTGATATACAAGTATCCTTTGCTTAATGAGCTTTGGCTTAACACGGGATTTGATTAAAGCAGCAAAATTAATTGTGATAATCCCTTTATATACGCAGCAAGAGTTTTAATTAACATGCCTTTAAATTTACCACACAAAAACATGTAAGCCTCAAGGAGTGTTTCCTGGCCAAGAGAAAGAAAGTCATGAGCATGATGACATTTATGACATCATGCTCATGATGTCATTAACACACCTTGTCATCCAAATTCTCTTAATGATCTGAGTGAGAATGTGAAAGTTTTATTTTTTTTTTTTTGCCAAATACGACATCATTGCTACAACCCATGAACATGGGTGTCATTGCAACTTTCAAAGCCTGTTTTCTGAAAAAGACATTCTCAAAGGCAATTTTCCTGTTGTTTCTACAACAGGAAAATTGCTTAAATTCCTGAGTTCATCATGGAGTTTAGATTTTTCTATCCTTGCAAACAACTTTACTACATTCCTCCCTTGCTAAATCAGTGAATGCTTACTTCAGAGTATTTCCATTGAGTCTCCAAAGTTTAATTCTTGTTCGTGAATTCTGTGCTTCCTCAATAATGTTTTGCATGCTCAAGTCTACAGTTCAACTCTGAATCTGCTCACTTGCATATAAAAGTATCACAATATCCCCTTTGTTAAAATTTGTTGCTAACCTGTTGAAAGTTTATTTTTCACTTGGTTAGAGTATAATAAATTTTGTTTAATCCTTTATCCAAGTGTGAGCAAACAAAGTTTGCGCCTGAAAGTATCTTCAGGACTAGGGTAAGGTGGTACAACACCAGGGCAACTCGTTGCAAAGGTGGAGCAAGCTACCAACACTCCTGTCTCAGTATCTCCTATAATGCAAAACACATCTCCTTGCAGATATGTCTAATGTTATGCATTAAGGGAAGGGCCACTACCCAGACTAGTTTCGACCTTTATTGAAGTCTCTTCAGTGGGAGCCAGGCCCAAGCTGAGATACCAGGCAGAAGCATTCGCATGTCATCTCTACCTATAGGAGTTGCCAAATGGTGTGCCACCCTTTTTTAATAAATTACTCTGGATTTAGAGAAAGATGTTGAAAGTTTATTTTTCACTTGGTTAGAGTATAATAAATTTAGTTTAATCCTTTATCCAAGTGTGAGCAAACAAAGTTTGAGCCTGAAAGTATCTTCAGGACTGAGGTAAGGTGGTACAACACCAGGACAACTCGTTGCAAAGGTGGAGCAAGCTACCAACACTCCTGTCTCAGTATCTCCTATAATGCAAAACACATCTCCTTGCGGATATGTCTAATGCTATGCATTAAGGGAAGGGCCACTACCCAGACTAGTTTCGACCTTTATTGAGGTCTCTTCAGTGGGAGCCAGGCACAAGTGGAGATACCAGGCAGAAGCATTAGCAGGTCATCTCTACCTATAGGAGTTGCCAAATGGTGTGCCACCCTTTTTTAATAAATTACTCTGGATTTAGAGAAAGATGTTGAAAGTTTATTTTTCACTTGGTTAGAGCATAATAAAATTAGTTTAATCCTTATGGATCTGAGAGCTGGGTCAGAAGTAAAACAATGTTGTTTTACTTCTCTGTAGTAGTAGTCTTGTATGTAGTATCTTGTATACTATGTATCTTGATTCAGACTACTACAAGCGACCTCAATAAAGGTCGAAACTAGTCTGGGTAGTGGCCCTTCCCTTAATGCATAACATTAGAAATATCTGCAAGGAGATGTGTTTTGCATTATAGGAGACACTGAGACAGGAGTGTTGGTATCTTGCTCCACCTTTGCAACGAGTTGTCCTGGTGTTGTACCACCTTACCCCAGTCCTGAAGATACTTTCAGGCGCAAACTTTGTTTGCTCACACTTGGATAAAGGATTAAACTAAATTTATTATACTCTAACCAAGTGAAAAATAAACTTTCAACATCTTTCTCTAAATCCAGAGTAATTTATTAAAAAAGGGTGGCACACCATTTGGCAACTCCTATAGGTAGAGATGACCTGCAAATGTTTCTGCCTGGTATCTAAGCTTGGGCCTGGCTCCCACTGAAGAGACCTCAATAAAGGTCAAAACTAGTCTGGGTCAAAACTAAATCCAGAGTAATTTATTAAAAAAGGGTGGCACACCATTTGGCAACTCCTATAGGTAGAGATGACCTGCGAATGTTTCTGCCTGGTATCTCAGCTTGGGCCTGGCTCCCACTGAAGAGACCTCAATAAAGGTCAAAACTAGTCTGGGTCAAAACTAAATCCAGAGTAATTTATTAAAAAAGGGTGGCACACCATTTGGCAACTCCTATAGGTAGAGATGACCTGCGAATGCTTCTGCCTGGTATCTCAGCTTGGGCCTGGCTCCCACTGAAGAGACCTCAATAAAGGTCAAAACTAGTCTAGGTAGTGGCCCTTCCCTTAATGCATAACATTAGACATATCTGCAAGGAGATGTGTTTTTCATTATAGGAGATACTGAGACAGGAGTGTTGGTAGCTTGCTCCACCTTAGAATGAGTTGCCCTGGTGTTGTACCACCTTACCCCAGTCCTGAAGATACTTTCAGGTGCAAACTTTGTTTGCTCACACTTGGATAAAGGATTAAACTAAATTTATTATTGTTGCTAACCTACTAAAACCACTAGTATAAACCTCGAAATTTATTATTAAAAATACGGATGACTTTTTTGGGCAAATTAAAAATCTCAACCTATCTCCCCCACAATATTCTGACTTCCTTTAGTGCTCTCTCTTTTTACATCTATTGTTGATGTGCCCAGAAGACAGGATATTGTCGTGTATTACAAATGACCGATATATAGATTCACATACAAAGCTAAACTTGAAAGATACTTTAACCTAAATCAGAAGCAATCATTTCAACAAATTACTTCAAATCTTAGAAAACAGCTTTACATATACAAATTTTTGGGTACTTCTAGCTTGGCATTTTGGCTGATTTGTTCTCTTGTTCTATATATGATTATTCAACCAGGACAGGCTGCTTGCGCAAGAAGCTGTCTTTCCAACCAACAGGCTGTAGAGGTTCAAATCCCACTGTAGCATGAACTTCTATGAAGTCTTCAAGAAACATATGATTTTTACTGCTTTACTGCCAAAGCAGTAAAAATCATATGTTTTACAAAGCAGTAAAACATATGATTTTTACTGCTTTGGTAGTAAAAACCATCCAATAAACATGAACCCACTCCCAAACTTATTGGAGGCCAAAGCTGTTTTAAAGCTATAATGTTTGATATCGCTTTCTCTCTCTCATGCAACAGTAATGAATCGCAAAGAGAATAATGTTCCTCAATGCCTCTTTTTAGAGATGAATTTAATGTAGCCTAAGTAAGGATATATCACCTTTCCAGCAACAGATGGTCAAGAGGTACTTTTAGTTCTGACAAAAATTACAATAGCACACCAGAATTTCCAGTGACTACCCAACACAGATGGCAATGCATGTGTACATGCTAACATAATTATTTACATATGATCTTGATGGTGATCTCTTGATTTAAGGTGATTCTTAGCTTATTTTGCTTAATCTATCTAGAGTTTTTAAGTAAGAGCTAGTTCACAATGATGGTGTTGAAAGTAAGCACAAGTCTATATCCACTTGCACTGTGTTATTTATACAGTGGAACCTCGGTTGTTGAACATAATTTGTTCCTAAAGGCGGTTCGGAAACCGACTGTTTGAAAACTGAAACCATTTTCACATAAGAATTAATGTAAAATGGAATAATCTGCTCCCGAACCCCAGATGATTGCTTATTTAAACCTTTATAACAGTACTTCATGCATAAAATCGTACACAAAAATAATGAAAATGCATAAAATCTTACATAAAAAGAATAAACACAATAAATAGATAAAATATAGACAAAAAAAGGTGATCTCTTTCCACAAAACTTTGCACCTCACCCCATTTCACACACATTTCTTTGATCAAAGAACTAGGAATCCTCCCTTCCTTCTTCTGTCTCTAAAGATATGTCTTCAATCATTGTATTTTGCTGCTCCTTCTGAAGGTGTTCCAGTTCTTCCATGGTGAGCTCATTCCTGTGGTCCTCCACATCAGCATTGCCAACTTCCAAGCCCATGCTTTTGCCCAGAGACATATCATCGACAACAGCAACATACTCAGCCTCAAAGCCCTCAATGTCTCTGTGTGTGTGCTACACAGTCTGGCCACAATTTGCTCCAGGCTGAGTTTATGGTCCTGTAAATCACTTCAATCCAGGCTTTGTCAAGGATACTTAAGCAATGGAGGATGTTGAAGTGATTTTTCCAGAATTCTGATCGTTAATTCTGTGTCAGAGGTCACTTCAAAACACTTTTGAAACACTGCCTTGGTATGGAGTTTCTTAAAGATCGAAATGACCTGCTGGTCCATGGACTGGATTAGAGGAGTCGTGTTAGGGGACAAGAACTTCACTGTGATAAAAATTAAACTCCTCCACCAACTCGTCCTCCAAGCCTGGAGGGTGAGCAGGAGCATTGTCCATCATCACAAGAAGGCATTTTAATGGCAAATTTTTATCTTGAAGGTATTTTCTCACATTTGGGGCAAAGATTTCATGGATACACTGAATGAAAAAATTGCCTGGTTACCCAAGCTGTTTCTCGTTTATCCAAATCAGCAAAAATTTTTCCACTTGTTCAATTGTCTGAGATCTTTGTTTAGTAAGAACTTTAACTCCTTTTGCAACATCAGCTCCCTTGATCACCTCTTTATTTTTAACTATTGTACAGATCATTGATATCACCATACCGAACTGCATAGCAAGATCCGAGACATGAACGTCATTTTCATGTTTGGATAAGATTTCTCTTTTCACCTCTATCGTGGTTCTAACAACTTTTCTTTTCACTTTGCTGCTATCAAGAAAAGGCACTGCAAATTTGAGCAGGCATCTGGATTGAGAGGAGGCTGCGGCATAAATAACACTCTCCTGCTGTACATCTCAGCCTGGGGATCACCTGGTTGCTGGTTTGCCTGATCGGGAACCAAGATTCTGTTCAGAAACCGGTGTGTTTTTGGTTTGAAAAATATGTTTGGGAACCGATTTGTTCGAGATGAGAGGCGTTCGACAACCGAGTTTCCACTGTACTGATATACTTTGATAAATCACTTAATTCATATTTCATTCACATCAAATATTTAAGTTACTATCAGTCCAGTGTTCTTTAGAGACATGCAAGAGATATAACTGGCCACAGGTGCACAAATGAATTATTTTAATGCAACTTCCATTGGTCTGGAAAAACGGCTAATCCAGTAATGCTCTGGAACCAAGAATGTTGGAAAATCAGTGGTATACCTTTTGTTGTTCTAATGGCATCTTCAGTCTATATCTGTACTATTTTAAATCCAGTTCTAGATGGTATCATGAGACCATGTTAGTTCATTTTAATCTCTTACAATTTGTTTTCAAATATATGCAAATTAACGAATATAACAACAAATTATTATATTTGTTTGTTCTTGTTTGGTGTTATGACTGAGTAACCACTGCAAAAAAGTTAAAATGAGTAACTATGAAGCCTCTATTTATCAACTAATTCACATCTGTAGTTGAAAATCCTTCATAACTATTCATCTTATGAACACGAATCATGTCCTTATAACCAAAAGATGTTTAATTCTGCTTAGAAAGAAATTGTGAATGGACAAACCAGGATTAAATAGGCATTTATACAAAACCCAAATGGGTTTAAATATATTTCTTTGACATTTACTACATTTCAGCATATATTGATGTTATTTTTTCAACTATATTTAAATAAATGAAATATTAGAAATGTTTAATGAATAAAATATCATAGCATTACTTTAAAAATCAGAAACAGACTTTTTTTAATATGTATGTCATAAATAATTTAAAGAAGAACAAAAAAACTGCACCTTTATCTGTAAGAATATGAATGATCCTAGTCACCAAAGTTTCTGCACCCTTTGGACAGTTTTCTACTAACAATAAGAGCTCAGGTGATCCCATTCCCATTCCTTTGACCTAGTAAATTACAACTGCATTAAAAAACCTAAATTTAATTACTTTATGTTAACAATATGGCTAATTTTTACAACAGAGCTGATTCTCACTATAGAGAACCCAAGAAAGCTAGAAAACAGTTTGTTGTAGGATTTATTTGTTATTGTGAATTTCCCTTAGAAGAATATTACATTTGTGGGAACTGTGACTTTTTTGGCAATTTCTATAGTCTCTGAATTTTTCACTTCGCTATTTGATAGTGTGAGAGTCAGCTGAATTAGCATACATACTGTTTAGTGGAAAAACCACACATTTAAAGATATAATTACTAGCCAAACTTATTTAGCTAAAAAATTATTAAGTCAATATTTAAAATTAGTCACCAACATATCTTCATGGGTACACAAAGAAATACAACTATGAATGTGCAAGCAGAAACATTAGTAGGAAGGCAAACAAAGACTGAGTATGAAAGACAGGATCCTATAATCCTTACCGACATCCTCTATTGATGGGGTGATGGAATCGTGCCGAAGGTCTCAAGATAATGGTCTCCTAGTTTTTAGGCCAAGTGAGGCAGACAAATTTGTTCAAATTTTGTTCATTTGACTTTTGGTATAGAGACTATATTTATTAATGAGAACTACTTTTATTAAAATAACAATAAAACACAACAAGTTTTGCATGTCACTGGACTTAAATCAGAAGTACAGGTCTTGTATTAATTGATGAAGAAACTAGAAAAATAATTACATAACAGATTTTTTTCCCTCCAACTTTGAAAGTACATATCACAAAAAAAAAATCCATTGTATAAAAAAATGTGTGTGTGTGATTGAATAAAGTCAATTATTGCTTTGTTCTGGTATAATTCATATAATCTTGGATCTGCTGTTATTAGATTCATAAGAAATGCAGACCAAACTTGGTGAAGAAAGAAACCATGGTTTTTGTTACACTGTGTGAAAGGATATAGAACCTTTCTGAGGGTTCCCCAAATTTTCTTAGATAACAGCTATGATCAAAGTACAACATCCCCTCCCCAAATTAATGGGTGGTCAATGTTTATTGTGTGAAAGGCTAATTCCAATCTATGGTTCCTTTTCTTCCCCATGTCCTTTATATGATCTGACATGCTGATCTCTCAGGATTCTCCCATACTACCTACACAGCAAATGCACAAGAGTGATGAATTTTATATATGCCTGGTTTCTTTATGAGCAGATTTGGAGGATTCTTTATATGAAAGAACCTAGAAATCTTATACAATGGGATCCTCCCTTTAACACTGTTTTTACAAAACATTGCTGCAATATTGTTTGTATCATTTTTGGTGTAAGGTAAGATGACTGAATTATTGAAATCTTCTCTGTTAGAAGAAACTGTCAGAGATTAGAAAAATTTCCTTTTGATAAAAACAAAACTTTACACACAATTCTGCAGTTAATTGCTTAATTAGAAAAATATGAGATGTCATCTAAAAGATCAGTGTGAGTATGATTTAAAGTAAAAAAAAAATTAGAAAAATTATGCATCAAACAAAAGAACTATCAGCAGATTGATTTTTCTAGTACAATATAGGGGTAATGATTAAATTAAAGCAAAGTTTGGTAGTAGTAGTGCATTTGGTAGTAATTCGAAGTTTCACTTGAAGTAATTTCAGGACAGAGCAATTCGTATATATATATATATATATATATAGAAGCTAATGACTTCACATCACCTGCCTTAATATCCCATAATCCCATAATTCAAAGCATATATCTTTACAGACATCTATAATGCTGTGCATTATGGAAAGGGTCACTACCCAGACTGGTTTCGATCTCTATTGAGATCTCATCAGTGAGAGTCAGACCCATAAGTGATCTATAATGCTGTGCATTATGGAAAGGGTCACTACCCAGACTGGTTTCGATCTCTATTGAGATCTCATCAGTGAGAGTCAGACCCATAAGTGATACCAAGGTTGAAATAATGTAGAAGTCATATCTCCATATACGAGTAGCCAAAAGGTGTCACACCTTATTACTAAAATACTCTGGATTAGAGATAGATGTTGAAAGTCTTTCCACTTGGTTATACTAGAAATTAAAGATGCCAAGAAATTATATCCTTGGTTTAATCCTTTATCCAAGTGTAAGCAAACAAAGTTTGCACCTGAAGAAATTTCAGGACTGGGAAACTCGTATATAGAAGCTAATGACTTCACATCACTTGCCTTAGTATCTATCTCTAATCCAGAGTATTTTAGTAATAAGGTGCGACACCTTTTGGCTACTCGTGTATGAAGATATTACTTCTGCATTACTTCAACTTTTACAATTATTCCTTCAAAATCTAATACCATAATTATGTCACAACTCAACTACGACCAGAAACAGCTAGGAGCATATTCTACATAACTCACTCTTATGATTCATGTTTTGAATGCAGTTATCAGTCTTTCTCCCTGATGATTTCCACTTTTTCTGGATAAAATATATTAGTTTTTGAATAACAATCTATGCTTTTTCTACATGTTATATATATGATCAATACTGTTATATATAATCAAAATATGAAGCAAGAGGTGAAAAAAAAAACCTGCTTAAATAATAACAGAAATACTAGTTCCTAATGCACAATTGAACATAAATCGGATCAGAAAGCATTTTACTAGAGATCCAAAAGAATGAATAAGTGTCTTACAGATAAACATCAGAATTGTAACATTGTGATAAAAGTGATGTTTTTTTTAAGTACACTCTGGATTATTATTCAGGAGCTCCGTGGAGTCACAAAACTCACTGGAAGGCCCATCTTAGACAATACAAAGTTTATCATATCACTCCTTGGCATGCACTGATCATGGACAAATTGTCTCATTCTATAATTGGCATTGAGGATGTGATACAAGAATTTTATTATACTTCCTGTTTGCAAACTGGCAGTAGCATGCTAAAAATTGTGGCATATGTTTTAAAGACTGAAACCAAAGCTGCAGATGGGGGGGGGGATTTGCTTCAAGATATATTATAAACCAATAATTGAGGGTATTTCTTTTATTTGAATGGCATGTTTAAATTACTGAAATGCATACATATAAGAACTAATATTAATAAGACATGAATTATGAATATGATTGACACATAAAGGAGGGAAAAAATAGGGATAAATAGAAACTTTCATTTCAGATAAATGAATTACTAATTATGCACAATTGTGGTATTAGGTGTATATCCAATAAGCTGCTATGAGATGAAATGAATTACATCTAAAGGTGGGGGGAAAGGCAATATCTATCGAACAAATAATATTGATCAGATGACTCATCTTGGTGTGTAATAATTTATATGTGCCTTAATGGAGTGCTAAGTTATGCCTGGACAATTCATCGTGTGGAAAATTCATTTGCAAGAAAATTTGAAATCCTATTTCATGTCATTCCCACACATGGGAAAAAAAAAAAAAAAAAAAGAAAGAAAGAAATATTTTACATGTTATTTATTATTTCGAATATATTTAGCATCATGAAATTTTTTAATCCATATCAAATTATTAATATTCTTTCTTACTACAGGCTCTGTAGATGGAATATTAATTATTACAATATGGGGGACAGGATAGGTAGGGAGAAAGAGAACCATATTTAAGAATATTTAGGGATAATAGTTATATCCAACTAATATTTATAGTTAATTATTTACATATTCCTATTATCACTATTAACTATTCTATTAATAGTTAGAATAGTTATTAGGAGAAAAAAATATTTAAGAATAGTTAGGGAGAAAGGGCACAATATTTAAGAATATTTATTCTTCTAACTGTTCACTATATTTCTGTTCTGCGCATTTAGACATCCATCCAGGTGTGATATATTTTTTATCTGAACCAATTCAGAAGGTGACGTGTTTCAGTTATTGAATACATGTATATTTTGAAAATCACTGCACTTTTCCTGCATATGAAAGACGTTGTATGCTGCTATTGTTTACAGAGCTAGTTTAAAATTGTAGGTTCACTTCTGAATAATTATATTAAAGAAAATTATAATAAAATTATGTAAATGCTATCATAATGATGTAAAACAACAATGATGTAAATTGTCATTTGTGGCTTCAATACTAGACTTTACCTTTTCCTCTAATGCTAGTGTTTTATGACACTAAGAAATTTTAAATTTTATATTTAGTCTTTTCTTACTGGGGAAAGAAAATAAAAATAAATAAATAAAATATATATATATATATATATATATATATGGATGCTCCCAAAGTGAAATACTGTACGTAATTAATTACTTCTCTTGTGAACTGTTCAAAAGTAAACTGTAATCAGAAATATGTCACTAACAACTGACTCAACTGGCTAATAACCTCAGCTATGCAGATGATATAGTATTAATAGACTCACCTTTAGTTTATTAATAGAATCACTTGTCTGATGACTTGTGCTTTGTGATTGTTCTGAATAGTTAAACTGAATCAAAATTTGAAGTACACTGAACGATAGCTATGTTTATAGTTAAATTGTATTTGGAATCTTGGATAATAAGAAGAATAGATTTATATACATAAATTCCAAACGTAAATGATATACTCAGCTGAGTAAATTACTAATGTCTTAATGAGAACTTATTTATTCTTAAATTGTATTATCCTTACTAGAAATTCTTGTTTTAATGTAAATTTATGTGTTAAAGCATTAAATAATTTTTTTTGAGTTGAATCTTGTGTTTGCCTGATTTCTTTCATTGCACCGCTCATTAAAGTAGTTCGAATCTTAGCGGGAACCCTATATATATATAGTAAGGAGAATTTCGGCCTGAATTAAGTTAATAACAATATTGTGCCAGCTGATGAGCGATTTCACAACATTGCTTATGCAAATTAGAACATAGAGTGACACAGTTAAAAATAAATTTTCTCTGTGTTCGAATGTGGAGTCAGTCAACGGCTGGAATATGCATCGGAGCAGAACGTAGGATCCAACACTTTGAAAAAACTATGCCAAGCTACAAAAATATTTGGATTGACAGTTAACTGAAATACTACAACCAGAAACAGCTAGGAGGATATTCTACATAACTCACTCTTATGAATAGGAATTATGAATAGGAAAAGGGGTGCTTAAGGGTCAAAGCTGTATAACTGAGAGGAGACCTCCACATAGCTTTTAAGGAATGCGGAGAATCGAACAGGGCTTCTGTCCTAATGTCCAATCCCCACCTTCTCATGGTGCACCCTGTTGGGTAGCTACGTGGATACTGAACGAACAAGGATGGGCTGGCAATTTGGGATTTAGCCGACCAAATTGTAATTCTTATTGGCTTAAGCCAAATTACTAAATGATAGTACAAAATGACAAAATTTCATGCAGGCTGGGGCGTCGCCCGGTTAAACAAGGCCCCCATTGTTTTCACCAGGGAACCAGGGTGAACAGCAAAAAGTCAGCTACTGGAACAAATCTGAAAAACACCCCAACTCAACATCACCAGAGTTAAAGATCAGTACTATCAACATAAGAAGCCTGAATGGCAAAGAAATAGAGATAGCTGAGGAATTAGATAAGTACCAGATCAACATAATAGGGGTGACTGAAACAAAAAACACAAAAACTTTGTATCTTTCTGAGCAATAAATACAAAATGTTATATTCAGGCAATGACAATCAAGGTGCCTATGGTCCTACAAAAGGTTCTACTAATGTAGAAGTGGAGGAATTTTTTGAGGATTTAGAGAAAGCATCTGACAATCAAAAAGGAAAAGTTGGTCCTTGTTGGGGATCTAAATAGCAGAGTAGGAAATGATTGTCAGACATACAAAAATATATTAGGAAAATTTGGAGAAAAGAGCAAAGCTAATAATAATGACAAATATTTGTTGGATTTCTGCTCAGGACATGGACTGGTTATTACTAACACCATGTTCCAACATAAAAATGTGCACAAATTCACATGGAGAGAAGTGGCAAGAAATAAGAAAAGTCTCATTGACTACATTATTGTTGATAGTGACATTTTCTCCCTTGTGCAGGACACCAGAGTGTACAGAGGATTTGAAATTGGAAGTGATCATATTTAGTCTTGAGCAGGATAAAATTGAATTTCATATTGAAAAGAATAACATGTAAGAAAGTTTTAAAGTGAATAAAAGTTGAGCAGCTCTCAGATGTGAACCGTAGACTAAAATACACAAAGATTATTGAAGAAAAAATGAAAGAGTTTGAGAACAGGAACCAAACCTTGGAAATTCAGTGGCAAGCCTTGAAAAAACCTTGATTGTTTCAGCCAGAGAGGCATGTGGCGAGGTTGTCTGCAAGGATAGAAAAATCCGAACTCCATGGTGCACACAGGAAGTTAAAGAGGCAGGTGAAGGAAAAGAGGAAAGCACATCAAAAGTTCTTGGCAAATAAGTCAGCTTGTGCTCTTAGAGAATACAGAGATAAATGTAAGAAAGCTAAACAGTGTGTAAAACTAACTAAACAAAAGTCATGGGAGGATTTTGGCAAGAACATAAAAAATAAACATCAAGAAGGTGGTAAGATATTCTGGAGGTTGTTGAAGAAGCTTAGAAATGGAGGAAAGAATACTGTAAAAGGAGTTAGAGATGATAAAGGTGACATGAAAATGAGAGAAAAGATATCTTTGAAGTATGGAGTAATTATTTCGAGAAATTGCTAAATGAAACAAGCAGTGATAGCACAGTGTAAAAAACACTGAACAGGCATGCAGTCAGGAATACATATCCATACTTGAAGTAGAAAAAGCCATCAAAGGCTTAAAATGCGGAAAAGGCAGCAGGAGTAGATGATATTAAACCAGAAATGCTGAAGAATGGTGGTGTGGCTGCACTGCATAGTTCAGAAGGGCTGGACAGAGGGACAAATTCCCGATGATTGGAGTAGAGCTCTTATAGTACTCATATATAAAAAAGGAAATAAAACTGAATGTGAGAATTACAGACGTATTTCCCTACTGAGTGTTCCTAGTAAGATGTATGCAAGTATACTTGAGAAACGGTTGAGAAGAATTGTAGAAGAAAAGCTTGGTGAAGAACAAGCTGGATTCAGGCCAAATAGAGGCTGTCAGGATCAGATCTTCACTTTACAACAAATAGTGGAGAAATCATGGGAATACAACAAAGATCTCTACTTGAGTTTTGTAGATCTGGAAAAGGCATATGATAAGGTGCCAAGAGAGAAGCTATTCAATATGCTACAGTTATATGGTGTCAATGGGGCATTATATCAAGCAACACTTCGTCTTAATTTGAATTGTAAGTCAGCAGTTAGAATTGAAAGAAGTACAGGAAGATGGTTTAATGTTAAATCTGGTGTGAGACAAGGATGTACATTATCCCCTAAGGGTCAAAGCTGTATAACTGAGAGGAGACCTCCACATAGCCTTTAAAGGAATGCGGAGAACCGACCAGGGCTTCTGACCTAATGTCCAATCCTCACCTTCTCGTGGTGCACCCTGTTGGGTATCTACTTTGATACTGAACGAACGAGGATGGGCTGGCAATTTGGGATTTAGCCGACCAAATTGTATTCTTATTGGTTAAACCAAAATAAAAAATGATGGTACAACATGACAAAATTTCATGCCGGCTGGGGCGTCGCCCGGTTAAACAAGGCCACCGTTGTTTTCGCCAGGGAACCAGGACGAACAGCGAAAAGTCAGCTACTGGAACAAATCTGAAAACAAACCCCAACTCAACATCACCAGAGTTAAAGATCGGTACTATCAACGTAAGAAGCCTGAATGGCAAAGAAATGGAGCTAGCTGAGGAATTAGATAAGTACCAGATCGACATAATAGGGGTGACTGAAACAAAAAAGACCAAAACTGGTGAGATCTTTCTGAGCAATAAATACAAAATGTTATATTCAGGCAATGACAATCAAGGAAAAGAAGGAGTAGCCATAGTATTCAACACAAAATACGAGGCTAATCTTCTTGAATGGCAGTCAGTCTCAAGTAGAGTAATGTGGGCAGATATGAGAATGGGGAACTGGACAATGAGACTTATTTGTGCCTATGGTCCCACAGAAGGTTCTACTAAGGTAGAAGTGGAAGAATTTTTTGAGGCTTTAGAAAAAGCAACTGACACAATGAAAAAGGAAAAGTTGGTCCTTGTTGGGGATCTAAATAGTAGAGTAGGAAATGATTGTGAGACACACAAAAATATTTTGGGAAAATTTGGAGAAAAGAGCAAAGCTAATAATAATGGCAAATATCTGTTGGATTTCTGCTCAGGACATGGACTGGTTATTACTAACACCATGTTCCAACATAAAAATGTGCACAAATTCACATGGAGAGAAGAGGCTAGGAATAAGAAAAGTCTCATTGACTATGTTATTGTTAATAGTGATGTTTTCTCCCTGGTGCAGGACACCAGAGTGTACAGAGGATTTGAAATTGGAAGTGATCACTATTTAGTCTTGAGCAGGATAAAATTGAATTTCATATTGAAAAGAATAACATGTAAGAAAGTTTTAAAGCGAATAAAAGTTGAGCAGCTCTCAGATGTGAACTGTAGACTAAAATACAGAAATATTATTGAAAAGAAAATGAAAGAGTTTGAAAACAGGAATCAAACCTTGGAGATTCAGTGGCAAACTCTGAAGGAAACATTGATTGATTCTGCCAGAGAGGCATGTGGTGAGGTTGTGTGCAAGGATAAAAAAATCAGAACTCCCGGGTGGACACAGGAAGTTAAAGAGGCAGTGAAGGAAAAGAAGAAAGCATATCAAAAGTTACTGGCAAATAAGTCAGCTTTTACTCTTACAGAATACAGAGACAAATGTAAGAAAGCTAAACAGTGTGTAAAACTAGCTAAACAAAAGTCATGGGAGGACTTTGGCAAGAATATAGAAAATAAATATCAAGAAGGTGGCAAAATATTCTTGAGGTTGTTGAAGAAGCTTAGGAATGGAGGAAAGAGTGCTGTAAAAGGAATTAGAGATGATAAAGGTGAAATGAAAACAGGAGAAAAAGATATCCTTGAAGTATGGAGTAATTACTTTGAAAAACTGCTAAACGAAACAAGCAGTGATGACAGCACAGTGATAAAAAAACACTGACCAGGCATGCAGTCAGGAATACATATCCATACTTGAAGTAGAAAAAGCCATCCAAGGCTTGAAATGTGGAAAGGCAGCAGGAGTAGATGATATTCGACCAGAAATGCTGAAGTATGGTGGTATAAGAGTCTTACAGTGGCTGCACTGCATAGTTCAGAAAGCCTGGACAGAGGGACGAATTCCCGATGATTGGAGTAGAGCTCTCATAGTACCCATATATAAAAAGGGAAATAAAACTGAATGTGAGAATTACAGAGGTATTTCCCTACTGAGTGTTCCTGGCAAGATCTATGCAAGTATACTTGAGAAACGGTTGAGAAGAATTGTGGAAGAAAAGCTGGGCGAAGAACAAGCTGGATTCAGGCCAAATAGAGGCTGTCAGGATCAGATCTTCACATTACGACAAATAGTCGAGAAAGCATGGGAATATAACAAAGACCTGTATTTAAGTTTTGTCGATTTGGAAAAGGCATATGACAAGGTGCCAAGAGAGAAGCTATTCAATACGCTGCAGTTATATGGTGTCAATGGGGCATTATATCAAGCAATACTTAGTCTTTATTTGAGTTGTAAGTCAGCAGTTAGAATTGAAGGAAGTACAGGAAGATGGTTTAATGTTAAATCTGGTGTGAGACAAGGATGTACATTATCCCCTCTGTTATTCATTATCTATATGGATCACATTATGAAGGAATGTGGTATTAAAGCTGATATCAAAATTGGAGATGTTAATGTCAGCTCTTTGCTTTATGCGGATGATGTTATACTTCTAAATAAATCCGCTACAAGTCTGCAAGATTCTCTGACTAAATTGAATAGCTGTTGTAATAGATATGGTATGAAGGTCAGCAATAAAAAGACAAAGACAATGAAAATAGGCAGAATCATTGAAAATGTCAACTGTGTTGTGAATGGAGAACCTGTGGAACAAGTAAAACATTTCAGCTACTTAGGCACAATTTTTACTGAAGATGGTAAACTAAATATAGAAATAGACAACAGAATCAGCAAAGCTGGTATCGTGGGAAGTCAATTGAATAAATTCATATGGAATAAGAAAGAAATTAGTCAGAACACTAAATTAGCTGTATACAAGACTGTGTTCAAACCAATTTTAACTTATGGATCTGAGAGCTGGGTCAGAAGTAAAACACTTGACCAAAGACTAGAGACCGCAGATATGAGAGTCCTGAGAAAGATTAGAGGCATGAACAGATGGCATCAATGGCAATATCATATTAAAAATGAGGATATTAGGAAAGAACTTGACATTGTCAGCATCCAGGAATGCGTTAGCAGAGCTAATCTCAGATGGTATGGTCACTTAAATAGAATGGGAGAGGAAAGATTAGCAAAACAAGTGTTCTCTGCCAGGTTGGCAGGAAAACGACCCAGAGGAAGACCAAGATATAGGTGGATTGATACGGTACAAAGTGCCTTAGACGATAGAAATATAAGATCTGATAATGTTGGAGTCTTGACAAGTAACAGACTGATTTGGAGGAAAATTGTAGATAGGAAGTTAGTAATGATGTAATTTTTTCATGTAGTACTGTCATATCCTGTACACCCCTTGAGGGTACATGGCAGGAATTTGATGATGATGATGATATGGATCACATTATGAAAGAAAGTGCTATTAAACATGATATCAAAATTGGAGGTGTTAATGTCAGCTCTTTGCTTTATGCGGATGATGTTATACTTATCAATAAATCCACTACGAGTCTGCAAGATTCCTTGACTAAATTGAATAACTGTTGTAATAGATATAGTATGAAGGTCAGCAATAAAAAGACAAAGACAATGCAAATAGGCAGAATCGTTGAAAATGTCAACTACATTGTGAACAGAGAATCTGTGGAACAAGTAAAACATTTCACCTACTTAAGCACGATTTTTAGTGAAGATGGTAAATTAAATATGGAAATAGGCATCAGAATCAATAAAGCTGGTATAGTAGGAAGTCAATTGAATAAATTCATATGGAATAAGAGAGAAATTAGTTGGAACACTAAATTAGCTGTATACAAGACAGTGTTCAAACCAGTTTTAGCTAATGGATCTGAGAGCTGGGTCAGAAGTAAAACACTTGACCAAAGACTAGAGACCACAGATATGAGAATCCTGAGAAAGATTAGAGGAGTGAACAGATGGCATCAATGGCAATATCATATTAAAAACGAGGATAATTGGAAAGAACTTGACATTGTTAGCATCCAGGAATGTGTTAGCAGAACTAATCTCAGGTGGTATGGTCATTTAAACAGAATGGGCGAGAAAAGAAAAAAACAAGAAAAATAGGAAAGAAGTAAAACACATGACCAAAGACTAGAGACCACAGATATGAGAATCCTGAAAAAGATTAGAGGTATGAACAGATGGCATCAATGGCAATATCATATTAAAAACGAGGATAATAGGAAAGAACTTGACATTGTCAGCATCCGGGACTGCTGACAATGTCAGACCATACCATCTGAGATTAGCACTGCGTTAGCAGTGCTAATCTCAGATGGTATGGTCATTTAAAGAATGGGCGAAGAAAGACTGACAAAACAAGTGTTCTCTGCCAGGTTGGCAGGAAAATGACCTAGAGGAAGACCAAGATATAGGCAGATTGATATGGTACAAAGTGCCTTAGACGACAGAAATATAAGATCTGATAATATTGGAGTGTTGACAAGTAACAGACTAATCTGGAAGAAAATTGTAGATAGGAAGTTAGTAATGATGGAATGTTTCATGTAGTACTATCATATCCTGTACACCCCTTGAGGGTACATGGCAAGAATTTGATGATGATGAATAGGAATCTAAAATACTCACAAATATAGTAGAAGGTTCCATCATTACAGAACACAACCAACCTTTAGAAAAAGCAGAGGACTTCCAATACTTAGGGTCAAATATAAATAATACTGTAAATGACATAATAGGAAGAAAATATAAAGATCTCAATCAAAACAGGAATCTAAGAAATATATCGAAATTGCCCCCTTATTACCTTGGAAACAAAAGTAAGGCTTTACAAAGCAACCTTTCAGGCTATCTTCTTATGTTGTGGAGAAACACAAAATGTTTCCGTCCAAAAAGCAATAAAAAAATGAAAACCATTAATAGCTTTAATACAACCTGCTTAAGACTGTTACTTGGTTATTTTTGAAAGGATCATATTCATAATTCCACTATTTTAGAAGAGGCAAACCAAAAATCCTTGAATGAAACCCAACACAGACATCAACTGAGACATCCTGCTTCTCCATAATTTGACATCTTAGTTTTATACGCTCCCTCAAATGAACAAAGACGGGGAGGAAGAGTAACTAAACAATTCTGGCAGTATCTTAACCGCCTTATCAGCACAGATACTCTCTCTCTCCACGAGAAATAAAGAAATAACTCAACTGGCTCAGAACAGAGATGTCTAGAAAGCTACATATAATAATTAACTTTTTCTTATTCCTATTTATTTAGTTCGTTTCCAGCTCATTGGCGGGAGATGTGGATTTAAAACTCACAACAGGCATGTATGTTTGTAATTGTTATTAGGTGATAGATGAATTTCTTCATCTGAAAATACTAGAATTGGAGAAAAAGGTAAAGATATACTGCAGCTGGAAATAGTAATTTAGCTTATGCTGATTTATATCATTATGATAGCATTTATGTAATTTAATTATCATTTTCTTTAATATAATTACTCAAAAGTGCACCTATGATCTTAAACTAGCTCTGTAAATGATAACAGCATTACAACATATCTTTCCTATCTAGGAAAAGTGGAGTCATTTTCAAAATAAATGTGTATTCAATAACTGAAACACTTCATCTCCTGAATTGGTTCAGATAATATATATCACATCTGGATGGGTGTGTAAGTGTACAGGAAAACAGTCAACAGTTCGCAGAATAAATATTCTTAAACATGGTGCCCTATTTCCCTAAACCACCCTATTCTAGTTTTGGAATAGGGTGGAACACTTAATATTTCATCAGCAGAACCTGTGGTTGTCTAAATAAGAAAGAATATTTACAACTTTTTAATATGAAACAGATATTAGGAAACTCACTGATCAATAAAATATTACTTTCACTGTATAAGAATGAAAATATTATGCAAATCTAATTAAAATCTAAATAAATAATACATAAAAAACTATATTTTGTGAAATTTATCTTGCACTGCATTTACTTTTCATATATTGGTATCAATGCAATATCATTTCAATTTTCTAGCGAATAACATTTCAGCAAATTTTTTCCACAAACAATAATTTGCATGATGAATTTTTCTGTGATAAATTTTCTACTTGATGAATTTTTTAGACAATGAATTGTCCGTGAACTGTGCTAAGTAATTAAATCATACACTTTCTCGTGCTAGTGCAGCATGTTATTTCTATTTGTTATTTATGTTTTACTTTTTGTTTTATATGAATAATTTTCTTTTTTCTTTTATTCAGCTGTGATTGTTACAATCAGTGTACACTTTTTATATATATATATATATATATATAGTTCCCACAAAGAAAGGTTATTTGCAAACCTATAGTATATTTGCACTGTGGGTGGCTAAGGATTTTCTTTTCACTATTTTGTTTTATCAAATTTACATTTTTATTTTTTATTTATTATTATTATTTTTTCTATACAGAGTTCAGAAACTCTGCTCTAGAGACCAAACATAACTTTTTCAAGCCATCAATGGTGACGGCAGTTATGCAGGGAAGGGGGGGTTCCTTCACACCCAGTGATGAAATTCATCTTCCACCTAAAGACAATCACAAACATACATGCCTATGGCAGGGTTCAAACCTGCAACCTGTTGGTTAGAGATAAGCTAACCATAGAAAAACATCAGTGTTCCTATTATTATTATTATTACAACACTCCACTTGATTGTGATATACCATACTTCCCACCACCTCTGAAGCAAAAAAGGCCACTCCTGCTATCATCCGCCATGGCAATGCTTGTTTCCGTATCCAAACACTGTTACTTGCCCAACAATATATTCAAATGCCTGAACCCGTCCGTATTCAAATGCAAACCATTCCCTGCATATAGCTCTCTTCTGTGATCAAGGGTTCAAAACACTAAATGAGTATATGCTGTCAGTGGAAATTAGCAGAACAATTCATTGCTTATACATAAGTAGTAAATCAGCAGTTAATAGTGAAAGCTGTATATGATACATAGGATGTATGTGATGTTAAATCAGGCATCAGTAAGGGTTGTATGCCCAACTGCTATTTATAATTTATGTGACCCACATAGATTATAAATGAAAGCAATACGAAACTTCACCATCCATAGAGATATTAAGCTCAGTTCTTTATTCTATGAAGTTGACATTATCTCTTAAATAAATCTGCTTTAAGTCATGAAATGTCTTTAAGCAAATTAAATAATTAATGTCACAAATTTGGAATGAAAATCAGCAATAAAAATAAGCAAAGGGGTAAAATTCACCAACTTCATTCTCGATTATTTACATACAGAAGGTTACACATTTTAGCTATTTGTGATTTCTAACTTTTTGTCAGCATGACAAAGAATGATTAACACTAATATCATTGGAAGCCAACTGAAAAGATTTATATAAAATGAAAGAAAAATCATTTTAACACTATTTAAAGCAAAAGATTTTTGAGCATAAACCAGTGAGAACATAAGTGACTTAAGAAAACGGCAAGATGTCATTTATACTAATATTAATCACATTACCATGATTAGTGATTGTAATCACAAATTATGATCATAAATAATTACTTACAGGATTCTCCAAAATCCTAAGAATGGTTCTCTTGATGTCAGCCACGGTACCCACATAAACACTAGCGAGGCTAAAGATAAATTGAAATCACATTGTTAGCAATCAATGCAGTTATTTTAGAATATCTTTGTAATGTAGGTTTTTTTTTTTAACTGAATATTACAGGGTTTAAGTTTTTAATATATTGTTTTAAACTAATGCACTAAAGACCTGCTGTAAACTGATTTATCAAAGCATTTGATTAAAATATGCTGCTTGGTCCATATTTTGAAGTCTCCAGCAAAACATTATAAATGATTCGTCAATCATACCTTTGTTGAAAGAATATGATTTATTAAAAACATGATCAATACATTTTGTTTATTTTTAATAAGTTATATCCAGTCAAGATGGTAGATAAATCAAAATAAATAAGACAATAAATCAAAAATTTTTATAATTACTTCTAATTTATTTAAAGAAATGAATATGTACAACTTCATTTCAATTACTGAATCAATATATTTTTGTGGGTAATTTTCTTTAACCACATCTTTTATCTAGTTTGAAATCAAAGCCAAATAATTTTTTGGTCATTAGATCAGGAAGCTGGCATAAAGAAAATTGAAAAAGTGACCCTAGCTGCAAAATCTAAGCAGAATAAGAAATGAATCCCACCATACATATAAGAATGCTCTGGGAAAATTTGGAGAAAAGCATAAAACTAATAATAATGGTATCTGCTGATTTTTTGCTCAGGATATGGACTAGTCATTACTAACACGATATTCCAATATAATGATTTGCACAAGTTCACGTGGACAGAAGATGCCAGAAACAAGAAAAGCCTCATTGACTATGTCACTGTTGATGGTGAGATCTTCATGCTGGTTCAGGATAATACAAGAGTGTACAGAAGATTTGACAGTGGAAGTGACCAT